>NW_017731566.1:114490-169620 GCF_001890085.2 Hipposideros armiger | reverse complement strand
CACACACACACACACACACATGCACACACACACACATGCACACACACACACACGCACACACACACATGCACACACCCACATGCCCTGTTACCCATCCGTTTGCCCTGGTGCCTTCACCGTGTCTCCCATTTCATGCACTTGGTTTTTCATAGTTTTGTAAATGGGCTCTTCCTGTTAAGACCGCGTACATCACCAGAGTTCAGTATAACTGCTGTGTTGTGTGGTCACGGCTTCCTCCACATGTAACTTACGTGGCTTGTGTTCCTGTGTCCTTGGTGCGGTGACAGGTTGCTGCTCCAGCCAGTGACCTGCTTCTTAACTGAAGACCAGTGCATTTGTGTGTGAACTTTCCCTGGCCCTGCCCTTTGGTGTCACTCAATGGCTGTGATTATTTCCAGGGGAAAGTTTTCATTTACCGGGGCAAAGAGTATGAGCGCCGGGAAGACTTTGAGGCTCGGCTGTTAACCCAGTTTCCAAACGCTGAGAAAATGAAGACGACATCTCCACCAGGCGAGGATATTAAGAACTCCCCAGGCCAGTGTATCCTTTAAGAGCACAGCACTGCCATTCCTTTGGAGAGTTGGGTGTCAGGGAAGAAGGGGGCTTTCTCACGATCGATGTTCACGCTGCCTTATGACCCTTGACCCCATTCACCTTCAGATATTCAGTGCTTCACAGTGAAGCCCAAACTCGATCTGCCCCCGAAATTTCACAGGCCGGTGTCAGAGCAGATTGTAAGGTAATCAACCCATTTTTCTTGTCCAGCATGAGGGTGGGGAGAGGCTGCGTACAGATCCCTTGTTAAAAATTTTACCTTTGAAATGACAGGTTTCAGTCCTTGATTAGTTTTTCAGATGCTCTTTCTGTTTACTTAGAATAAAAAGGGAAACCAGTTATTTTCAGCATCAAAGTGAAGGACATGGCATGAAGGAAGTACAGTTGACCCTTGAACAACGCAGGAGTTAGGGGCACCAACCCCCCATGCATTCGACAATCTGAGTATAACTTTGGACTCCCCCAAAACTTAATTGGCCCTCAGTATCTAGAGGGATTGGTTCCAGGACCTCATTGGATACCCAAGTCCATGGATGCAGAAGTCCCTTATATAAAATGGCGCAGATCAATGCACACAGTTGGCCCTCCCCATCTGCGGGCTCCCAACCAGGGCTGGAAAACAGGGCAGGTATTTTTTGAAAAAAATCCATGTATAACAGGTTCAAACCCGTGTTGTTCAAGAGTCAACTATAAAGGAAGTTCATACGCGTGGCTGGGAGGGTGCAAGGGTTAGTCCTTCCCCGAGGTCAGGAGACAGGGGAACTCAGGAGGGAGGAGGAGGCACCCTGGTGGCTTCTGACCCCCTGGTGGGAGCATGCCTGTGGTTTTCAGTGGCGCACAGGCCGAGCCCCACTTCCAGCAGATCTGAGTCTGGGTGCCTGGGGTGTGGCCCAGCGTTTGCATTCTGTAGGGCAGGAAAGGGGGTTCGGACATGTGCTCTTGGTGGAGAATTGGGCGGGGGTGAGAAGACCCTGTCACCCCTAAACACAGTGATTCTGTACTGTGGGATTACAGGTGGATTTTAAAACTCACAGGTCAGCCGCCTGAATTTGAGTGAGATTTTATGCCTCTCCATTGAATTGTTCCAACTTGACAATGGTGTAGAAAACCCTGCTTTAGGGGTTCCTTTGATGTTAAGAATTTTCTTTTCTATTTGACCCATGTTCTGGTCAAAAATAAATAAACAAATAACCTCTTTGATGGTCTAACAATGCTTAGGATCTGCTTACTTTGTATCATGGAGTTTGGTGGGTTGTGGCTTTCCAGAAAAGTCACTATCATTTTTTTAACCTTTTGTCAGAAATAATGGAAAATAAACCAGGACTCTGTTTATTGATGAATGATTGCTTCCACAAGGCTTACATTTTAAGTTTTGCAACATTTTTTTCCTCAGAGAGAGGCACGAATCAAGTAGTGAGCCATCGCGGACGCTCAGATATCCCCCCCTTAATGTGGGGAACCCGGCCGCATTTCAGTGCAGGGGGATGAGTAAGGCTCCCCAGGCTGCCTCTGGTGTAGCGTCACCCCCACCCCTGCCCCAAGCAAAGAAGGCACACTGTCCTTCCACGCCACTGTTGATGGTTGTGAGTCTGCCTTTCGTAGATCTGAAACTAAAGTATATAAGACCTCTTTAAAAATAATAAAGACATAATTTTTGTATTTAAGAAAATAATAAATTATTAAATTATTTTAATAAATTCATTGTTGAATTATTAAATTTTTAAATTTTTAAAATAAGAAACACGCAGATGGAGAATGGAGGCCTTTTTCCTCGCCTTCACTTCATCTCGTCTCTGTTTTTGCCCGTTTCACTCCTACTCAGCATTGCTTCCCCCTTGAGGGTTTTCAGGGGCAGAGAGGAGCAAAAACTCAAGGCAATTTTTCCACCTGCCAGCATCTCTTCCCAGGCTGATGGGGAGAGGAAGACACATCTATCGCTGCGGGTCAAGGTTGGGGATATTTTAAGGAATGCAATGACCTATTGGGAGGCTAGACCTCGCATCTGAAAGCAAACCGACTGTTTTTGGGGTTAAATGTCTAATGATTTCTCTGTCTCTTCTCAGTTTTTACAGGGTAAATGAGGTCCAGCGATTCGAATATTCTCGGCCTATCCGCAAAGGAGAGAAAAACCCAGACAATGAATTTGCGGTAAAAACACATACACACACACACACCCCCGAAAGCACATTCAACCACCAGCAAGACTGCCTGTGGAAGAGCGAGCCTCAGAGGCGACCACAGAGCAGCACTAAGTGGCTCTGCGCGTTGTGCACAGAAACCCCTTCAAATGTGGTGCAACGACGGCCAGGTCACAAACGTTGCGGAGGTCCCTGTGATATGATAATACGGCGACTGGCGCTGTGAACGCGCCTCCACGCTGCAGCACCCTTGCTTCTCCGCGTGCGGGGTGGACCTGAGTCAGTCCCCCTCGGGCCCTGCGGAGCTCACGGGCACCTCCGTGACAGAGGTGCCGAGCGCGCCACGTGGCCTTCGGCGGGCGACAGGCAGCCAGGAAATGAGCTGCGCCTGCGCTTCACAGGGCAGCACGCGTGGGGGCGGGGTCTCCACCGGCCCTGCTGAGTCGTGGGCCGGGTCACTCGTGTGCTGGGGACTGTCCTGTGTATCGTGGGATCAACATCCCTGACCTTGACCCATGAGATGCCAGCAGCACCTCCCCAATCAGTCAAATCAGAAGCTAAATTAAAAAATTAAAAACCAAAAACGTTATCATACACATTGCCAAGTATCTGTCACCTGTTGAAAACCGCGCAGAGTCCTGGCAATGTTGGCACAGATTCTTGTAGCCTTTCAGAAAAGATGCATACATCTGCTTTAATGGATTCCATTTTGCAAAAACATGAACCAAAGCACAGTTATTGTTTTAATGTTGTTATTTCTCCCTCCTCTTGCCCTGAAAACCCCCTCCTGGAAATCCCTCCTCCCATATTTCAAGGAGGCGTTAACCCCAGGGACCCCTGAAGACACCAGCACTGCTGGGAAAGGCTCCCTCTGACCTTGCAGGCTGGAGGTCAAAGGTGAACTGTCACCTGGCAGCTGACCCACAGTGAAGCGGGGTGCACTTCTGCTGAGTCGCCCCCACGCACCCTCCCTTGGAAGCCCTAACTCTCCTAACTTTCTCAGGGCAGACTGCCTGGGAGTCTCAGGCTCAGCTCCCGACGCCCTTCCTGCCTGAGCCCGGGTGCCTATGTGTCAGCTAGGAGCTCAGGGTCGGTGGATTCTGAAGTTGTCCCAAGCTCCAGCACTGGCTATTTCAAAACTAAGACCCTATGTCTTCGTTCCGGGGGCATCCTGGACCTATTTTGTGACTGGTCCTTGTGGCGTTGTCTGTAGTAGTGAGAGAAGCCGGCCTAACCTGGACAGCAGCGCTGGGGCGGGGCTTCCTCAGCCGTACCTGTCTGTCGTGGTCATGACAGCATTCCCGCCATTATTTGTGTGTGTCTCTCAACTGCGGATTTGTAGTTCTTGAGTTTCCCGCACACCTCTCCCTTTGGCAGCTCTGTGCGTTCATGGCTGCAAAGAGAGAGACACAAGGAGGTCAAGCACACGGCCGAGGGGTGCACAGCCAGTCAGGCAGAGCTGAGAAGAGCCCAGGCCCCTGGCCTTTGCAGCTGTGTAAGCCCTCGAGGCCGTGATTTTTCTGAAATCCTCTAATGGCCCCACCAGGCCCCCGCACACAGCCACAGGATTTAGTCTTTCTCACGCCTGGCAAAGCCTCAGGCTTCCAGATAAGCATGGGGGTTCTTGCAGCAAAGGGAGCCTGGCTGGGGCCCTGCGGCAGGCAGCCTGGCCCCAAAGGCCGGTGCTGAGAAAGCCATCCTGCCGGGACAGGAGCTCAGGGCTAGCCAGGCTGGCCCCAAGCCCCAGGGCGTGCTGGCGTGGGGGACGGCGCTGGCTGCAGGTGTGGTCTGGGCTTGCTCTGAAACTGCAGACTGCTGTCTCCTAGGGCAAGTGCCAGACGGAGCTGCCACGGGGAGACACAGGAGCATTGGCTGGGGGACAGGAGGCATGGCCTGTGTCCCGGGGCTCAGCCAGGACCTCCCCCGCCCCCCCGGAATCGAAGAGGTTTGGGATTAGTGCTTTCTGGCGTTGGTAACATTCCATCATGCCAGCCGCTCCTGTCAGGATCTCTACTTGACAGACTCAGTCTGCTCCCTGAGCACCTGTGACAGGGAGGCTGATAACGCAGGAGGTGGGAGAAAAGATTTACTGCAGTGGAGTCCTGTGCAGCCTGTAAAGAGATGTTGGATTATATTTATCGGCTTGAAACAATTTCCTGCAATATATAATGTACCATTTTCCAAAAAAAAATTAGTTTATAAGGTGGTACTTTTATTGAAAATAGACATGTACATGCTTTTAAATGCTCACTGATAGGAGCCAGCTGAGTGTCTCAGTTGTTAAGAGCTCGCTTACGAGTGCGAGCTCTGAGCAACAGGGTCACTGGCTCCATTCCTGGCCCAAGCTGAGCTGCTGCTGAGCTGCTGACAGGTGGCAGGATGTCTCAGCTAAGAAAAATAACAAATAAATAAATAAATGCTCACTGAGAAGTGTTAGATAATAGATACTAAATTAAGTGACCATCTTTGAGTAGTAGGTGATTTGTGTCCCTTCTATTTCCACATCTTTTTTTTTCTAATGTCAACATATATTAGTTATACAAAAAAAATTCTAAGCTTCAAACACTGATTTTTATCCCTGTGCGAGAGGTCGCTTTTATTAACATTCCCTCAATGCGTTTGCACAAAGGGTTAGTTCCCTTGAACACTAAGTAAGGGTGATGCAAAACTCAGTGGAACGTTTCCAAAGCTATTGGCTCAGAGGAAACCTCCCGGTCTGGTCATAGATAATTCTCCCCAACTCTCCTGTTAGGTATTCTTTGCCGAGTAGCAGAGAGTTAGGTACTGTTGGCCAGGAAGGCAGGGGACACTGATGTGACTGTGTGACTGACTGGGAAGCAGAGCATGGCTGTGAGGGGTGACCTCAGCCTGGGCCTGCCCTGGCCAGAACACAGAAGGGCCACGTGTCACTTGTCCCAGGAGGAGTCCCGTGACGGTGGAGGGCTTGTAGAAGTCCCGCTTAGGGCAGAAGTGATGGGCAGCCCACCTAACGCGTGCTGTGTTGCTCCCTTTTGCAGAACATGTGGATCGAGAGAGCCATATACACCACTGCGTATAAGCTGCCGGGAATCCTAAGGTGGTTCGAGGTGAAGTCCGTGTTCATGGTAAGGCCACGCCGGAAGGGATGGTCTCTGATCCTCCCCTGTGCGTCTCACACGCCCTTTCACCCATGGGCGTCACCATCCCTGTGGCCACGCGCACACTGCAGACCCCAGATCAGACAGGTCTCAGCCCGTTGTCACCCCACATGTTCTCCGAGTATCAGCTCTCCTCGAAAATCGTCGTGGAAATGCTGTGTAATCACAGCCACTCTAGCTTATAAGAAAACCAGAATTAAGGTTTCATTTCTTCTCGTAAAATATTTAAAGCCAGTTATCGCTGGGCTGTTCTGACAGTTCCTTCTGTTAACTAAATGAAAAGTTTAAGACAAGTTCCAGTTTACATACAGTTTTTAAGAGCTTTCTTTCTGATGGTTTTATTGCCATTTACATGACAAACAACTTGATTAATAGTACTGGCTCATTTCAAGTAAAAATAGCTTGAGAAGAGACCCCTCCCGGGCACTTGATAAAGAAATAACGACTCGCCTCTCATTAGCTAAACTGTGTTTTGCCTCCTCAATGAGCCCTCGGGCAGCTTCCTGTCCGTGAACCAGAGCTGGGCAGCAGGTTTTCACTGAATATACAGCAGCCTCAGTGTGTGGCAATGGGCAGAATAAAAAGACGCTTTGTTGTGTGTGTGTCCGTGCCTTTTGTCGTCACCCAACAGGGTCTTGCCCACAGGGTGGTGTCTGCCAGTTAGCTCCCAATAAGCCCCCCTAGACCACTGCTGATTTGGCCTGAGAACAGGGCTGGAACCTCTCCTCCCAGTTCTGTTTCCCTTCCAGTCTTTCGTCCATGCCAATGTGAGCTCTGGGCTGCTCCGGGGTGCCCTGATGCCCCGCCCATCCGAGGGGACCCTCCTCCTGCTCTGAAGTCCTAGGGCTCTGCCTGTGCCCCCTTGGGCACTTTCGTTTTCTTCTCTGGGAGCTCCTGCTCGCTCTGCCCCCACAGCACCCGGGCAGGCAGGCCCTCACCTGTGGGAAGCTCAGGAGATGGGTGGCAGGTGGCAGAAGTGCCAGCCGCACTGGCACCATCAGAGCTGGCGATGTTGGGGTGTGAGACAGGACAGAAGAGGAGGTCCTTCACATAAACAGGCTCTCATCCTCCTAACGAGCCTCTTCCCATAAGCCCTTTATAATCGGGGATTCTGTGAGCCGGCCAGGACGCCCAAGCAAGGAGCTTAACAGCTGGGAGCTGGAGCGGGCTGAGCCTGCCTTTCTGGAAGGAAGTGCTTCCGCCACAGGCTGCATTTGGTTTGTAACAGATGGAGAGGGCTGCGGGCGTAGTCCCCGAATGGCGCAGCGGAAGGCCTCGTCAGCACCCCTCACGCCCATGCCCCGTGTCTGTCCCCTGGAAGCCCACCTTGGGCTGTCTGTGGATGCAGTGGCTAATGGTGGTTTGATAAAAACGGAACTATTCTTTCTAGAGGCAAATGGGGCAGATGTGGAAGGGAAGCCGAGGAGGACACGTGGTTGGTCCCAATGACTAGTGACAGGGTTGGCGAGGAGGCCATGCGGACCGATTGGAGGTGGTGACATGCTCCCACCCTGTCCTAGGAGGTGCAAGCTCTGCCTTCATAGGAGGATACGGGGCCCCTGTCCCCCACTCCTGGCCAAACAGGTACAGAGGGCTCGCAGAGTGCCCAGGCCTGCCTCCAGGACAGAGACAGACCGCTTAAAATTCCCTAAACTCTTCATTCTCCTTAAAGCAAGACGATGGTACACAAGACGCAGTCAGCGGGGACAGCAGCCAGCCTGACGTATTGTCCTCTTCCTCCAGGTGGAGATCAGCCCCCTGGAGAACGCCATCGAGACCATGCAGCTGACGAATGACAAGCTGGACAGCATGGTGCAGCAGCACCTGGACGACCCCAGCCTCCCCGTCAACCCGCTCTCCATGCTTCTCAACGGCATCGTGGACCCTGCCGTCATGGGCGGCTTTGCAAATTACGAAAAGGCAGGTGACATGCCAGCTCTCTCCTTACAGCACTGTCCTGGGACAGACTGTCTCCAAACACCGTCTCCGGGCCCAGAAGCGACCCTGGTCCCATCGAGCCATCTCAGCAGTGACTGCACCACGGCCAGGCCATGAGCACCCAGGGCAGCCTCTACAGGCTGCAGGTCAAGTCCCACCCCAGACACGGCCGGCCTGGGCACTTTCCCCCCCAGGTTGGCTCTGGAGAGTGACCCTTAGGTGGCTTTCAAGAGACCTGGAATCATTACAGGCCAAAGACAGTTTTAGCAGGGCTGCTCCAGTGGAGAGGGCCGCTGATCTCCCTGAGCAGTGTCTCCATGGGAAAGGTCAGAGGTCAAAGCACACGAGTATGGTCCCGACTAGGGGTCTGCACGACAGTCTGCCGCCTGTTTTTATAAATCAGGTTTGAATCGTGGACACAGCCGTTCATTACTTAGAGTCTGGCTGTTTTCCTGATGCAACAATGGCCCTGGCTAAGAGCTGAGTTCCTTCGTGAACAAGTGTGCTGGCCTCTGGTCTGGACCAAGTAAAAACAGGAGGAAGGGGCACTGGATGAGAACAGGCAAGAAGGGTGGTTGGTTGGCTGCCCTGGACTGGAGATGCTGCTCTGTGGCAGCTGCCTTTTGGTGTGAGGGCAACCTGGGCAGGGTGCCAGGTGGGCGTGATAGGCATGTGAGCCACTGGGAGCTGCCACTCAGCAGCCTGTGCCATCCAGGTCAGCCGTGGCTTCACTGGGCTCCCAGGCCTGGGGTGCCCACTGAATGAATGCCTGTCCTGGCTGCCCGTTCACTCCACTTATTTGTTTGACCTTACTGGACGCTTTGCCCTGGGTGCTGGGAGGGCCAGAAACGGGGAGCGTGAGCTCCGTGGCGGCAGCAGAGGTGTGTGTGTTTTACCCACGGCCCTCCCCGGGGCGCGGTGCACAGTGGGTGTGCGTGTTGGTGAGCGGTGTTCTGAGTGGGCCTCCCTCTCTCCACCAGGCCTTCTTCACAGAGCGATACCTGCAGGAGCACCCAGAGGCCCACGAGCAGATTGAGAAGCTCAAGGACCTGATCGCATGGCAGGTAAGCGTCCGCCCGCAGCCTTGCAGGGCTAGGGGAAAAAGAGCGAGTGTAGGTCCCAGGTCCACCTGGGCCGCCTCCACATACATGCCGGCCGGCCCCGAGGCATGTGGACATCAGCCAGAGCGCACGTAGCCACGTTTGTCTCCAGATAAACCCCCCACTGCCCTGATTAACTCCATTCCTGAGCTGCAGCCATGAATTGGAACACCCAGAAAGTTCTCTGTTGCAAATTTGCCTGATGTATTTCCTCCCGTTGGTCAGCTCACCGGCCGCTGGAAAAACCTTTGTGTGGTGTTGAGAGCGCAGAGCATCAGAGGCGAGGTCAGAACCTTTGTCTTAGGGAGCTCAGCTCAGCCTGGCCCAGGAAAGGTACCCGCGGATGGATCTGTGTGAGGTGCAGCTGGGAGGCTGCAGAGCGCCGTGCTCCCCGCCCCTCCCATTCTCCCGCCTGTGCTGGGTTGAGCAGGTCCTCATTTGTGTTTTCCAGCTGCTAGACAGCAGATTAGTTTGCTTTCCCAATTGCACCCCTGTGGCCTCCAGAGTCTTTCCTCAGAGGGTGATGGTCTTTAAAGGGTGGGGGACCCTGGAGGTGTCTTGTGTTCAGTGGGAAGTTGCTTGTTCTTTACATCTGCGCTTCTTGGAGCCTTCGTGAGCCTGGAGGTGGAGGGGCGTCAGACCCGGCTCTCTGGGAACTCTGCCTACCTGCCCTGGGCTTTGTGCAACTCTTTGCTTTCGGCTTCATTTTCGAATGTGGGAGGCGAGGTCTGACTGAGGGAGTGGAGGCCTGGGCCTCCCTGTGCCCAGAGGGCGTTGTACCCCAGGCCACCTTGCTTCCTGCTCCCCAAGCACTTTCTTCCCAGTGGATCTTTGGAGCGTGACCCCTGATCGCCCAACCAAGGGCATCCGGGCATTTCAGTATCATTGTGTTCCACAGATGTGGCCCTCGCATGCTAACCCCAAAGGAAGAAGGCAAGGCCTGGGGGGGGGGGTGCACACATGACGTGTGTGTATGCATGTGTGCATGTGTGTTTTTGTGATTGCATGTATGTCTATATGCATGGTTATGTGTGTGCATGTGTGCATGTATGTGTGCATGTGTGTACACGTGTGTAAAATGTGTTGTGTGTGCATGCTCTTATGTATGTATGCGAATGCATGCACATGCGTACGTGTGTGCATGTGTTGCGTATGCATGTGTGTACACATGTGTGTGCACTTGTGTGTGCATGTGTGCACACGCGGTCATCCCAGGAAAACACTGTCGGGTCACTGAGACAGTGGGACTGTTACTGAGGACACCTCTATGGACACCTTTATCCTGCCCCTGAATCCTCAACTTGGTGGCTTCTCCATCATCAGCATGTGGGCTGATGTGACCGCTTAGGGTGGAGTGGGGCTAAGCTTTGGTTTCAAGCCCAATTACAAGTACATACTTATTTTATATTTTATTGTGGTAAATGTAAAATTTACCTCTTTGATCATTTTTAGGTGTGCAGCTGAGTGGCATTAAGCACATTCACACTGTTGTGCGCCCATCAGCCCCATCCATCTCCAGAACTTTCCATCTTGAAAACGAAACCTCTGTGCCCATTAAACACTGACTGTCCATTCCTCCTGCCCCCGGAAGCCACTGTTCTGCTTTCTGTCTCTCTGAATGTCACTAATCTAGGTACCTCATATCAGTGGAATCATCCAGTATTTGTCCTTTGTGACTATCTTATCTCACTGAGCATACTATTCTCAAGGTCCATCCATGTTGAAACACGTCAGAATTTTCTTCCTTTTTAAGGCTGAATAATATCACATTGTATTTACAGACCACATTTTATTTATCCATTCATCCATCAATGGACACTTAGGTTGTTTCCACCTTTTGGTTGCTGCAAATAATGCTGCTGTGACCGTGTGTGTACAGATATCTGTTCAAGTCCCTGCTTTCTCTTTGTTGGGTATAGACCCAGAAGTGTGATTGCCGGGTCGTGTGGTCTTTCGATGTGTAATTGTTTGAGGAACCACCAGAGTGTTTTCTACAGCAGCTACAGCACTTTACAGTCCCAGCAGCAGTAGTGCACAATGGTTCCAATTTCTCCATGTCCTCGACAATACTTGTTGTTTTCTGGTTTGGTTTTGTTGTTTTTTACAGTAGCCATCCTAATGGGTGTGACTTTGCCACAAATCCATATGCATTTGACATCTATTTGCCTTGGAATTATTCTGTGACAAGAAACATTGGGGGTGGGTTCCAAGGGACCTGGCAGACGGGTCTTTGCCTGGAATGGAAGCCTCATGGAGGCGGCCTCCCTGTCACTGAAAAAAGGGAGACAGTTTAGGAGTCTGAAGGATTCCATTTGAGGTGTTATAGAACCAAAGGGTACAAAATTCAAAACTCCTCTGAAGGCTATAAAACCATTGCTACACAAAAACTCGTTTGGTCTGCAAAAGTTCTATTGATTTTTTTTTCCTGTAAGCTTTTACAGCAAATTGGATTTTAAGAGTTTCAAGTCCTACAGAGGAAAATAATTTGTTCCCCGGAGAGAACTTTATGTCAGCACTATGTCATCACCCCTAATAACTGTATTAAAGGATGAATTTTAAAGTGGCTCCCAGGAAAGTTGAGAGAAGGAATCTGTTTTCTAGCAACTTCATTAAATCAAACGTGATGAAAAATGCATATTCAAAACATTACCTATGATTTTGCTTTCATTTGCAAATGTTTTGAAAACCCGTATTTTAGTATCAGTAATTGAGTCACACACTCATCAACAATAAGAAGTCTGGGGATTATCAGGATGCTTTCTTCCGTTTTGCTGGTTAGTGTGTTTGGTTTGCTATTTTCCTGAAGCTCCGTCCAGGCGGAGTGGGGTTTTCTCCTTGGGCGTGCCCAGGACCCGTTGGCAGAGTTTCCCTCACTGATGTACCATAAGCACATCTTGGTGCCTACAATCACGTGAAGGCTGGTTAAGTTGCAGGCAGCTCCTTGTTTGGCTTTCGCCATCGCTCAAACAGGATGATGCCAACCCACTCCTCCCAGGCGGGAGCTGGAGTCAGGTGCAGGCAGCACGGGGCCTCTTCTGGGTTTACAGCTGTCACCAGGTCACACGTAGCACCAGCCGTCTCCTCAAAGGCACAGCTCAGTCATTCCCCGATGCAGCTGTCTGGTCGAGCCTCCCTGCCGAGAGTCCAAAGATGAGTCCACGCAGACTCGGATTAACCCGCTGGGATGCATCTGTATTTCTCTTTTGAAATGCATGAGATGAAAGACCAAGCTCACTCATCGTCCCCAGCTGATGACAGGCACGACACTGTCGCCAGGGTGGTGCTCCTGGAGCACTGAGCCATGCTCTCAAGTGTTCTGTGCTGTTGGCAGGTCCTGAATCTGTGTGCAGGAGACAGACGAGCAGACTTCAAATACAGCACTGCCATTTAGAAGGACATCTTTGGAGAGCAGGCTGCGTGCTCAGTTTGAATCCCTTGAGGCGATTCCCTTCTCTCTGGACTCTGGGAAACTCTTTAGAAATGCAGATCCCCAGGCCCCGTTCTGGAGCGAATTGGGGCGCTGGGGATGGGGTTCAGCAATCTGTCTGAGAGAGTTCGGTGCTCAGCCGGGTTGGAACCCGTGGAACTAAAGGGCCTCCAAAGGTGCCCTCAGGCCTCCACCTGCTGCTTCTGTTTGTTATTAGGCATCTCATATGTTGGAACGTATTTTTATTCATAGCTGCAGTTCAGTCTCAAGCGAGCATAGATCCAGGGCCAGATCCCATCTCGAACAAGGTTCTATGTGACCAGCGTCAGGGACTTATCGAGGGGGTAAATCTCACACCCCATAAATTTCAGCTGCCAAGTCAAATCGCAGTCCACGTCGTACCAGGGACCAAAACCGAATGGCCTTAATTTTGGTCCATTCAGCAGCTTCTTTGATGTTAGGTGTCTGCCCAATTCAGAGTTTTATCAAACCAACAGAAAACACAGAAATGATTGGACTGTGTTTGCACATTTGAGAAAGGTCCATTCTCTACCAAAATGCTTTTGGTATCTAGGGTGGCTGTGCGTTAACCCCCGGTCAGCACCCAGATAGACACAACACGTGTACTGTCCCACCACAAGTTGTCCCCCGCCTGCCTTTGCCCTCCCCTGAGGCGGAAGCAGAGGGCTCACTGGAAGCATTTCCTGCTGTTGAACCTGAGCAAACTGCAGCTCGCCTGGGACGCTGCCATCTGCAGGAGGAATTCATATGGAATGTTAAACCGATCCAGCCATTTTGAAATCTCACCTGCACGCTGCCCTTTGGGCGATAACGGGCGGGAAGGGGATACCTGGCATGTTCCTAGGGTATAGGCCTAACTGTCAGGAAACAAACTGTCAGTGCAGCAGGAGAGCAGGCCGGGTGGGGCTGGAGCGCCGCTTATTCCGTCCTTCCCGGGCACCACAAGAGACAACAGCTGCGGGTTATAAATGGCAACCAAATCCCGTTCAGGCGTTGGTTCATCTTGATAAGATTTCTTGAATTTGTTCACGTGAAATTCAATTGTGCACTTATTATCCTTCTTCCTAATAAATCTGCTCATTGAGATTGGTGTTCTGTCATATTAGAAAAACCTGTTTTTAATCAGTATTTTGATTTAATTATAAATTATTAAGAGGAAGCCTCTTAGCTTGATTGCATTCAGGAGTGTCTAACTCCCTGTCTGAGCTGGAGGGGTTGGGGGAGTGTTTAGAAGCAGAAGCCGGGGAGAGATGGAGCCGCTCCTACCCTACCCAGCAGCAGGGACTCTTAGGGTCTCGGGCTGGGGATGAAACGTCTGTCTGTGATGCTTTCAAAGGGCAGCTACATCTCCGTGCTCGGAAATGAAGTGTTGGCATGGATATTTTGTGGCAGCAGTGTTGGCAGAGAAATGATTATTTTTAGCTTTAAGGAAGAATAAATGTGATCTTCCTTTCCAAATAAGAATACCCTTCAGGACCGCAAATCACGTATAATTAGACCTTTACATTTGGGAATAGGGTCTCAGTTGCCTACAAAGACCATATTCTCAGCTAGAAACCATCTTTTCATGGTGACATGACCCACTGCTAATAGATCAAGTCACATCTAAACAAATTCAAAATGCAGCCGTTCCCGAACTCAAGTGAAAACCCAGAGAAATCTCTTCTGGATTGACGGGCAAACGCGAGTCCGTGAAATAATCCAGTGGCTGTCGTGTGCTCGGCACCGCACGAGACGTGCCCAATTTGAAACACAAATGATTTTCACTTAAACGTTTTGGTCTTTGGGGGCAGTGTGCCTGCTGATGAATTTAATCAGCCAGTTTGAGTTGGACCGACAAGCAGATACACGCTGCACGTTGCCACTTTCCGCCCGGTGTGCGTTCCATCCCTGGACCATTAACCAAGAAATAAGGAGGGTCGACCCCTTTGTTTTTCAGATCCCATTTTTGGCCGAAGGGGTCAGGATCCATGGAGAGAAAGTCACAGAAGCACTGAGGCCATTTCATGAGAGAATGGAAGCCTGTTTCAAACAGCTGAAGGAAAAAGTGGAGAAGCAGTATGGCGTCCGGACCATGGTAAGTGGGTCCTGTGGCTGAAGGGGGTTCTGTGCGTCACATCGTTCAACAGCGACAGGCTCGCAGGGCAGAGTAACCACAACATGTATGTGATGCCTGCCGAGGAAGCGGGGGTGTCAGGGACCTCCGCCCCCTTTGTCAGCCCATCTGGCAGCAAACCAGTAGCTTCCTTTCAATAATTGGGGAGGTCAGGGTGAGTGAACATTCATGAATTTGCTTGGCCACCAAATGCCCGGCTCTCATGCTGCGAACACGATCGGCCCTTAGTGTGTGTGATGGAGCGACAGGGACGCCTCAGAGCCCCAGTTGCTCAGCTGGGTCACAGAAAGACCACATCTGGAGTCATACAACACACACAAAGGGCTAAGGAACATAGGCCAACGGCGCTCACAATGTCCCAGAGCACAGGTCAAGCCTATGCCCAGCCGCAGGTCAAAATCACTGGGGGAGGGGTGATGGATTACTGAGGTCGGTCAGAAATTGTCAGCAAAGACTTACCTGTTAGAGGAAATTGTCACTGATCGAGGCCAGGAAGGGTACGTTGGGGATGGTCAGGGGAGGAGGTGGGGAGGACACTGCCTGGGGGAAGGCTGGGGGGCGGGAATTTGAAGGGCAGGCCAGAGGCCAGAGCAGACACAGCCATGCACTGGGCACAGAGGAATCGAAGGGGCAAGGTGGGAAGGGGCTCGCCCTCCAAAGCCTGGAGTGCCAGTCTGGAGCAGGAGGCTCTGCTCTGGGATGAGGGGCAGAGCTGGGCTTTTGCTAAGAGTTCGTGGAAGGTTTGTGAGCTGGTGCCGGGATCAGGAGCATGACAGAAGAGCAGCTTGTGACTCTAATGACACACACGGCCTTACAGTTCAAGCCAATGGCAGGCCTGTGGTCTTCGAGCCGTGTCTTCGCAGCTGTGGGGGCCAGGCCAGACCGCTTACCAGAGCATCGTGACGGTGTGTGGTGCAGGACAGCACTTCCATCCTGCTCACGATCTTGGGGAACCCTGTGGAGTCTGACCTTGACTGCCCGTGGAGCCTGGAGACGTCTGGCACAGCAGGCTCGAGGCCCCCGTTCCCCGTTGTTCAGAGATGAGCAGCAGTGTGGCGAAAGGAGGCAGGGAGACCCCGGCTGGTCTACGAGAACGCCATGCCGGCGGTCATGGAGGGGGGTGTGTGCGCGCAGGTCTCCCCTGGGCCTGCAAAAGGGCTGCACGCATGGGAAGTCACTGTGCTTCCCTTAACATGGGCACTGTTCTCTGCTTCCTAAAGAACCAGGTGTCCAGTGGGATGTGCCATTTTGGTTCCGTTTTTTGGCCCAGCTCCACCTGTCCACTGCTCTCTGAAGTTCTCTGTTGAACTCCCTTTTTTTCATATATGCATCTTATTTAGGAAACACCAGTTTAGCGCGTACAATGTGCCAGGGACCTTTCCAAGTGTTTTGCAAATAAGAATTTGCTGAATCCATGTGACGCTATGAGCGGGGCGCTGTGGTCATCCCCGTTTTACAGATGGGGAAGTGGGGACTTGGGAAGGTTAACTGGCCCGAGGCCACAGCCCGCCAGGGGCGGACCCAGCGTTTGAAGCCTGTGAGCCGGCCCCAGCCTGTGCTTTCCTCACGACTGTAATTTACGCGGCAGCGTGTCCCCTCTCTTGCCCATGTGGTTGGAGATGGAAGAGACGGGGCCTCCCCTGAGCGGGGCCCATTTGGCTCTGACTACAGCCCCTGCTCTCCCACCCGCTGCACCCTGCCGGCCATGGCGGAGCCCTGGGCCCAGCCTGGCATAAGCCTGACAAAGCCAAGAGTCACACAGCTGCCGGACTCGGGTCTGAAAGCTCAGCCGGCAGGAGCTGGGACTGCCAGCCCAGCGGGAGCTGCCGCAGGTGGACCGGCTGGGGAGCCCGGTGCTCTCCTGCCAGGCCACGCGAGAGCACCTCCGTGCGAGCCAGAACCCTGAGCAGCGCTGATGGCCGCGGAGCCTGCAGCTCATTACCGTCAGCGTCAAGAGGCAAGGAGGGTCTCGGAGCACATCCTAATGCGCCTCTTTCCAGGTCTGACGCCACTTTGAATTCTTTCTAAGAAATCAACACTTGTGAGATCTCGAAGTTTTCTTACTAAGTGAAAAGCTTCCTCTTCTGTGGATCATTTAATGTCTATTTCGAAATGACGGAAACCTGCCCTGCTCACCACGCAGCCTTCATATCCCTCCCCTGTGCTGCCATTCAGTGTTTCTGTGCGTGCGTCTGCTGGGCTCAGGGACGAAGGACAGCAAGGGCAGGAAGGCGGGGTGTCATGTGGGTGGCGGGCGTCTCCCCACCTAAGGACAGGTTTGTCCTGTTCCCAGGCAGCTGTCCTGGGCTGGCGATTCGCAGTTTCCAGCACACTCTGAGGAGCCACCATCCCCACCACGGGCCACCCTCTCTGTGGGGGCAGCTGGGGCCCTTCCCAGCTGGCGCTGGGACAGGCTCACTGAGAGGCGGTCCAGGAACAGAATGAAGAGTGCGTTCCCCACCTGTGGGTGCTCGTGCCCTCAAACCACCCTCCTGAGTCCCCCTCCATCCTGGGACCCGAGACGCAGACCGTGGAACTAGTCTCCCGTGAGCAGGCAAAGGCCAGGCAGATGCCCCTGCCGTCCTCGGAGAAATGCGACAATGAAGAGCCGTCTGGGAGAGCCTCTCCTGTCTTACCTACTTTGAAAACCTGCAAACATCTCAGAATACTTTGAAAAGCAATATAGTATCATCCTGTTTTTTAAAAGATGGATTTAAAAATAAAAACCCCATAGAAAGGACATAAACCATTTTGTCAATTTTTCTGAGCCAGCCTAAGCCGTAGGAGAGAACTCAGACACCCTCTGACTTCTTAATCCACGGGCAGCCCCCGCAAGCCCTCAGCTTGGCCCACCTTGGCCTTTATCCTGCGGGTCCTGGCTGAATGAGATGCTGGCTTTGGGGGCGTGGGGGTGAGGGGTGGGGCAGCCGAAGACACAGAGAGGAGGCGCCCTACGGGAATTTGGTTTCCTCGTCCTCAGGTAACAGAAAGGAGCTTCTGCAGCAGCTGCAGTCCCAGATGTGCCAACATCTGGCTCAGGGAACCTACACTAGCATTTTGTAGCTAATTACAGGTTGACATGTGGTATATTTCAGGGACACTTGTTTTGGTAATATACGATCATATGTCAAAGAGAGGATGGAAAACTCGGCCCAGGGACCCTGTTTCTCGGGCATGCATCACCAGCCCACTGCCTGGCAAGAAGGGGGACCGGACCCCTGGCCCAGTCGCGCCTTAGCTACAAGCAGGCGCATCTGACTTGGGTTCAGACAGGCTCAGTCGTCACATATCTGTTATGTTGGTGATCTGCACCGTCCGTCAGCATGCAAAGATACACAGAGTTCATCTAAAGATCATGCACATTCTTTCATCACATCCTACATGTTTCTCTATAAATTAAATTTTCTGGTCAGTACATTCTACTGTGACTTTGGAACAGGTTGATGCTCTGTGGTCTTGGTAAAGAAAACTGCATTTAAACATTTTTTTTTTAAAGCCAAGCAAGTTCTTTCCGGGATTCTTCAGTGTTGGGTCAGGTTTCAGAAAACCCCCAAACCATCATTGTTTTCATCTCCGACTCTGAACAGGAGGAACATGTAGTGTTTATAAAAGTGTGGGCAGTTTTGGTCTGGATTCCAGGCTGCTGAGACCACTTAGTTCCAAGAGCCTGACCGTGCCAGGTAGAAGCCTTTCGGCACAGACTTCAGACAAGCCTCTCTCTCCCCCTCCCATCCCCTTTCCTCTGTCTCTCAGCCCTCAAGCCTGGACGACAGACGAGGCAGCCGTCCTCGGTCCATGGTGCGATCCTTCACGATGCCTTCTTCATCACGGCCTCTGTCGGTGGCCTCCGTCTCCTCCTTGTCATCGGACAGCACCCCTTCCAGGCCGGGCTCTGATGGGTGAGTCAGCCTCCGCATCAGGGAGAGGGCTGGAAGGGGCCCAGAGGGGCCTCTGGGTTTCTTGCATCACATCTGAGGCATTTTTGAAATTAAAACTATCTGTGAAGCTGAGACCCTCCAAGACTTTGCGAATGTAGTACCCCGTAAGGCTTTCAGGGTCTTGTGAGTTTTTGAGAAGTTCTCACCCTTGGTACCACTTTCCCTAAGGTTTCCATCACATCTTAAAACCTCCAGTGACTGTACAGGTCTGTTCAACATGTCCTAGGAGAAGCGTGCTGCGTTCCTGGCCGGCCGTGTACCTGGACTTTCCATCTCTGGCTCCCTTCCATGGTGTCACACCAGGGCAGGGCTGTCACACCCAGTCAGGCTTACGTGAAGGCTGCCAGGGCCACCTTCTTTCTCGGGAGACCCATATCTGCTCTTGAGCAGCAGAAAGCACACAGCGGCTGAGAAGGGGACTCAGCCTGATAGACGGGGGAGCGTGTGTCATGCTCTCGCATTGGCTCCGTGTTGAGAGAACCTCCGTGTTGACGTTTGCTGTGCTTTTGAGTAGCAAACGTGTAAAGTGTGTTCTTTTCTTATTATACAAAAAAGAAAAACGTGGCATGCAATTTAAACCTCAGAGAAGCACTTCTAATTGTTTTATTGTCGAGTTTGCAGAGTTGAGTGCTTATCCGGCCCCATTTGGTTGGCAATCCATCACCCTGTCAGTCCCCCAAGCCCTGGCCCCTGCAGCATGCAGGCACAGTCTTCCAGGACACTCAAAGGACAGTCAGCTCTGCGTGCCCTTTGTTTCGGCAACAACTTATGTGCCCAATGGAGAATTGAAAACTACACCCACATTTTTTTCTGAACAGTAATTTTTATCAGTGTCTGCTACTTACAAGGCCAAGTCCATATGGAAATTCTCAGTCTAGAGGTATTTAAATCATGTGTGCTTGTCACTTAGAACAAGATTGCTAAAGAAATGTAATTGAGCCTCTCCCCAGGAAAGCCCCCCGGCTAGTTACGAAAAGGCTTTGTATTTCCAGGCACTAGGGGTGAGGGTGGAAACGGGGCGCAGACTGTGGAGAGGAAAGTGGGGCATTGCACTTATGAACAGAAGCGTGGGTACTCATCTCCTTCGCCCCGGGAGACCTTCGTTTAACTTTGGACTAAAAGGCATCGTTGGTGGAGTCCAGATTTTTGTTCATTCTCGGGGTTACCACCCCAAGCTGTGTGACTAATATGGAGAAAATGAGACTTTGGTCTCAACTGGCACAGGGACCTGCAGAATAAAGTACAGTGATACCTTGGTTTGCGAGCATCATTTGTTCCAGAAACAAACTACTCGTACTGCAAGACATCGCTCGTTTACCATGTTAAAATGTATTAGAAATGTTTGCTCATCTTGCAGAACACTTGCAATCCAAGGTTTCACTGGACTTCCTGTCAGCAGTTGCTTCTCATAAGGTGAAAAACTTAAAGCGCAACCTGTCTTTTGGTTCTTTGAATACTTGTCTGTAGTTCACAGCGCAGGTCTTCCTCAGAGCTAATGACACCCACGAGTCCTTTTTTCCTACATTGTCTCAAGTCCTGCAAAAGCTAGAATAAAAATCATGAAGCTTTTTTATTATTGCTTCTAGTATAATAGATACAATATGTAACACCTAGTGGATGTTGACTTATTGGTTACTGTGTATTTGGTTGGGAAAGTCCAGGTGTCCCAAAATGCCTTGCTGATCAAAGTCAAAATGTGTATTTCATCAGCCATTTTTAAGTTTTTATTATGGAAAGTTTTCAGGCATATACAAAGTGGACAGACTGTTATAGTGAGGCCCTGTACCCACTATTATCAACTCCTCGCCAATCTCATTTCAGCCTGTATTCCATTCTCTCCCTCCCCCATATTATTTTGAAGCAAATCTCAAACCTCACATCATTTCATCCATAAATATCCAGTATAACTTTTCTAAAAGATAAAACTTAAAAAAACATTTATCACACATAAAAATTAACAGTAATTCCATATTATAAAATGTTGGCATTAATTTCCAATTGTGTCATAAATGTCATATTTTTAAAGTATATTGGTTTGAAATCGATCCAGATAAGATTCTCACCTTGCAATTGATTGATATATCTCTTTAATTCCCTTTGAATCAATCGATTTTTCTTTCCACTTCCTTTCTTTTCTTGTGATTTATGCCTTGCAAAGTCTGGGTTACCTAACCTGTAGTCTGGAGTTGGCTGATTGCATCCCTCCTGTGCCGTTGGATGTGTGTGTCTGCCCTCCGTATCCCCTGCAGACTGATGGTTGCTTCTAGAGGCTTCATCAGATTCAGGTTTGATTTGGGGACAGGATGACTTCATAACCCCTTCCATTCTGAGGGACAGCCTGTCTGCCTCTCTCTGTTTCAGCGACGTTAGCAGCTATTGATAATCAATGCCTACATTCAATACCCTTACTGTGTAAACGGTACGCACCTTAACAACGACTCCTGCTGCCCCTCAGTTTTACTGGGAGAGACAGAGTAGGCGATGTGACTACTTGCTCTTGGCCTGTAGCCCCTGTGGATTTGCAGGTGGTTTTGCAAACGATCCATGTAAATGTTGATTTCTGTGTTACCGCCCCCACGCTGGGGGCAAGGTTGCTGCAGTGGCCTTAATTGAGCAGTGGTTTTGTTCCAAATGTGCCTTTCACAAATAAGTTTAAAAGAAACCACAGTTACGATGAAAATGTGACTGGCTCTCTAAGTTCCCTTCTCTTGCAGTCAGCCTCTCCTTGAGAAAGCCCAGGTGTTGTCCAGGTGGCTCAGGAAGTCAGGCTCAAGGTCACTGTGAGGCCTGGGAGCCCCCAAGGGCAGGCTCGGGCCAGCTCCCTGTCCCCACAGCCCACCTTGGTGAGGGCTGGTGTTTGCCCTGCCACCACGCTTGGAGACTGCTGGTCCCTGGGCAGCTGGAGGGCAAGGAGCTTTTGTAAATGCTCTTGGCTTCTTCTGCTGCTTCTCTTCATCATGTTGAAATGATGTGTAGCCCACAGTGCAAACGACATTTATCAGAAATCACAATATAGGCTGCTTCTCATCGATGACTCTCATGACTGCAGCTCCTCTTACGAGACCATATCTCTTTTGAGAAAGATTACCATTTTCACATGCTACACTTTGAAAATACAAGATCCTCATAAAACCAGTGCTTTACACATGGCTTAGCGCTGTAAGTTTTTAAAGCCATTTCCGCACCTTTCTGCATGGTGGCCCTGTCTCCTACCTCCGGCTTGGTACAGAGGATGACATTCCAGTCTGAGAATTGGATCCATTTCTTCCCTCCCCCGTATGACTCAGTAGAACAGAAACAGGGTGCCTTCCTCCCCAGCCTTGGATTAAAATAGTGACTCGCAGTTGGATGCAGATGTGTGTGTGTACTCGGCGGTGACACGTGCCTTAGAAAGTAGCCCACGCTCCATGTACTCGGTCGGCCATGTACGTGTTTTTATACCCCCTTGTTGGTGTCAGTAGGCAGCAGGGTGGTGGTGGCCTGTTCCATCTTGCGACTGGGGACCACCAGCCCACAGTGCTTAGAGAACGTCTCATGCGCCAGCGGGAGGCAGAGCTCGGACCCAGGTGCTCAGTAGCTCAGTTCTTGGCTGGTAACCTGAGGGTATCTCCACATACCTGCAAGTGGGCATCAGCTGCATCTCACTGGGCCATCGAAGGGCCTTCAAATTAAAGCAACCCACACATCTGTGATCTAAAACTAGCCACGGAAACCGGGTTCGAATCAACAAAACAGAACCTTCTTTCCATCAGTATCTGCCTACTTCTCCCTGTCACATCTTTGAATATTTCAGTAGGAACCCCTAAAAGGTGAGGGTTCCCCTTTGAAATATACCCCAAATACCATCCCCCCTCGCAGACCAACAGGAGCCCCGGCATGTCTTCATCACTGCCCCCAGCCTCCCTATTTGCCCACCGTCGTAGAAGTGTGGGGGGTTTTTGCCAGTTTGTTGCTAGTGAGGCACAAACACAGCCCATGCACTGCCATTGGCTGATGTGTATCTCAAGGCTCCCTCGACCTCTCT
Source organism: Hipposideros armiger (assembly GCF_001890085.2). Classification (NCBI taxonomy): domain Eukaryota; kingdom Metazoa; phylum Chordata; class Mammalia; order Chiroptera; family Hipposideridae; genus Hipposideros; species Hipposideros armiger. The sequence goes on along the minus strand of NW_017731566.1, from coordinate 147,226 downwards.
TTGAAAATCATTCCTTTCCTTGTAAAACTCATCAGTTCCCAGTCAGCACTTCGATTGCCTGAGTGTGACTTGACACGTGTCTCCGGGTGAAAAGCAATTGCTCTCTTACGAAGATGTCAGTGATTTAAACAACCGTTTCCTTTAGGTTTGCCCTGGAGCCCCTCCTGCCAAAGAAAATGCACTCCAGGTCCCAGGACAAGCTCGACAAGGACGACCCGGAGAAGGAGAAGAAGGACAAGAAGAAGGAGAAGAGGAACAGCAAGCACCAGGAGATATTCGATAAGGAGCTTAAGGCCGCCGACATCCCCCTGCAGCAGTCGGAGGCTGTGATCCTTTCAGAGACGGTAATTTCCCAGCATCCCCCCGCGGCTCTGTGGTAGCTGCTGGGACCCACCTTTGCTCCGCAGGTGGCCAGTGGGGCTGTGGATTGGAGCTCACTGCCTGCTCCATAAGACAGTCACGGGACAGTCTGGGGTCTCCCTCAGCCCACGCCTCACATAGCCCGATGCTGACGGGCATGGGAGGGCACAGGGTGACGCTTTTCCCACAGGATGCTTGGCTGGCACCGTCCTCCATTCCGAAGGGGAAGTGGGGGTGGGGGTCCCTCGGCAGGACCCGCGCATTCATAGTCTCTCCCACGAGGTTGGCCCTTCTGCCAGTATGCGTCCTGACATCGAAGATGAGCAGAAATGCTGCTGTTGTCATGAAGCAGTCCTCCGTGCCAGCGAACACCCTTCCCTCGCCCCTTCCTCACTGGACATCACTGAGCCACAGTTAAGCCCCAAGTGTCCTAACCAGCTCAGCTAGAGCCCAAAAGCCCCTCCCGGCTGGACTCCTCCAGCAGCAGGGTCCCTTGTGGTCCTCCCAGCCTGACTTGCTCCTCAGATCTCCCAGCCATCTTTCAGAAGGATTTTTGGGGACTTAACATGACAGGTGCTGCTTAGTTGCCTTAAAGATGGATCCCAGGGAAACTGGGTCATTGCGGAGTCCTGGCTGTGTGACACCGGCTCTGTCCCACGATGGAGTCCGGGGCGCTGCTGCTCCCCGAAGTGCACGGCAGCGTTTGCCATCTGCGGGCAAGATTCAGGCACCAAGCGCCTCTTGGGTCAGCTTTACTCAGAGTGCTACTTGGAAGCAAGACGAAGAAGAGGCTCTCACAGGCTAAGTCAGGCGGAGAGCCACCTCCCCCTAGAAGCACGTGGGCGTGTGTCTGTGGTGGCCAGGGGCCCATGACCTGTCCTGCCTGTGACTGAAGGGCTGCTGATCAAAGGGCTCAGATGGCACCACCTTTGAACAGGACGCACCCCACTTGTTTGTGTCTTAATCAGCAGAGGCTGTTTCATCCGGATTCTGCCACTCGCACCAGCGCTGCCGTGTCGCTTGGTTGTCTAGCGGCAGAAGGCAGGCCTGAGAGCCACCCCATGGCTCTGGAAGGTGGCTGCCCTTCTGGGGTCGTTGGATGCAGCTCTGACTGCGGCTGGCCATGGTGTTTCACGCAGTGTGATGGTGCCAAGGATGTCAGGGCCCAGCAGAGGGACAGGGCGGAGGCGCACATTAAGTGTCCAGGGGTGGGGCCTCCAGCCTTGCGATTGGGAGTTTCTGATGACCCCCCTCCCCCATTCTCTGGCCACTATTCTAGAAAACTGGGATGCTAGCGACCCTGCTCTGGCCAAGGTCCCCTGCTCTCAAGCCCAGGATACACTCTTCACATCTCAAGACACCATAACTGGGTGGGGGTATAAACAGAAACGTATTTTGAATATTTACTAAGTGCCAGACACTGTGCAAGTCTCGGTATGTTCTTTAGGCTGGTAAAACAGAGGGTCTCAGAAATTGAGCCAAGTGGCAGAGTTGATCACCACTGAGTTGTGTGAAAAGAAGTCAGAGGGTGCCCAGGCACTCAGCCGTCACAGGGCCACTTCTTTCCCTCCCCACTGGGGCCCAGCTTGCCTGGGAGGACTTGGCAAACATGGGCTGAGTTCAGCCCAAAGTACCCTCAGCAAACCCAGAGGGTCACACCAGGGTCAGCGCGCAGAGCCGTGAGCCTCCGTGGCCTTGCCTGAGTCTCAGAGTGACCACAGCTGCGGCCCCAGGAGCCAGCACTCCTGACGTCTCCCTGGGGGCTGGCTTACTGTTCTTGGTCCAGCCCAGCTACCTGTCTGTACGCAGAGGGGCCTCTCTCCGCAGGTGACACTGCCAGCAAGATCTGTGGGTAGTTAGGCTCCTAGAGTTCCTACACAAGCCCCCGTGAGCCATGGAAGGGCCGAGCAGGCGGCCAGTGGGCGCCCCCCTGGAGGGAGGTTTGCTGGAGCAGAGGCAGCAGCCGCTTCAGCTGAGGCCACCCTGGCACCTGTAGTGCCCCCCAGGGCCTCCTGGGGCAGCCACTGCTCTTTGCCTCCCAGCTGGGCCTCCCTGAGCTTCTGCAAAGATTCTCGGGTTGCTCTCTGGGGCTGGCTTAACTTCCTACTTGATTCACATCATCAACAATTCATGACATTTGACTGAGCCTCTCAGAGCCTGGGGTGTGTGTTGGGGGGGGTGCCCTCCAGATGCCCTGTGCATCTCACAGTAAAACATCCTGTGCTCTCAGCATCCTCAGAAAGGGCCCTTATGGGGTGGGACAGGAAGGACAGAAGAACCAGAAAGGTGGGCAGGGTGGGCGCTGCACCTGAACAATCCGGGAAGCCCCCGCGGAGAGCCCCGAGCCTGGCCAGGCCTCCCAGAGCTCCCCCAGCAGTCAAGCTGCAGGGAACCCTTGAGGGCGGATGGCAGCTCTCCGGGATCTGCTCCATCAGCGTGGCAGAGTTCTGGAAGCCAGCCTGGTCCCCTCACCCACCCCGCTACTGGAGGGCTTAAACCTTCTTCTCCCCGTTTCAGCCTCAGTGGCATCCAGGTGAGCCCTGCCTTTGCAGACCACTTAGAAGAAACACATCTCCGCCCACATGCTCTGCCACTGGCCCGCCCAGCAGGACCCAGCCCCGAGCCCCCCGCCCGCCTGGGGGGTGAGGGGCGATACCTGGATTCTCCCTTTTCTACTGGTCAATAACATTTCTAATCACTCCTACTTCAGAGTGGTTTGGGATTGCTTGTGTTCCCCAAGGCCTAATGATCTGAGACCAAGTTGTAAGAAACATGTGAATAAAATGTCCTGATGTAATAGACATCAGTCAGGATTGCTGTGACAAAGTACCACCAGCTGGTGCCGTAAACAGCAGGACTGTATTGTCTCAGTCTGGGAGCTGGAAGTCCAAGGTCAAGGTGTCATCAGGGTGGGTCCCTTCTGAGGCTGGGAGGGAGACTGGTCCAGGCCTCTCCCCCAGCGTCTGGGGGTTTGCTGGCCATCTTTGGGGTTCCCTGGCCTGTAGAAGCATCACCCTGATCTCTGCCTTCATGTTCCTGTGTCATTCCTCCTGTGAGCATGTGCCTGTGTCCAAAATTCCCTTTTTATAAAGATATCAGTCACATTGGATTAGGGTCACCCTAATGACTTCATCTTAACTTTGTCATCCGCAGAGACCCCATGTCCAGATAAAGTCACGTTCATGGGCACTGGGAGTTAAGACTTCAACATGTGACTTTTGAGGTGATACAACTCAGCCCACGACAGACCCTAACTCCACTCTTTCTGTCCTTCTATCATAGATAAGTCCCCTGCGGCCCCAGAGACCGAAGAGCCAGGTGATCAACGTCGCTGGAAGTGAAAGGCGCTTCTCAGTGTCGCCGTCATCGCCGTCCTCCCAGCAGACACCCCCTCCAGTCACGCCACGGGCCAAGCTGAGCTTCAGTTTGCAGTCCAGTGAGTCAAGCATTCTCCGCATTTGAATTCAGGACACGGTCCTGTAACGGCCCCGTTGATCGAAGCCTCTGAGGTTAGACCTCCTTCTGCCCGTTGCAGCAGATGGAGTTTCCAGGGGCCCCTGGCTTGTCGCCCTGTCCCAGTGGACTTCAGCACATCTGGCCAGAGCTCAGGCCTGGGCTCCCGAGTTCCCAGACAGAAAGTGTGGGGCCCATCCTGGCTCTCAAAACCCCCTGTGAGCTTCAGGCGAGAGGAGAGGGCTGGTGTTGCCTTAGGGTAGAGGTTTTGTGTTTGAGGTGATATTAATAAAAAAAGTTTTGGAAATAGATAGTGGTGATGGTCACACAACATTATGAATATATAAATGCCACTGATGTGCACACTTAAAGTGGTTAAGTGGCAAACTTGGAGTTACATATATTTTACCACAATAAAAATAACCAGCCAGCCAACCCGGAGGGCAGCCGTTCAGCCAGGTCTCTTGCTCCCCAGGATTCCACAGCAGGGCTTCCCAGTAAACGGACATGACTCTTCCCGGGAAGCACTGTCCCGACGAAGGGTTTTCTCATCATCTGGATCGTTGGGAAAACTCTAAAATGGGCCCGTCAGCACAAATGTCACTTTTCTTTCCTTTAACATGAAAGGAAAACAGATTATTTTGAAGAGTCTCAACAAGGGTTGAGAAAATATGCTGTCTTAATGACTGTTCCCCATTCGCAAAGGGCTCCTTTTTCAGTTTACTTTAAAAATCAATTGTACTTCCCTTGGCCTATTCAAAGCAACAGCCAGAGTGACTGCTGCTGCTAATAACTTCATTCCATGCAGTCCTGGGTCTTCCTGGTGAGATGCTTTGAAAGGGGGCGGCTGGCTGTGCGCTGCCTGCGTAGACCTTGTGTGGGGAAGCCCTCCAGGCGATACCTGCGGGAGGCTGGGGACAGAGCCCCGGCTGGGCTTCCAAAACTGCGGGCGGACACTGCCCCTGTGCCGCCCAGCTGCGCAGATGCCCCCGAGGCACAGGTGCCCAGGGAGGGATCAGAAGAGACCCGGGGTGATGTGGCTGTTTTTATAGTGGATTGGTGCCTCCTTCAAGCTCTGGGCGTGGGTGCCGTATGGCACTGGATGTTCTCTTTCTAGAACGTGCCCTGTTCTAGGAGGGTGTGCCCTGCCCTCCACGTTGCCACCCCTCTTTTCTTTGCCCTGCTCACAAGCGTTTCTGCGGGGCCAAGTGTTTCTGCCTCCCTTCCGCGCTCCGCTCCCAGAGAGAACGTGAAGCATCCACACATGGTTCACACCCCGCGGGGATGTGGGTTTGATTTTAAATCCATCCCGGTTTTCCAGGTTTGGAGCTGAATGGCGTGACCGGGATGGACATGGCCGAGGTCCCGCCCCCTCTGCCTCTGAAAGGCGGCGTGGCGGACTACGGGTACCTGATGGAAAAGCAGGACACGATGGCTTCGGCAGCGCCCCCGCCCCCTCCTCCTCACCAGAGGGTAAGTCAGGGCGTTCCCTCCACAGAATCGAAAACCCTCATTCCTGATGTTAATGTGTCTCCTTAGCTAGGCTAGCTTTGATTCTGAGAAAGAGGTCACAGCGGTCACAGCTCTGGTCCGTGCGATCTGTGGTTCTGTCGTTATCACTGCATAGAGATCCACGTCCAGATGTGACCTCGGAAAGGGTGGTGAAGTTCCTGACGCTGGATCGAAGGGCGACCCCTTTACCTTGGGGGTCATTCCAGTTAAGGTGCAATTCTTGTGAAAGTTGATTTTGAAACACAGCTTTTCTATGAAGAGGTATTACCGTGTTTCCCTGAAAATAAGACCGGGTCTTATGTTAATTTTTGCTCCAGTGATCTACATTTATTCATTTATTCATGTACAAAAATCTACATGTATTCAGTCCTGTCTGGCTGACGATCTTAACTGGGGCTTATGTTTGGGATAGAGCTTCTATCACGAGCATCCTGCAAACTCACGCTAGGGCGTTTCTGGTTAGGTCTCATTTTCGGTATGTGTGACTTTTTAAAGAAGCTGGCCGATGTCACGCTGCATGGAGGCACGCCCCTATCGGATACCCACTTGGCCCCTGAGAAGCCCTTGTCCCAGAAGCTCCTCCCAATGGCAGCACCCCCACACTGGCCACCCTCCCCCCACCCCCCCACTGGGGACAGGCACTCGCCACACAGAGAACCTGCACAGGACAAGCACGACCTGGCTCCAATTTAGGCAAACCCTGGTCCCTGGAGGCCACACCCCTCCAACTGTGCCCCCCTGAAACCCTTCCCCATTTAGATTCGGGGTGCTGGCTGCCACAAGCCTGAGCAGCCAGCTCAAACCCTCACCAGTACTGGTTCCCCGAGGCTGGTACCCCTTGGAAACTTGTTTCAGCCATTAATCTCGTCCGGTGTGCTCACTGCTCAGTGACCTCTGGGCTTGCTGCTAATGCAAATATTAGCTGAAAGTCTTAAAAAGCCGTGAAACCAGGACCTCTGCTACCCGTTGACAGTTCCAGAGACATTCTTTTGCGATCCACAGTGATTCTGGCCTGGCTCGCCAGGCTGCTGCCGCACAGGTTCTCAGCTGTTCACCGGCCCGCGTGCGGCGGTCAGCGTGCCCGTGGAGGGCCAGGCACCCGGGGGACTCACCCAAGGGGGGCGGGAGGTCCGATTCCAGGTGCATCTGTATAAACTCAAATTGGCCCAGTGTGAAGACCAAAATAGCCTTCACATCTGTGCGCTGGGGAGCCTCAGTAAAGTCATTAAATGACAACAGCTGTGCAACATTGAACACGTGAGGTTGTCACGGGGCTGTGATTTTTTTCACAGCGGCAAGGTGTGCTTTCTCCCATTAAAAAACAATATAAATCCTGCACACCTTTTCTTCTTCTTTTTATGGAGACATTTGCACCGAGTGTTCTGTAAGTTTATTGTCTCTCTTCTTGTGAGAGGAGTGGAAGAGAGAGGGGATTTATTTATGGTCCTATATACATTTGATGTATTCCTCTTGTGTAAGAAAACCAAACAGGGGGGGAACTTCATCTTTCATGCTGAAGGGACGGGTGCCCTTCTGAGGCTGTGGTGCCTTTGAGATCAGCCCTCTCTCCCTAAAGATGCCGCTGTAGGGAAGTGGCCCTGGAGAAGGAAGGGGACAGGTTACCTGATGATGGCTTTTCACAGGGCTCGAATGGTTTGTTGCAACTATGGAAACCCAAGTCTAACTACAAGTTCAAACAAAAGGGGAACACCGATTGGTTGGGGTGTTGTGTTCCTAGCAGCTTGGTTGACCGACCACATCTTTATTTTATTGGAAAAGCAGGACTATCCGGCAGGTCTCCCTCCACCCGTGAACTAAGAATTCTGATCGCGGAAGTAGGAGGAAGTCTTGTTTTTGTTACAAATCAACTCATGGGCAACATTGTATGAACTCAGTTTCTTTGCTAAATCATTCTGTTACTGATGCCAGTGCTGTTGGGACTAGTACATGTAAACTCTGTCTCCGTTTACAAAGGGGCTGTGATTCGATTAGTTTAATTTCCCAAGTCTCCTTGCTATTTGTTTCTTATTTGATTTACCTGCAGCATGAGAGCGCGTCCAGGCGACACGGCCGTGGTTAATGTGTCTTAATTAGTTGGAAGTAGTTGCGTGTCTAGGGGGCCTCCTGAGAGCTGGTGTAGGATGCTTGTTCCTCTGCTGTGGGGGGTCGTTGATTCTCCCGTCATGCTCATTGATCAGCCGTGGGCTGGTATCTCCAGCTGTTGCCACTGTAAGCTGTCATTTCTTTCGAAATGGCTCTGACCACCAGTAATGTGGGCTAACGTGTCGCTTATTAGTGATAAGCCTGCTGCGCTCGTATTCGGCATAAAGGAATGTGTTCGTATCCGACTGCGTGGCCTGGCCCTCAGTGGCTCGCCACGGACCCATCTCTGGCTTTCACGTGTGTTCTGTGCCGGTATCAGCCTGTCCAATACCAGTGTGGTGGCTGGACCCGCCCTTGTGTTCTTATGATGGCAAGACACCCTTCAGCACTAACCGTCAGGAAACCGAAAATAAAATAAAGGTGTATTCCTCACAGGACCTGGACATCACACAGCACGACACACAGAAAGGTCACGGGTGGAGAGAGAGCTCCCCCAGGAGCCGGGGTTCTGCCTCTCCTGGGGCCCAGGCTGGGAGCTAGGGCTTCGGTGGGCTCACTCCTAAGTGGTGACTCTGAAACCTAAGAGTAGGAAATGAAAGCCCGAGAAGAGGAACGAACAAGTGGCCCAAATGGTCAGTTACTGAAACCAACCAGGGCCTCTAAAGCAAAGGGGCCTCCGTGGGAGGAAGCTCTTCATCTGGCTGTGTGTCTACCCACTCAGCCACCTTTGCAGTGCATGCCCGGGCGATCAAAGCTTAAGCCTGCAGCCTGCCTTATGAAAAAGAAAAAAGAAAACAAAACACGCAGGGCTTCCACCACATGTAAACAAACAGCCATTTCATCAGACCTCCAGGCAGGTGTTGCTTTTAACCCTTCTTCCCGATTTCAAGTCTACTATTTTGCTTCCCTTTTTATAATGTCTAAATATCATTGTATCAGTTGTATTTTTCCACATTTATTCTCTTCTCTGTGTTAAGCACTGGGTCCTTTTCGTATTCACTTGTCTGCGTGATGAGAGGCAGACTGCTGCCTCACTGTTCTGACCTTGAAACTCTCCTCACATTGAGCTAAATGTGACCCTCCACTGCGAGGCTTTGAAAAATCCACTGCTGCCCGTAGTAAGATGCCGGTGCTCTGTGAATTCGTTGCTATTTGTTCTCCCTGTGGCCTGCATCCACTTACCCTGCCCTGTCCATTTGTTCCTCTGTTCGTATTCAGTGGTTCATTCACTCACTGTTCACTTATTCACTTGTTCATTCATTCATTCATTCTTGCATCCGTTCACCTGTTCACTCACTCGCTCGCTCCTTTACCTGTTTGCTTAAGTAAAGAGGCGTCACCTCTCCTGTGTGTCAGGCGTCTGTGATGGTGCCAGGGCACCGAAAGAGAGGGCACCGGCCGCCCTCAGTCCTGGCGGGTCCACTACACAGGGCTTTGTTCCGTCATCTTTACAGTTGTCAATTCATTCTTGGGGACCTAAGTCAAACCCTGGCCCCCGGGCCAGATCCAGCCTGCCACCTGTTCTTATAAATAAATTTTTACTGAAACACAGCTGCACCATTTCTTTACATTTGGCATTTCCCCCCATGAAGAGTTTAAACATCCCCCTCACCTTTCTCAGCTGCCTCCGTTTGCAGTTTCGGAAGCGACTGGATGAAAAACTACCTGTATACTGGTCACTTGCTGGGCGGCCGCAGCTGCCCCCATGGCCTTGCCCGTGTGGCTTTTCCAGTTCCGAGAGCAAGGGAGGGCCCCTCGCCCACCCCTGGAGAGCATCTCCAAGGACTTGTTTGTCCCTGAACATTTAGGGACGTTTTCAGGGGCACGAGGAGGAACCCATGAGTCCTCGTTGAGGGAGGCTCAGCGGTGGCACCGCCAGGCTGCCTGGGCGGCCCTGGCCCTGCATTGCCCACAGTCACTTGCTCTTGACCGTTTAAACTGCCCAGGTCTGAAACCTGTCAGTTTCCAAGGGCCCCTCGAACAACGGCACCTGGGGTTACACTTCTCAGGGGCTGTGCCGACTTCTAAAGTGCTTTATGAAAAGCAGTTAATCAGAGCTGCAGCAGCCCAGTCCTGAGTGTGGCTGACGCCAAGTCACATGGAGAGGGCAGTCGCCACCCAGGGGCACACGTTAACTCTCCCGCCCCCACCTCCCACCCATGCCACCATCTTGCCGGGACAGACTCCACCTGGAGATCATTTCTCTCCTGTCAGAGCATCAGTAACATGACGTCTCCCTCATATTCTTGTCTTCTAGCACCTGCCACCGCCACTGCCCAGCAAAACCCCGCCTCCTCCCCCTCCAAAGACGACGCGCAAGCAGACATCCGTGGACTCCGGGATCGTGCAGTGAGCGGCAGGACGGGCTGGAAAGACCAAGCTGTCATCTCTCCTCTCCCTCCGTGTCTTTTTCTGTGTCTGGCGTTTACCTCATTGGGCCTGTGATGTCTGCCATTTAGTGCAATCGCTTTTCCTTAAAAGGAGTTGGTTTTTCAACCTTGGAGTGCGTAGGTTTCGTATTAGGAAGCAAGGTGGACGTGGGTCTGGGACGTACTGTTATGTTTATCGAAAGGGTGTCCTCCTTGAGAGAGCCTAAGTCTTGCCCAAAAGCCCTTTCTTTTTGTGCCAAATGACACATTAGCAAAGAGTTGCGCTGAGCCGCGTTGCGCATCGTAGGAGAGGTTAGGCCATTGTCCTTGAGAACTGCACAGTGCCTGAGCTTCTGAGCTCTCACCTTCTCAGAGTCCCGTCCCAGCTCACATGTACAGAATGTTTCTCCAAACCCTCCCTGCTGTGGCTGACGGTGTGACTTTTTGTTGGTTGAATGTCTCTTCAACCTGCATCGGGCAATTAAGGTCAACCCTTGCAGGGAAGGCCTGATTTCCTCTGGTATAATTTAAACTAGGCTATTTCTCAGCTACTGAACAGTTACTAATTTATGGAGTGGAAACACGATTAAAAATACTGGATCAAGTGGAAAAATAACTATAAATATAGGAAGATCACTTTTCTCTCCTTTTTAAAACAGAATACATATACCACAAGAGACGGTTTTAATTGGGTAAATTCTTATTGTCCTCATTCTGTACAGAAGTGTGTATATATGATGGTTCTTAGAACCCGTTTTCGTTTTTGTGGTCCTTCCATTTATTGTAATAGGTGTCTGCAAATGACTGCCAATATGTGTTCTTAATTTTTAACTGCTGGAAATGTAAAAAAATACAATGCAAATTAAATTTCTATGTTTTGTTTTCAAAGCTCTAAAATACTGAAAATGTTGGTGGACGATGATTTTAAAAAAAAACTAACTTCGTATAACCTAATATTTTTATTCTATCATCTATATTTTTTTATTCAGTATAATCATGATACTTTTCGAATAGGCTCAAAGTTAATCATTGACAATAAAAAATAAAATGTCATATAAAAAGATTCACAGTGTCTGAGATGCTATGTTTCCACCCCTTGGTGTAAAATACAAATGCTGCGCTTTCTTTCTGCTTTCTCAGGGAGTTTGTGATCCCCATTTAGACATGTGCACATCTTCCTCTGATTTGGGGCCCAGATGGACACCACCCGTGTCCCTCTGCATGTCCCTCTGCATGTCTGCAGAGCAGAGCCCCCCTTCCTGAAGCCGTCACTTCAACGCAACCTGGGCTCCTGCCTGCACTCCCTTTAGCCTTTTCAGCTGCTCATCTGAGAGAGGGCTTTGTTTCCTGGGATCTGTCATATAACTGTCAGACTTCAGAGCTTTTCCTGGACCTTGGGTGACAAGAAACAATGAAGGGGTCCTTGTTCCATGTAAAGCACATTTGTTTTCCTGGTTCCTTCCAAGCGAGTCCCTGTTGGAACCACAAGGATGTGCCTCTTCTAACCAGGCCTCTGGGAGGCTACCTCGGAACCCAGGAGGCTCAGAGGCTCCTTCTCTCCTTCAGTAGCTGTCCTCGGTGTATTTGTCCTTGTTGTAAATATCCAGTCCATCTCCAGGACATTTTAGGCACACGTAAATATAGAATTTTTTCTGTGTGAATCCTTGCTCTTTGACCAAGATAAATATTCATTCCCTGTCAATCCAGTATGTGAGAAATTGGTTATTATCAACAATCCTAAACCAATTGCGTCAGCATGCCAATGCGTGAGAGGCCAGCCCCTGGGGGTGGATAATTTTTGAATAGTCAGCATTTCACGTTGCATGAGCTGTCCCCAAAAATTGTAAAATAGTTCCTGGCCCTACGGAAAATGGTAATTTTTATCCTAGAATGGCGTCTGGGTTCTAGTTCTCCCCTGCACCATAGCCTCCTCCAGAAAGTCCCCCCAGATAATCTCCACACCTCACACTCTGGTGGGATTCCCCCATGCCCCCAACCCCCAACAGCTTCCAGGAATCCCAGACTGGTGTCTAGAGCTGGGATGTACGCGGAAAACACAATGATGGGAAAATGTGACACACTTGACACATTACAGAAATTTCCTAGTATAAATTATAAATATGCAAATATATTCACAAAAGACTGAACTTCAAACGATAAAGACACAAAATTTCTTCCTTTTAAATCAAGGTTGGACTGCAAATCGAATGAGGGAGAAACTGACCTCTGTGTCATCAAGTGTCTGGGAGACATTCCTTCTGGAATGACATTCCAGGGACACAGCTTACCCCCCTGGAGGCAGATGTATTCCATTTCATCAGACACAGAGCTTCTCAACCTTTTTTCATTATTGCTTCCCACAGAGCCTTGTAGGCATTTTTTTCTCATCATTCCTCATCATGAAATTTTAATAGTACAGATATGCTATGTAGCTATTTATGTACTTTATGTATATCTATGCTTCTTATATTCACAAACTAAGATTTTTTTTGTCCCCAGGAATGAATTTTCACCCCGTTAGGGCTAACATGGCCTCGCTGAGGATGCACGCGGTAAAACAGGAATGACAAGGGGCTCCTGTTGTGTTTTTGCTTTGGTTGCCAGGAAGCTCAAAGCCAAATTTAGCTCTCACACATTCAAATTTTGGTTTTATTCTTCTGCCTTCCAAAATGCTTTCTGGTCTATTACAAATTCATCTTTAACTACCCAGTTTAATATGTGATTTCCTCAAATCTTTATTAAAAGAAGATAGTAGATAAGCTAGATTTTATAAGTAGGAAAATATTTTTCTTATTTAAAACCCACCCTTGGTGCTTGAAGATTGCTTCCTAGTATTTGAAGAAATTATTTTTTAATCAATGTGAAGATTGTTTTTATGTAAAGATTTGATCTTTTTCATTATCTTTGGCTCTGGATTATTTTATAGTATCAGGCTTTATCTTCCATGTTCACTGAGGTCCTTGTTGGTGGAATGGATTTTACCTTTTGCTTTTTAGTTTTATCTCTAATTCCTTTTTAGTAATTTACTTATTTTTAAAGTCTGTTTCGGGTTATTTACTTTTTTTTTTCCTTTTGCCAATTCTGAATTATTTAAATATGTGTTTAGTTGCTGATGGCTCAGAGAAGCATAACTGGAAACCTGCTGGGCAAATAACTCTTGGCTCCCAAATAAGCTAAAATTGGTATTCCCTGTTTCTCTCTCACCATCACAAAGAAGCAACTGCCACCCAGGTCCCCTGACGCTCTACACGCAGTGGCCCAGGCAGGGACTGACGGAAGTGTCACCCACAGCGAAGCTCACTCCTGCCATCGTGCTGCCATCGTGCTGCCATCGTGCTGCCCTCCCCACCCCTGGGAAGGAGCCCCTTCCTCTTTCTCGCTGCTGAGCATCGTTTCCTCCTCTCCCTGGTCTCCTGTCGTTTTGGTCATCTATTGCCACCTATTTAGCTGTTGCTACTAATTAACGTGTATTTTCAGTACTAGAAAGTGCTAAATGTCATCTGTTCTTTATCCTTTCTCTTAACTGGATGTGCCATTTTATAAGACACCGGGAGGGTGTCTACAGCCACACGCCAGGTGCTTTGCCAGGCACCCTGGTGAAAGAGAGCCAGACCCAGTCCTGTCCTCTTGGATCTCAGAGTCTAGTGAGGGGACGGAGAAGCCAACAGCTGAGTAGGATTGAGTTTATTGCAGGGCACATGTGGTGAGCACCAGGCCCTACAGAGTGGAGAAGAGAGGCCTTCGGGGATGCCTGGAGGATGAGTGGAATCCGGCAGATGGGGGAGGGTAGTCAGGGGATGGAGAGTGTTTCAGTAGAAGAAACAACACACACAACCTCCCAGCATAAGAGGGAGCCCCTTACTTTGAAGGAACTTCCAAAAGAAGACTTGTAAGATGGGTCCAGTGTGGAGGCACGGGCTGGGGGATACCCGGAGTGGGGCAGCATCGAGATGGGACTGCCTCTGCTTCCAGGCCGCTGCGAACACCCTGGGCTCTGTCCTGTGTGTCCTTGGCCAGTGCTAAGGGCAGGAGGACCCACGCAGCCTCCATGTAAAGTTCTCCTTTGAATGGAGTCCCAGGGACCTTGATGAAGCATGAGAGAGCATGATGGACAATGGTAGAGCATGCTGGATTATGAGGGAGCATGGTGGAGCATGAGGGAACATGGCTAATGAAGGCCAATGTGGATGGTGTGAGGTCAGGGCTTCAATGCATCCGTGTGAACTTGCCAGCCACTCAGAGCACATCCTGGATTGTGATTGCCTAGGAATGTCAGGGACTGGAAGTGCCCAAGGGCACATGGATTCTGTGTTCCTGGGGGCCCTGCCTGGGAAGGCACCGTAAGCCAGACTTCCCCTCGCCCATGGTAACCCGATGGCCCATGGCTGCACTTACAGGAAAGGGCCTTTGGACAATGGCAAAGCTATCTTCTGCGAAGCCTTTGGGTGGAGTCCCAGACCTAAAGAAACAAGAGGACCATCTTGCCTTCTGGGTGCCCCACAATAGCTCAGCAAGTAGACGTGTTCCTCATCACAGGCTGTTCAGGTGGCATTTGCTTCCTTCTTAGGACCTGTTCGTGGATTTCCTTGAGATGGGAGTGGGGGATGAATTGCTGGCAAGGACTCAAGGTCCTCGCCTTTATTAGCAGGATCTTGGGTTTTCCAAGATGGAGGCAGAATTCTAAGCTCAGCTCCTCTCTGTCTTCCTTCCCCTTCCCATCCTCCCTGGACACCTTAGTCCTAAGGTCATTATCAGGGACGGTTGGCGCCCACACTGGGGACGGGGTGGAGGCGCCATGGGTATCAGAGCCAAATGCAATAGGAGGGAGAGAGGGCCAGGTTCCCCTGGGTGGGGGCAGGTGGGAGTGCTTGCCCTGCAAAGGACTGGAGGGAAATGGAAGGTGTGGCTGCAGCGTCTCCTAAAGTTTAGCACATTCGGCAAAGCATCCGGCCACCCCAGGAAGTAGCCCTGGGCGTTGGGTTTGTGACTTGATCATCAGAGTCCATGTATTCTTGTTAGGGGTGAGCAGAGAGAGAAAAGTGCCCCAGGAAGGGCCAAGTAGCCAGCCGGAGCCCCTCCATCCCCACATAGCCGCTTGGGTCGGAGCAGACGGACTTCTCCCACCGCTGCTGTCCTGGCTGCTCAGCACTGGTCAACGCTGCCCGTGTCTGCCTCCTCCCCCAGTCACAGCAGATCGTGTCCGTGGCTTGTGGTGCACGAGCTATGCAAATGCCTCCGTGGGAGCCACCCATGGAAACGACCAGGAGCACAGGAGCCACTCAGAAAGATGCTTGATGGCAGAGCCCTGACTCCACCGCCACTCATGAAAAATGCAGCCACTTGAAAGGTAAAAATAATCCGTTCGGAAACGAGAATGTGTCTGAATTAGCATAAATTATACTATTTAAAAATGCTTGTTAACAGGTAATTTAACATTACGAACACTTGTGTTGCAGAAGAGGGCACTTAATATCAAATAAGGAGCTCCCTGCAAAAGGCAAAGTTATTTTTAAGCTCCTCATATTTTTGGCTTCTCTGCAGGGAGCACAGACAACAGCCAAGGGCTTTCACTGTCTTGTGAAAGCTAAAAGTAAACTTGGGAGGCAAAGCAATGACAATGGTAAAGCGACACCAGAACTATCCCTCGAAAGAAACCAGAAATGGTAATGGAATGAGCCTTCATCAGTAGAAAGAAAGCTGCATTATTGTGGCCGTGGCGTAAAGAACCTGCTGCTCCCTCCAGTCTGACGCCTGCAGAGGAGGCCCAGGGGGCAGGAGGGGCCTGTGGCTGCAGCTCTCCTTCCTGTGAACATCCCGTGGGTAAGGCCATCCCGAGGGAGGCATGCCAGGAATTAAATGCAGAGTGGAGGACGGAACAGCAACTGCGCTGTCCCTGGTCCCTGGGTTCTCCTGCCTGAGAAAAGGGACGATTTGCATGGAACGGAAGAGGACGTCCGATGGTTTGGGAGAGTAGCGCCTTCCTGCTCCACACTAGTTAAGGTGCCCCTCCGCGCATTTCTGCTCGCCGTTCTCCCCACCCTGGTCCTCCTGCAGGTCTCAGGTCTTTGTTCAGGGTCCTGTCAGCCCCGCTAAAGCCCACAGAGGCAGTCTGGCAATTGCAGGTTCTTCCCAGTTGGGGATGGCGGACCCCAGAAGGTCTGTACATTCATCACTGTGGTTCCTGCTATGTGACGGTGACACGTATGGGGATAGAGAGAAAGGGATGGTGCCTCCGAGAAAGGACTTGGGCGTCCGCTCTTGCCTTCTGCTCCCCTCCTGCCAGCCACTGCCCCTTCCTGCCACGAGCACCCCTCCCCTCCTCTCGAGGCAGCACCCACGGGACCCTCTGCAGGAGATGGAGCGGGCGGCTTCCTGTCCCAGTGTGAGCCTTTGTCCTTGCACCATCGCCTCAAACCCCTCTGCTCCTCCCAGGGGTAGGGCACATCCATGTGCTCTGGAGCTGCGTGCAGAGGGAAGAATAGGGGTTCAGGGACCCCTGAGAAGAAGGCCAGGCTTCCAGGCGGCGGGAAAGACCACACAACAGGGACCAGAGCGCCTGGCAACTGAGGGAGCTCAGGAGGCCAGCAGATGACAGGAGGGTAAGGGGCCCCAGATGCTGCAGCCTGCCCTGCGAATTCCAGGAGGATGGAGGAGGAATGGCTGGGAAGTGGCCAAGAGAAGAGGACTAGGGCCTGGGTGCACCGCTGCTGGCCCTGAAGTATCTGGTGTGAGAGGAAGCGGTGTCCATCAAAAAAGGTGTCCGCGGCGAACAACGAGGAACGCAGCCCAGGTTCAGGCTAAGGAAGGTGTGGGGCAGACTGGGGCTGAAGGAGCAGCTTCCGTGCAGGTATGTGTGTGATGAGGGCACTGCCCCCACCCCATCAGAGCAGCAATGTTGGGGGGCTCTTAACTTGCAAAGCTCTTGTCATCACAAACCAGTCCATAGAGGGAGAAATGAGTTGACAGAAATTTGAGGAGAGAGGAAGATAGTCAGGGAGGAAGAGAGGGAGGGAGGGTGGGAGAGGGGGAGAAAGAGAGGGGGTAGGAGAGAGAAAGAGAGAGAGAGGGAGGGTGGGAAGGAGGGAGGGAGAGGAGGAGGACAGAAGGACAGGAGACGGAAAATAGAGAACAGGTCTGCCCAGCTGCCCACCCGAAGCTCTGCCTAACTTGCACACACTGGGAACCTGGCTCGGAGAATGGGCAGCCAAAGAAAGAAACAGCAAGTCCCAGTCAATGCCCGCCAGGTGCCCAGGCTCGCCTCCCCGTGACAAGGCAAATTCTCAGCCTTTCCCATCACCTGTTCCCTCTGTGAGATCTCACTGGCCGGATGGGAAGTGCCACCTTGAGACTGGAGGAACGGAAACTAGAAAAAATTTAAGCAGACTTTAATCACGGCTGTGATTAATCACAGACACTTGGCAGAGGGCCAAAAAATTATAAAGTTGAATTATTGTTGTACATAGCTGTAATAATAATTTATTTTTTGTTATTAATCTCTTTAGTTTCCAAAATGCTTCCACATTTATTATCTCATCGGATCTTCAAAATTGCCTTCTAAGGACATACGAAGAGTCACTATTTCCCTCCGCATTTTGAGGAAGAGGGACTGAGACCTGAAAAGCTTGAGTGACACGTGGCCATGGTCAAGCCCAGCGAGGCACCCGATGAAACCTCCAGTGTGTAAGGTCTCATTCAGTCCCCTCAGCAGCCCTCCAGAGAGGACAGAGCTTGGCTCATTCATCTTCTGATCCCACGTGCGTCCCTCTAGGTGCTGGGATAAACCCGGGAGCAGGGAGACCCCTGGCAAGGACTCTAACCCGACCTCCTCGTTGGAAATTTGGCTCCCCCTCTACTGAGTGTGCAGGTTATTGACCTCAAACAAGTTGATAAACCTAAGCCGCCGCCGCCGCATCACCATCGTCAGTCATCCCAATATTAGTACTATGGGGAATCATATAAACCTAGATCTGGAGATTAGGGTCCATACCCAGCAGATGATCTCCCAGCCAGTCAGCGTGGACACCGTTCTGGCAGCTTGTACTGATCCGGAAGTGGACATGACCCAGTCGGACCAAAGGGAGAGGTTTATGTTTCACGCCGGGGGAGGGGCTCTCGCTCCTGATGGCTGTAAGAAAGACGGTGGTGTTCCCGTTACCACCACGGCTGGCCCCGTCGCCTGGCTCTCTTGTGACCATGATGCTGGCACTGGGGCCAGTGTATCGGTCACCTGCATTAGTAGCCCTGAAACTTAAGGGGCTCAAAACCACACGTGTGTCATTCTCACTGATGCTACGTGACCCACCTGGAGCAAAAGGGGACCCGCTCCTCGTGGCCACTCAGTGGCCCAGGCGGAGGCTCCGTTTCGACATGGGCTTCCTCAGTCATCACACCAGAGGAAAGGAACTCAAGGCGAGCACGCGCTCCGGCTCCCTGAAGTGGCCCATGCCATCTGGTCCCATTTCATTGACCACTGCGAGTCACAGGAGGGGTGACGTAATCCTATAGGGTGCCGGCAGGGCAGAGGGCGTAGGGGTGTTAGGTGGGTACAGAACTTTGGCTTACTCGAGCTGTGTGTTTGTTTCTGTAAGCTTGGTACAGTGATGAATGTCCCTCTTCCCGATCTTAGCGTTTCAGTGTTCTCTATTTTATTCTAGGTCCATCCTATCCATTTGATTGATCTTTGCAAAGAAACGCCTTTGGTTTCTCTGGTTTTCTCCTCTGTATTTCATTCATTTCTGCTCTCATCTTCATTACTTCCTTCCTTCTCCTGCTTTGGGTCTAGTTTGCTTTTCTCTTGTGTTTGTTACTTACAGTGGCAAGTGCACTCCCTGATCAGCTCCCTCACGGTGGCAGGTGTGCAGACTAAGTGACATAATGTGCACAGAGCAGTCAGTGCTGGCACGCGGGTGACGGCTGCCCTCTGAGTCTCTGACTTTGGAGACCTGCACCCAGGCAGGCACTGCAACTGACCCCGCTTTACGGTGGAGGCAGCTGTTGTGTCTGAGACGGTTCTCTGTCAAGGTCCCAATGTTCATTGGGGGAGAGCTGGAATTGCAACCTGGGCCAAATTCCTAAGTTAGGCTATAGCACCGAGTCCCCATGCCTCGCTTGCCTTTGTCAGGAGTGTCCCCAAGCTGGACGACAGCTTCCCAAGCCCACAGGCACTGATGGGAGACCAATGTGGGAGCAGCACCCCTCCCGGGCAGTGCCCACCATGGCTGAGCCTCCCATACTGCTTGCTAACCCATCGTTTGCGTGTCTCCCCAGGAGCGGTTGCTTGTTCCTCAGGTCACCGTTGCACTAAAGAAACAATTTTCCTCTTAGAACTGCCTTTCCTCCACTGCTCCTCTGTCTGCCTGACAAACAGCATTAGGTGATGGGGCAGCGTGATTGACAGTGACTAGTCACCATGCAGTCATGTGTGGGTGGGACTTCCTTCTCGAGGAAAATGCTTGGCGCAGGGAACCCTCCTGTCTTTGCAGGATGTTGGGGTTTGACTATGGGTCTTCTGTTGTTTGAGATGAGACAAGGCTTTTTCAGGGCCACTGGCCCCTGTGCTGGACTCAGGCTGGTACACAAAGGCCTTCTCTGGGCTCTGACCAGGCCCAGCTAACTCATCCTAAAAGCACTGAGCCTCATATTGATGAATTTCCCCAGTTCTCCTGTAACTCCCACATCATATCACTGCTGTCACTGAAATCGTGGGAGCCACTGGGGGCTCTCCCGACTCTCACTTCGATACATTTTCACTTACGATGTGGCCAAGGCTTTCCCATAGAGGCAACGTCCCCATTTATATGCCCACATGCCAGGTTTGGCTCAGGGCACACACGTTTGCAGGAAGCCTCCAACAATCACAAGTAATTTGGCCCAGGGTTAATATGTCTGAACTCCACAGCGACCCTTGTCCCAGCCCTTCCCCGTACACCTCTGCCCGGGGGAGTGGTCAGCGGGGCGTGTGCCTCCTGCACAGAGGGAGGACAGTGGTTCTGGAAGGTTCCACCCTCTCCACTCCTCTCTTTGTAAATGAAGATGATAGAGGAGCGGCAGGTGCTTTGGGCAACAACTGGAAACTCAGTAGACTCAGGACCCCCCCACCTTGTAGCTCCTGGGAAGGCTGCAGCGGCTCATCTACTGTGATCTGGGCATTGGAGAGTGTGTGTGAGTGTGTGTGAGTGTGAGTGTGTGAGTGTGTGTGAGTGTGAGTGTGTGCATGTGTGTGAGCATATGAGAGAGTGCATGTGTGTGAGCACGTGTGAGTGTGAGTACTCGTGTGAGAGTGAGTGTGAGTGTGAGTGCACATGTGTGCAGGGTGCTTTACAATTCGCTGTTAACAAACAGCTGTTGACACAGGAAGGCCATTGTCGAGTGCCCGCTTTGTGTTTCTCGATGCACGAGACGCTTTCTCTGCATTATTAGACAAGATTTTCTCCACTTGACGTGAGAGGAACCTGGGCGGAGACCCCACACTCCATCCCACCCCACACGTTCCCAGCAGGTGCTAAACCCAAGTGGGACCCAACGGGGATTTCAGGCTCCCTCCTCCCAGGGCCTGGTCCCCACACACAGGGTCACAAAAGGAGACATTCAGTCACGTGCAGCCCAAAGTGTAGAGAAGAGGTGGCTGGAGCCGCCCTAAGAGGTTGCCAGTCTCAGCAGCGGGCATGATCTGATGGCCTCACAGGAGCCTGCCCGTGAGGCTGGGCAGGTGAGGACTGGCTCCATCACCTAGGTAAGCACGATCATCCGCAAGTAAACGACCCGTTTCAGGCTCTGCTTTTGGGGGGACCCGGGCTAACACAGAGGCTGTGGGCCCAATGCGGAGGGAGTGACGGGAGGGCTCCCTGACCCACCAGGAGGGGCAGCGTCTCGGGAAGCAAGGCCAGCCAAGGCGGTTCAGGGACAGGTGGGGTCCGTGACCAGGACAGAGCAGGAGCCGGTTGGCGACCTAAAGCGAACACGTCAGCGCTTCTCCACCTGTGTGCCGGACCAGCTATCAGCGAGGCCCTCCCTGGGTGTTTACAGAGGAAGATCGGAGCCAGCTGCCTTCTGAAACTAGCGAGGGGGTTCACAGCCTGACCGACCTGCAGTGCACACCGTGCGCCAGCAGAGGGCGATGAAGGTCCCAGCTGCCTGACTCCCGATGGGAGGACGGAATCCGGGCTCCAGGCTCAGGGGCTCAGGCAGGACCTTCCGCTGTCCGCATGTCCACACACCCTACTTCCCCACCTTGGCTCATAACTGCTCCTCCCTGTCTCGTGTTTATCACTCCATGGCCGTCATTTCCTTTCAAACTCAGTTCAAACCCAGCCTGGCCCCTGGTCCAACCTACCCCTGCATGGGCCGCTCACCCCGTCTCCACTCCTGTGTCAAGTTTGCTCGAATCTCCTTGGGCTTGGCCTTCAGCTACTTTAACTTTCTGGGGCCCCCATTAGCTCTTCCTGCATTAAGTACAAAACTAACAATTGCTGAGTGAGTTAAACCACCGCACTGAATTATAAGAAGAAAAAAGTCAGCAGAAACCAGCGTCAGGAGCAATAATGAGAAGAAAAAACCCTAAACCACATCATCCTTACTGCATGGCTCTCGCCTGAGCACACCGACTGTGGAAACACCCAATGCCCACCTTGCTGAACTTTCTGTAATAAAATGTTAAGCGCCTCAGTGTTGAGTTCCAGAATCTAAAATGTGTCTGTACTGAGCCCTGCCCAGCGTGACCGCTAACGTGCGTCTTAGCAAGGGGTATGCATTGGACAAAGTCTTTCCTCCTGCTTCAGATCTTGGACAAGTCCATGGTCAACTCCACGCATCCAGGGAGACACTTTGGACTTCACGGTCCCGAGCCTTTCACCTGCCAAACTAAGTTAAGCCTCCGGTTCTTTCCCTCTGCCCATCCTGGGATTTGCTTGCTGGAGCAAGTTTTGCTTCAGGCCTGAGCAGGCAGATGACAGCTGGGTACCCAGTGCAGGCTGAACAGAGCCGTGAGTGGAGTGCATCCTGGATGTTAGGGTGACAGCCGCCTGGGCCATGCCAGCCAGGGTCCATGCACATCGCCATTGTTTGAGCTCTGGTTCTGACTTCTGCTTCCCCTTTGATGGACTTCTTCAGGGCCGCGGGCAGGCCCATCTCTCTCTGGTCACATGCCAGGCTGTCAGGGGGCACGGCCCTTCAGTCGGGAGGCTCCTCAGGGGTGGTGTAGAATCTTGCAGGAAAGCCACTCACAGTGGGTTCAGCACAGAGAGACACCTCACCCCTCAGCCTGGATATGCTAGCACCCATTCCCCAGCTGGGCCATACAACTGTCAAAGGGGGTTCTCCAGCACCTGCTGGCCTCTGACCTCAAACCCGGCTCCTTGCGTCCCGGCCCCTGAGACTTGCCTGATTGTTAAGCACACTGTCTGCCCAGCACAGAAGCAGTGATCTCAGGAAGCTGGCAGTCTGCCTCCTCAGGCCGTGTTCACAGTCCTGATTTCCGGGGAAACTGTACAAGGTACCGAGGCCTGGGTAGTGTTCGCCAGGGAGAGGAGGGTTTGGCTGCACCAGGACTGTGTCGCTCCAGTTCTTAGAGGGCAGCGTGCACAGGGGTGCCTGATTTTAGCCTCTGGGGTGGAGTCCACCTATCAGGGCCGGCCAGGGTCTGTGTATCGTTATCACCCCTCAGCACCGCCCATAATGGGTGCTTAGTCGAAATGATGGAAGGATGGATGGATGTATGGATGGATAGATGGATGGATGGATGGATGGAGTGATGGACAGACAGATGGCTTTGAACAGCATCCTCCCAAGTGGAATGTGTTGGAGAGGAGGAAGTCTTCCCCGGGAAGTAGAAATCATAAGCAGAGCAGAAACCCAGGCTTGATGCAAGGACTACACGGATGGCCACTGGGGAAGAGCTTTCTAGGCTCTTCTCTGTCCTGGGAATTAATCCAGCCTGGACTCCAGCCCCTCCTCCTCAGTCCCCACCAGCCAGCGGCCCAGGATGCCTTGCTGCAGGCTCCTTTCCCGGCCCCACCTGCCCTGACGCCCTGGAAGAGATCATCAAGGCCCAGAGGTTTGATCTGGGAACAGTGAGTCCTCATTGAATAATTGGCTTTAACTAGAGGCAGCTTGCGGCTGCAGGTGTGTTCCTGCAAATCCAGGTGCAAAACAAATCTGGATGAGTCAAAGCAAATCTTGTAAGAAATAATGGTAAATGAAGGGTTATAAGGACATCCCGCACCCTCAGACACAACTGTGCATGCTTTCCTGGTTTGTTTCAATATGATTTATTCATTGCACAATAAACCAAGAGTTAAAATCTAAAAAAGAAGAATGTAGACTGATTTCTATAAAATAAGAAATGAAAACGCACATATACAATGTCACTCACTTATACAAGTACGTGGGGCTGGAGCAGTAGGGCTGTAAAGGGGGCTATAGGAGAGAGAAGGCTATGGCTGGGAGTGAGAGGGACATAGGAGGGGGAAGGGGAGGGGAAGCGAGAGAAGGCGAGGAGGAAGAGGGAATGGTGGGGAAGGCCGGGAGAGACAGAGAGAGGTGGAGGTGGAGTAGCCGTGTAAGTGGGGCACACCATTATTCATGGTAGATGGTGATGGAATTAAACATGATGGAGAGGGTTGCTTAAGAGCAGCAAAACGTAAGGGCTTCAAGGATTCTTCCTTAGATTCTGGAAAGCATCAAACGCCATGCTGCTTCTCCATGTCGACTGCAGAATAATGGTTCACAGTGCAGTTTCAGTCTTGCCCAAGGCATGACTGGCAGCTACTGCAACTGTCTTTTCAGAGATTTTACAATGCAAGTCCCTCTCACGTAACCCCTTTTCTTGGCTGTTATAACTAACTTAGCCTTCCAAATGTATTTTTCACTCATTTATTTTTCAAAACCAATTAGGAGATAATTTGGTCAATTTGTTGGAGAAGAAAAAGGTGTTTGTTAATTTTCTAACACGGAACTATCATTTCTGCAAACACCTTACTTGGTCATGGAGTAACATTCATACCATTTAATGTAATAAATGTACAGACTCCATTTGCTGATAGACGAGTTAGAATTTTTCCCTTAGGAGAAGCTCAAGACGGAAAAGCATTTATCTCAAAAGACATTTGAGGCTGTGGCTTTTGTCTAATTGAATCTCCAATAAAATTTGGGGGATACCCACAAACTTGTAAAAAGAAGCATTATATCTTGGCATGAATAACACCAACTTGGACTGAAGAGCCAACGGAACAAAATGAAAGAGACCACTGAACCGTCAAAGCTATGCTGGCAGGAAGCACGCTGAGAGAATTCTGCCACTGCAAACTCGCTGATCTTTTACAGAAAAAGAAAGGATGACTCAGAAAGCAGAACCAGGAGTCCAGACGGGAATAAGACTCGGTTCTAATAAACAAACTCACAGCATTTTCCTGGCTGGGTTTCAGGACTGGTGGGGTGACTGCTCTGCACCTTTATTTTCCCTTTTGAACAAGAGTGTCCACAGCCAGCATCCAGGGCCACCCCGTTATTGTGTGTTGGATGTGTGGGGGCCAGATACGTGTTCTGTATAGTTCAAGGTCCTCAGCAAGAGAACGCGCACTTGAAGAGCTGTACTGATGCAACGCCATCTGAGGAGCCCTCAATCCGGACCTGGGTGAGATGAGAAGGCCCGGATTTAGAGCTAATGCTAAAAGGAAATGCGCATTTGGGCGCAGCCCTGGGAAGGGATACGTGTCAATTTCGTGTGCACATAATCTACGGCTGGAAGGCAGGCTGGGTTGGATTTTAAATATGCCCACAAATCCTTTGATACATCTTCCTTCAAGATTTGGTACTTAATTCTCCCACCCTGAAGTGTGGGCTGTACTTGGTGATTTGGGAATCACTTAATGAATAGAACAAAGCAGAAATACCTGCTGAGCCTACCTCATAAAAATCATTGCAACTTTCCTCTTCTCTCTCAGATTATTCGCTCTAGAAGAAGTCCCCAGCCATGGCATGAGGACACCCAAGCAGCCCCGTGGAGGGCCTTATGTGGCGAGGAGTCAAGGTCACCTGCCAAGAGCCAGAAAAGAATCGAGGCATCTGCCAACAGTCCTGAGAGTGAACCATCTTGGAAGTGGGTCCTCCAGCCCCAGCCAAGCCTTCAGGTGACCAACTGCCCCAGCCAGCATCTTGACTGCAGCCTCAGTGGGAGGAGAACCAGCCACCTAAGCTGCTTTTGAACTCCTTCCTGACTCACAGAAACGGTCAGACAATAAATGTTTGTTGTTTAAACCACTAAGTCTTTGGGGGGTAACTAATGTAGCTCCATTATACTAAAGCAACAAATTGGGACATTTTTCCTATGCTCTGGGATGGTTAAAAGCACAGAGAAATGATCAGTTTCTTGGGAATTTGATAGATCTCACTGACAAATCCATTTGGTACAACAGGTTTTGTTTGTTTTTAGTATGTTAAATTTTGGAAGTCGAGTCTTCATAATTTAAATTTTTCTCCTTGGCCTGTTTGGGTTTTTGACTTCTTGAGAGCTCCTTGATAGAGTTAAAAATTATTTCTGCTTATTTGATTTCAACTTCTTTTAAAAGTGATTTTGGTTTTCTTAAAAACATAAGAGAAAACTCATTCCGTCAAAACTTTAAAAGGTCTTCTCATAGAGTTGCTGACTCTATACCTTAGAGATTATGTTATTTGTGTTCATACTCCTCTCTCACTCATAATGATGTGTTTTTGTTGTCAATCATTTTTCCTGATAAAATTTTCCAGAGGTTTGTCTGTTTTATTGTTTTTTATAGAAACATTGCTGGAACCTGTCACTGTTTTGAGCTTTTTTTATATATTCCAGTTTCATTATTTTCTCTTTTTATCTTGATTAAATTTCTCTATCATGTTTTCTCCTTTCATTTCTTTAATTGAATGATAAGCATTAACAGTTCTTTTACTTAATAATAAAAAGCATATGAAGTATGACTAAGGTTTTTACCTTTAGAATTCCCATTGTCATTATTATATAAACACTCCATAGTGGCAATTCTGATTTCCTTTGGTCTCAAGTGCTAGCTAGAGGACTGAAATGTTTTATTTCCAAATGGTTTGGGTTTTTAAAATCATACATTTGGAATTTTACTACATTGTGGTCTGTGAAGGTGACCTAAAAACATTCTTTACTTTTTAGAATATCTTCAGTTTTTGTACGTGGCCCAAGGATATTTTGAAACAATGTATATTATCTAGAGAGTATAAAGTTGCGTGTATCTATATATCTTTTTATATATTTAGATACACATATATGTGTATAATATAAATATATAAAAATATTAACACATTATATATATACATATATATATATATACAAATTATATATATACATATACATATATATATATATTTATAATCACCCTGTCCCTTCTGCCTCCCACTCAACCTGTCATGTTCTGTCTTCCTTCAGAGACAAAAATCAAATGTCACCTCCACTGCAGAACTTTCCCTGGCCCTCAGGCAGAGGAGAGAATTGTCCCCAATCCCCTCCGGGTCCTCCCAGCACTTACTTATATTACTCTGCTGGGAGTGATCCCATCCAGTTTGAGCCTCCACCCCAAGGTCAGGCTGGGTGTCCTGCCTCTTTGCGCCCCCAGGGGTTAGCACTCTGTTTGGCACAGAGCGGCTTTGTTGAATAATATATTATTCAAATGTATACATCCGCAAACGTTTACTGAATGATGTATTTCAAAGCCGATGACTCTAGTGTCAGTTGGGCACACAATTTTCTCTGTGAAGTGTTGTGTTTTATAGAGAAACACCCAGATTAGCTCACTTTTCGATCACAGCGCAATATTTATTACCTGTGTGTTAAAATTCAGCTCTTGTTACCCATCCATCGTTATGAACCCTTTTACCGTGTTAGTCTTATCAAGCTTCATTATTTCCAATCCAGTCTGACAGCTGGAGGTTAAAAAGACATCCGCCGCCGTGCTCAAATTACCTGGTTCCTACAGGTAGCAGCCCAGGTGAATTGCTACTGACTGTGTGGTCCAGTGTACACAGTAGGTGTAAAATCCTCAGAAAGTTTACTTTGTAACCCTTTTCCCAATGCTCGCCTAGTGGCATAAACTGCTGTTCCACACAATACACGCAAAATGCCAGATGGTATATGCAAGATAGTCTCTAAAGGAGGTTATTTACCATTTTCTTAAATGTGATATGAAGACAATTCTTTTTATATTATTATATTTTATCTTATTAGCTGGAGCTTAGGTTATAACCTTTTCTCCATGCGACTCATTTTCAAGGATTTTTAAAATGCAGAATTTCCTTTTGAGGTCGTTTTAATTTGCAAAAGGATCATTGGATCAACTGTGTCCTGGGTTGAAAAGCATACTTAGGGACACTGTACACGGAAAGTGTCTAAGCATTGCTTGAAAACTTGACTTGAGAGCTTTCATTCTGCAGAAGAGGAAGGGCAACTCTTTGGCTAAATGATCATATTCTGATTTACATCTCGAAGCTCGTGTGTGACATGATGACATCTGTACATGAAACGAAATGCTGCGGTTTACCTCATTGTGCAATAAAAAGCCGTGGTGGGATATATAACCCTCTCTCTGTGTTAGAGCTCTCTGACAAGGAGTGCAATGCAGTCATCCTTCTGGACACTCGTATATTTCCTTCTAACAGTTGATAATGAATGTAGCTATGCCCTCTACCGAATGTCAGAGGTGGCTGTTGGTTTAAGAAAAGTAGATTGACCAATAATCATCTTGGGGATTTTTGTCCAATGATGGAATGGAAAGTGTTTTTAAAAATGTTTCCATAAAGGGAACTTGATTTCCTTTCCATTTTTTTTATGTCGTCACATCATTTCTTTCACTTTCATAGGTCAATAGGCATGAGTAATCGCATGGTGTTTCATTTTATTTATTGTATTATGAGGATGACTCCTAAACGCCCTAAACATTACGCTCGCATTGACAGACACGAGTGATTGTACGGAGTGCCCCGTTCTCCCAGGAACGCTCCAGGGGGTGAGGGAGCTGCCACGTACTCTGCTCGGGACAATTTCTTCAAATTCTTTCATCAGGAAATGTTCCTCACACAACAGAGAGAAGTGAAAACGGTTCATAAATTTGTAACAAATCTGTTGACAATAAAATAATTCCTGTCGAACAAGGACAGTTAAGAGATGCTGAAAATAAAACAGAATTTCCTCTCCACGCCCTCTTCACTTTTTTTGCCAGTAGCTAAACATTTCTTTAGCAGGCTGGGTTTAATTTTTAACTCTGATAATTGAGGTAACTAGAGCTCAAGCTAATTAAAACCAACATTAAATAAGGATTGAATTACCTGACAGAAAGGCTGATTCTGCTTTTACTTTAAGTACCAGGCAAAATGCTCTGCGATAAAGCATTTTTCTTGTGTCGCCCTGTGTCATTGAAGATTTCCAGTGTCAGGTGACTGCAGATTACAACGTCCCTCCAAAAGAGATACTTAGGCGAGCTATTATCTTAGAAGGGTGAGCTATTTCCTACCTCAAGTCCCCTGTCACGGGGCTCGAGCTGTTTCCCTTGAGTTTATAGGTTTTAAGTCTTCTTTGTTGATGGAAGTGGCATGGTTACTATGCCCAGGAACATGCAGGAGTTGACAGAAGTGATGGGCGTGTGTTTTGCTCCTACAATGTGTCAGTCAGTCCCTTCTTGACATTTGACATCCCATTTAATTGTCACCATAACAATATGGAGGGGGTATTATGACCTTCGGTTAGTGACTGAAGCTAGGGTGGGACCTGGAGGTGGGGGGTGGGGGGAGATTTTCTCAAGGTCATATTACTTACGAGTAGCCAGCATCACTTGGCTTTCAACCCGGCCTGGAAAATCTTGTGTGTTTATGTAGTTGGGGTTCACTGTTTCCTACAAGGCTGGGTCCACCACATCCCCTCACTTCCACTCTCTCTGTGGCCCATGAAGGGTGCTCCCTCGTTACCCCCAGCTGCCTCTGGCATGGAAAAACAGAATTAGACAGAGGAGATGTTCAACTGTCCTTTATTTAAGATCCCAGTGTTTTATTTGGATCCAAGCCCGCACGAGCCCTGGAGTTGGCTGGGCCAGAGAAGAAGGGGCGTCCATTAGGGCCTCCCTTCTGCTTTGCTCAGCTCCCCCGAGGGCATAGGAGCCTCGTTCCTGACTCTGCTCACATCCAAAGCCTCGCCCTCTGGCATCAGAGAGACCCTCCCACCAGCATTCTGCTGCCTGTTCCCCTGTTTCCAGCCAAGCCACACCCGCCACGTCCACTTCCTCACCTCTCACTGCAGCTGAGTGCAAATGAGATTTTCCCTTCCGTCTCAGTCACTTCCGGTGGTGCAGGTCCCCTCCAATGCCTCTTGTTATATCAGTCAGCAATAGTTAGTCCTTCTTGACTTCACCTCTCCCCAGTATTCCACCCAGAGGGCCCTTCCCTTTGCAGAGCATCCTCTTCCTGGGCCTGTGGGAAGGCAGGCTCTCTTGATTTTCTGCGCCGCCCCCCGCCGTGACTTCTCCTGTGACCCTTAGTAGGTTCTTCCTCTGCCTGTCCCAGATCCAGGCTGATGACTCCTCTCACTCTGTGCTTTAGCCCAGACCGTCTCCTGAGCTGCAGATGGACATATTCAGCCACCCAAGCGCAGCTCCCCTGGGAGGCCCCCGTAGGCCCTTCAGAGTCCTGTGCTTGTGCTGACTGTCTCTCTGCTCTCCTCCGCGCTGCTTGATGTGCCCAGGACGCTGGCCAGTGGGGACCGTGCCAGCTGGCTCCCTCACCCTGTGCTTCTGCAGGAGACTGCGGGGTCACAGGAGGCTGAGGCTGGGGATTTTCTCCTGTTTCCCCCCCATGAGGCTGGAGATGACTCCATGTCCCCTGGTGCAGAGGTGCTGTCTGACTCAGGTAGCCGACGCTGCCCTTCACCTTCTGGCTTTGAGGTGGCGCTGGCCTCCTCGCCCCTGTTCTCTGGCAGCGTCACCAGCCCTTGCGGCCCATTAAGCCCCGCCCACAGCTGTATCATCAGCGCCTTTGCTGCCGTCAGACACATCCTGATGGCTGTGTCTTCTGTTCCCTGCTGACCAATCTGATGTCCCCACTGGCCCATGCCTTCCCTTGCCTGCCTTGTCCTTGTCCACCAACCTGCTCTCCCCGTCCCCTAGTTCAGTGAGTGGCACGTCGGCACCCAGGTGCCTGGCCGGGGCGCTGGCCCCTTTTCTTCTCCCTCAGCCGCAACCCATGTCCATTCCAGTCACGCTCCTCCGGACCCTCTGTCCTCGAGCTCCACCCGCACTGCCACAGGCCGTGTCTGCACCACCACCGACCCCCTAAGAGCCTGCTCCCTGGTCTCCTCACCTTCACACTCGCCCCTTTCATGCGTCCTCCACATTGCAGTCAGGACAACTGCTCCTAAAATACAAGCCGGGTTATGCCAACCCCATTCAGCCCTCACTGAATCCCCAGGGCCTCAGGGCAAACCCTGTGGGTGTCTTGGCTCTTCCAGTCCTGAAGGGCCCGTCTGGCATCGTCTCTCATGCCCACCCATCCATCAACACTGAATTAATTGCGAGTGCACCATGCTTTTTCTCACTCCTGGCTCGTCCACGGGCTCCCAGTGCCTGGGCCTGTAATGTGCCTGGTAATGCCACTTACCTTTCTGATATCATCTTAGACATCACTTCCTCCAGGAAGCCTTCCCTGATGTCCCCTACAGCCACTATGTCCAGGCTGCTAGAACATCCCAAAGAACCTCTTCCTCTGCATCATCAATAGCTGTGGTTTTTATGACGCTATGTGACAAGAGTTGTGCTAAGCACTTGACAGGAATTATTTCCTTTAATACAGAATCTCTGAGAGGCAGTCTGGCCCTATACACTCACACAGGCCCTTCTCCAGGTTAAAGCTCCCCCCTCCATCAGCCCCCAGCTCCATGGTGGCCAGTCTCCTCCACCCTCCCTGCCCCCTCCTCAGGCTCCCACTTGGCAATGCCCCCTTTCAGTGGCTCTCTCTCTTCTGGAAATAGAACCTTCC
This sequence comes from Hipposideros armiger, assembly GCF_001890085.2. Lineage (NCBI taxonomy): Eukaryota > Metazoa > Chordata > Mammalia > Chiroptera > Hipposideridae > Hipposideros > Hipposideros armiger. Next base: position 116,420 of record NW_017731566.1, on the reverse strand, counting down.
TGACTCAGGAGGTACCCTGGCCTAGACACCACCCTGTGGGCAGTCCCCCCACTCTCGGGCAGTGAGGCGTCCTTGCCTGGCTCTAATGGAGTCGGTGTCCCCAACTCCCTACCCTCTCTTAGGAGAGCTGCTTCCAAACCAGTGTTCTGCTACATTTTACGGAGAATGTCGCTTAGTTTCATCGATATAAAAAAAAGTTCTCAGTGTAGACCCACAGCAGGATTACAGTCTAGGGGTGACATGATGGAAACACTGTTTTAGGACAGTTCATTCAGGCAGCCCTGGCGTTCAGCGTGGGTTGTTTACAGGGGAAAGGCAGGCAGAGAGGCTAGCTAAGTGCAAGGTCACACTTTCTTAGGGAGCGGTGCTAACATGTTCATGCTCAGAAATCGAGATAATCACCTCATATATCAGAGTCTCACTGTAATACCCCCTTTGCTTAGAGTTACCCTCTTTGGTAAAGGGCTTAGCTGGCATGCCAAGGCTTCCACGGGGCCCATCTTCACCATCAGAATTCATGGTCTCGCTCTGTCTCACCCTAAAAGGTTCTTAGCCTCCTGTCAGCACCTGACCTGGATGAGAGCTTGTTAGATGCGTGGCTTTCAGTCTGAGATCCTTGAGAATGGAGATTGTCTCACTTAGTCCCCTCTGCCCGCCCCACCCCAGGGTAATGTGCATAGTAATAGAGCTGAACGGGCTTTGCAGCCAGTGACCCGAAGTTGCAGTGGCCTAGGGCTTGCAGTTGGCGCCACCAGCAGAAGGCTGCCTGGGAGTTTGTTCCCTGTCTCCTTCTCTTGGGAGCAGCTCTGCACTGCGCCTCTCCAAGCACGTCTGCCTTGCACCTGGGGCCCCTGGCTTGGCTCAGCCTCCCAGGTGCCACACTGGTTGACCTCAGTACTGAGCTCCGCCATGTGCATCAGCCCCGCTACTCCTGCTCACGCTGAATCATTAGACTCAGGTCCTAAACTTCCTGGCATGAATCTCTTGGTGAAATCATTTTGCAAAGTGACTTCTCTGTGTCCCCAGGAATAATCCCCACAATCCCAGAAGCTCCTCAAAGCTCATGACCGCACATTGCAGCCTCCTAGAGCGCTGCTTGCACTTCCTCAGATCACCTCTGAGGACGGGTTATGCATTCTTGGAATGTGATGCTTAATTCAAACACCGCCTGGCACAGAGTGATGCTTATAAATACGGTGGATTGAATGAGAACCTAGCTGACGATCGAATGCATACTTCCTGATGGTGGCCCTCGGTGCCATAGCTGGGACTGGACACAGAATTGAGTGGCACCAACAACATTTGGCTCTTCAGTGTCACTTAAACTGCCCCAAGATGCTTCACTTCTAAGGGCTCTACTCTTTTTCTTCAAATCCATTAACTAATTTTTCCACTTACTCCCTATACTGGTTATTTCAGCTTCTGTTAGGTCTCCTTGGACAACTGAGCTGCCAGATTAATTTGCCTCGAGTGCGATTTCCATCCCAGAGTGATAGGATCGCTCGCTCAGACACTTCCAGCGGCTCTCCTGCCTGCCTAGCTGCTTGTCCCGTCCTCTGCTGCACGGCCCTGAGGCTTCACAGGTTTGCCCAGGCCACCATGCCAGCCTCTGTCACCTGCTCCTTACTCACCTGCACAGGAAAATGGATCGACTTCTTGTTCCATGGACCAGCTCTGTGTTTGGCTGCGTCCAGCCTCTGCTGGAACTGTCCCCCTGCCTCAAAGGCCATTTCCACTGTCTCCATAGTTCTGATTGCACAGGACACCTGTGTTACTTTGGGGACCTGGAAAAGCAATCAGAAGGACAGGATTCTAGACCCAGGGGACTCAGACACTTTGTTTTGTTTTGTTTTTTAAACTGGAAATCTCTTTATGGTTATAAAAGTAATACCCTGTTTCCCCAAAAATGAGACCTAGCCAGAAAATCAGC
>NW_017731566.1:104902-108315 GCF_001890085.2 Hipposideros armiger | reverse complement strand
TAGAAGTTTTGCTAAATTTCTACTGAGCCATGCTTAGGTTTCCAAATGAAAAGCTCATTGACAAGGGACGGTTTTAACAAGATATTTGGTGGGAGGAATTTCATGTACATTTGGGAATGAGTTCTGTCTTCTGGCAGATGAAAACATGATGCCACTATTTTGCTAAACGCTGCTCTTGCTGTGTCTTGTCTATCCAACAACAGGGTAAATACTAGTTAAACGAAGTCCTTCAGCAAGTGGAAAACTCCAGATGCTGAATCTTGATTCAAGTGTCCCAGAATCTGAAGAGAATGCCATGTCTTTAAATATGAGGCAGGTTTCCTAACAAGATTGGGATAAAATAAGGTTTACTGTTTACCCTAGAGCTGTGTGATGGCGCGGGTGTCCCTGGAAAAGGAGGGCATCTCTTATATGTCCATACGACCTTGTCAAGTTTAACGCCTGTGTGAAGAGATCAGTTGGATCTCCAGTCATTTCAGCTGCCTTTTTATTTTATTCATGAATAGAATTTATTTTTTAGAGCAGTTCTAGGTGTACAGAAAAATTGTAGAAATTGCTCCCCGCCGTCTCCTCTGGGTGTCTTGCTCTAGATGGCTAATCCTGAGAGCAGGTTGGATTTCACTGGATTCCTCGTCTGTGCCTCGCCAGTGCTTCCCTCAGCGGTCATGGCGGAGCTGCCTCTCGCTCCTCTGTGGTCAAGTACCATCTGCTCTAGGTAATGAACCGGCACTTCCTGGACTCGCACGTCCCTGGTCGGGTCCCCCGGGCCACTTCCTACGCAGGATCCTGCCATGAGGGTCAGTCCGTCAATGTCTCCTCGGAAGAATCAAAATAGCTCATTTTGTATGCGTCGTCACTGGGAGCGCTCTCAGCCCACTTCGGAGACTCAAGGACATCAGAGCGTCTCACCAGGCCGACTGTGGACTGCTGAAGGTTGCACACCCTCTCCTGCCTTTTGAGCAGAGGGAGTTGCATGTTTGTTTCATGATGTAGGGAAGCAAGTGGCTGGGCCTGGATTTGGTCTTAAAGTGCACATTGGGGCCAGGTCTGAGCGTGCGTCCCCCCTCAGCCACTGGACTCCCAGATGGGGTTTAAATCCACTCTGTTGTGCCGTGGGCCTGAGGGCCCAGGCTGGGGCCCCTGGGAGCGGTCCTGGCGCTCACAAGGATTTGCACCCAGTAACTGATCAGCTCTTCTGAGATCCACAGCTGCTGCACTGCACCCTTGTTTCCTCTAGTGGTCTTGCCTCTCGAAAATTAATTTTGTCTGATTGAAGAGGCTTGTTAGCCTCACAGACCCTGGGGATTGGCGAGGTTGGGAGCGAGGCAAGGCTTCCCCGGCAGACGGTGGTAATCACAGCCCTTTATAAACACTCCCAGCGCTCTCTGCAGGCCTCGGCTGGTCCTGCCCCCAGGCAGCTGGGTCGGGTGGGAGCGGACTTGGCCCAGCCCAGGCACATCGTGAAGGTGTCCAGCAAGGAGACCATCTGTGTGTTCGTTAATCCGAGGGACACCGGGCAGCGGCTCCTTCATGTGATCTGGCCACAGTGTCCCATGGGGACCGTGTAGCCAGGATCAGCAGCTGGTGGGGTCAAGACAGGCACCCATGATGAACCCTGAGCTGGCTGAGGTTGGCATCCCAAGTGCACATGGAAACGCCTGCGGCAATGAAAAGGAGAATTCAGANTCTTTCTTACTAGCTTGAAGAGGATGTGTACTAAGACCCCCCGCCAGGAACAGGCACGCATTGCCCAGCTGTGGGGAGCTGCCTCTGTGATGGAGGGTGCGGGGCTGGTGCGGGGGCAGAGGTACACCTCTGAGTACCTCCGACAGGTGTGTTGAGCTGAGGCCTTTCTCGCGGCGGCACTCACTCAGCCCTGCTTGCTTTGTGTCTTTACAATGTGGTTCCTGAGAGCACTTCCCCACACACCTCTGGTCTCTGGGTCTTGTCCGATTCCCTTGACACGCGACCTGCTTTGGAGTGTTTGATTACCTGGAAGGAAGCACCAACATCTAGTAAAACAGTTTTGTCCATCTGAACATTCAGATTATTTTCTGTTTTTCACTGCTTCACACAATGTGGAGATGGATACCCCTGAGCATACATCTTTGAACCAAGGCCAGATGACTTCCTCGGAGTATGGTAGCATGCTGTGCAAACGTGGAGACCCTGAGGGTCCCTGAGACTCTCTCAGCAGGTCTGTGAGGTCCAAAGCCTTTTCAAAACAATACGAGGATGTCACGTCCCTCTTCTACTGTGTGGACATTTGTGTTTGTGGCGCAAAAGCATCGGTGGGGAAAACGGTGGGTGCCAGGGCAGCCACTGTAGTATGCACTCACAGTTGAAGAAAAGCCAAGTTCACTCAGGAATGTCCTTGATGAGGCAGCAAAACCCATTAATTTTATTAAGTCTTGGCCCTTGTCCACGAGCCTCTTTCATATCCTGGGAAAGGTGGGCAAAGCATTTCCAGTACCCACCCTGGCACAGGCATGAGTCAAGGAAGTGCTGTGCCATCCATGGTTTCTGTTTGGAGCTGAAAGAGCCGTTTCATCCTCGGAGCTCCCTGGGACTTCAAAGCATGATGGACAGACGCGCTGTGGCAATCCAGACCGGGGATTTGCTAGACATTTTCTCAAAAATGAATGAAGTGAGCCTGTCATGTCCACAAAAGCAACTGACCGTATTTTTTGCCGGTGATAAAATTGGAGCTTTCAAGTGAAAATTGGAATTTCGGAGCTCTGAGGTCAGCCACTTGGAGCCTGACAGCTTCGCAGGACTTGAAGGCGTCAATGGTGTGATTGGCGAGGATTTTAACAAACGTGATTTTAATGAAATGTGTCAACATTGGGAAGATCATAGAACCAACATTTTTCCAAATGACCAATTCATGATGGTACAAAGTCATGCGTGGGTAAAAGTCCGTTCAAAGTATAAGGTGGACTTTGCGCTTAACGTAGTGCAGTAAAAAGCGTTCACTGATGAAGTTTCTGCTTCGACCTTGCAGCTAAACTTTAAGGGTTTTGGTGTATTATGCAAGAAGGACCGCCACGTTTACCTGAAAAGGCGGTGAAATTATGGCTCTCTTCTCCAGCTACATACGTGTGTGAGGTCTGATGGTCTTCATATACTTCAACCCAAACAACACGTCACAACACGCTGCTTGAGGAAGTGGATCTGACAACCCAGCTGACGCCCCTTCAGTCAGTCATTAAAGAGATAATGCAGAAATGCTGATCTTCTCACCGGTTTTTGTTTTGAAAAATGTAGCTAATTTTTATGAAATGGTTTATGTTAACACATAATGGTTTGATTATAATTATTTTTAAATGTATTGAAATAAACATTTAGAAGCATTCTCAGTTTTAAATTCTAATATGGTAAATATTGATAGGTATAACCCATGTAAAAAAAAA
>NW_017731566.1:101878-103682 GCF_001890085.2 Hipposideros armiger | reverse complement strand
ATCTATTGTCATATAATGTTATGGATTGAATTGTGCACCCCACTCCCATCTATATGTTGAAGTCCTAACTTCTAGTACCTCAGAATGGGATCTTATTTGGAGGTCAAATTAAAATGAGGCCATTAAGGTGGAGACCATTCCAATATGACTGGTGTCCTTATGAAAAGGGGAAACCTGTACACACAGACACGCACCCAGGAAGAATGCCACGTGAACATGAAGACGGCCATCTACCAGCCAAAGAGAGAGGCTTGGGACAGATCCTTCACTTTCATCCAACCCTGTCGACACTTTGGTTTTAGACTTCTGGCCTCAGGAACTGTGAGAGAATACATTTCTGTTGTTTATATTTAAGCCACTTGGTTTGAGTACTTCGTTCCAACAGCCTTAGCAAATGAATACGTATAACAAATCACCCCAAAACTTAGTGGCTTGGAATAGTTGTTGTTTTATTTGTTCATGTATGTAGGGCTGGCTTAGCTGGGCTTTCCTTTGCTGGTCTCACCCAGGATCTCTCATGTAGCTATGGCGCTATGGTCACCTGCAACGCCACCAGGGCAGAGTGGCCTAAGATGGCCTCACTCATGTGTCTAACTCAGCTGAGACGCTGAGACAGCTCATCTCGACTCCATGTGACCTGGCGTCCTGCTGCAGGGAAGACCACGTTTCCTCACATGCTGCTGTCAGAGCTGCACTCTGGGGCAGGGGGCGGGGGGTGCAGGGACTTCAAGGGCTCTGGTCCTCGGCTTGGACTCACACTCTGTCACTTCCACCTCGTTCCACTGTCAAAGCATGTCACAAGTCCAGCCTGTACTCAAGAGTTTAGGGACAAGACTCTACCACGTATGGGACAAGTGGCAAAGCAATATTTCAAAGGAGTATAAATACATGGGCACAGCGAATGTATGGCCATGTTTGTCAATTTGCCATTTGACTTTAATGGGAATGTCTGATGATTTATTATTAGGATAATGTTTGTTGGATGTTCCTAATAGATACTCTTAATTTTATAAAAGTTATTACTACTCCCCAGTTACTTAGACTTTTTATCTGAAGTGGATGTGCAATTTTAGCGAATGTCTTTTTGGCATCCACATAGATGACCATATGGCTTTCCCATTTAATCTCTTAATATAAGAAATTGCAGTGATGGGATCCCTGATGTTCTGCTTCTGTTTGTGTACAGTGTATTTTTTCTCCCCATTAAAGTGTGAGCTCCCCCAGGCTGTAGACATCTCTGCATCTGTGGGCTGGCACACCGTAGACTCACAATTAATGGCTGCTGGAATGAGTTGTATCGATTATCATTTCAAGTCAAGGTCATGGTCTCTCAGTTAAATCAGATGGAGAGCTGGAGGTGGCATGTTCTTCCTCCTTTTCCCACTCTGCCCTCCTGGCTCTCTGCCCCCACTGCGGACCTTAGTGACCTGCCAACACAGAACGATGTGTCTTCTTCCTCATCATCCAATGAGTGATGTTTATTAAAAAAAGAACAAGTGCATTATTTATATTTATAACAGCCACCCGTTCTCATCTGGAGGTACCTTTGCTTTCCTTCTGCTCGTTTTAGGGAGTAAGCAATTCTCTAGAGTAGTTCAACCGTCACACAGAAGGGGCCTCTGGGTGGACGCTAATGGGGATTTGGGTTCCCAGGTTTTTATTTCTCCCTCATGATTTTACTGTTTTCAAAATTTCACAGGAAAAAAAAATGGACACAGAATATTAATTTCAATCTCTCCCTCTCGTTAGTGGTTTAATCACTGGTGTAACGTCCTTAAAAGAACAGAATATTATTCCATCAACA
>NW_017731566.1:91050-97473 GCF_001890085.2 Hipposideros armiger | reverse complement strand
GGTTGTGTATGTACATAATCCTATAACAAAGAGCCAAGGAGTGGGGCCAGTAATCCAGTCTACCTTGATCATATTCCAAAATTGAAGTGGTTTTCCTTTTAGTCCAGAAGCCCGGTTTTATTTTAGAGTGAAGACAGCCCTTTCTTCATGTTGCTCTATATTTATTTGGCTTCTTGCAACATCAGCCGTTCGTTTCCACATGACTGTGTTTGTATTGCTATTTGGGTAAACAAATCACGGCTTCTTAGAGAAGCCATCACTTCTCGGCTGGTTCTATTTCTGTCTGTGAAAGTTGTTCACAGGATCTGACTTGTGTGTGCTCTGCCAGCACCCTTTCTGCCCACTGGAGTCACACTGTTTAGCTTTTGCCAATAGCTGAGCTTTGTTTTTCTTCCACACTACATCAATTTTCTCACCATGCTGTATTCTGACCTCAGTGTCTAGCTCTTGTTAATTTCCTAATATCATCTTGGTCGTTAGTTGGAAACCGATCCGGACATTAAGCATTCCTGATAATGCCTCCGCTATGTAATCACTGACTGCACCCATCACCCCCACCTGCATTATGCTAAGTGTCAGGAAAGTCCCTCAGTTAATGTTGGGAAGATTGAAATCAGACATACTGTCATCACAGCTAAGCTGTCCTCCCAGGGCTCTGCTGTTCAAGTTACTGCATGGCAGGACATGCAGATGGCAGGGTTAATTTCCCTGGCTCACAGGAACTAAAAGAAGTGGAGACTCTCATGAAAAACATAAACCGCTGATACTTCTACTCAATTTATCATCAATGACAAGCACTGGCAAACATTCAGATGCCATTTTATGTTTCAGTACTCAGAGCCTCACCTGTTAATTCTGGGCTCCAAAGTAATGCTTTAAAATGTTGCCATGCTTTCTTGTAAAGATGAAAGGGTTTCCACGGAGAGGGCTTTCCTTTCGCCAGGATGCAAACATACCTCATGGAGGATCCACACCTGTGTACCGGCTAGTTTGGCAGCAGGCGAACGCAGCGTGGGTCCAAAGAAAGGGTGCGGGTTCTACAGATGTCGGGCAGGAAAGAAAGTTCTGCAGGAACAAGTGGCCAAACCACTGGGAGCATGGGTTCTGGTGGTGCATCCCTGAGCGTGCCGTGGCCGTGCAGAGTTCCAGTTGAGGCAGGACTCATGTAGACACAGCACCTGTGTCAGAAGGTTGAGTGTGAAGCTGGAAGAAAGACAGTTAGTGATAATGAGCTCCTCAGCGAAAAAAAGGTAAACACCGGGCTGCCACCTGTGACATCCTGGCTACTCCGTGAGCCATCCAAGCTCTTGCTTGCCCAAGGCAGAGACGAGTCTCGAGGGCAGACTGCCTTGTGGATAGAGCAACGCTCTTCAGTTTTTGTTCTCACTCATTCCCCTGGCCGACCCTCCATGATGTTCTTGAGCAAATGGCTGGCCTCGAAAGGATTCATTTAAAGATGAGTAGCAGTCAAAAAGAAATCCACAGAAACCTCAGAAGGGCAAGAGGAAAATAAAATGACACAAAGGACATGCTCATTCCAACGCAGGTCCAAAATACACAGCTGAAGAAGAATTATGCCGTGAGATGGCAGATGTTTGTGCACGAGCATTTCTCTGTGATACAAACAAGTAAAAGACAGTATGGTCACCCTGAAACTAGCACATGTAAATGAGTTGTTAAAACTCAAAAGCAGATGATAAGACAACAGGAGGTGATGAAGAGTAACCTGAAAGAGCTTAGGAAAGAAATGAAAGAGAAAAATCAAGAAACGGCAGAAATAAAGGCCAAATTCAGATCAGTAAAAGGGATGTTGACATTGCTAAAATCATAGTCAGGGATTTGAAGGAGGAACTCAAGGAAATAAAATGGAAAAGAGCAGCATTTAAAAGATTAAAGAGAAAATATTATATGTGGAAGATAGACAAAGCAGATGTACACTGTACAGCGTTGGTGTCCTTGGAGAAGGGGAAATATCAAATGTAACTGAAAACATATCTGCAGCTATAACAGAAGAAAGCTTCCCTGTGATAACAGAATGCCTGAATATGAGCTCGCAAAGAGCAACAAGCGGAACTGGTACAGAATGAAAACGTGAATGAAATGGTCTGAGATTTATAGACAAAGGGAAAGAAAGGATGAGCATCAAATTATTTATTTGGTAAATGAGACCATATGGAAGATTTGAGCCCTTCTTTAAAATATTACATGATAACAAAATCTAGCAAAATTAAAAAGTGGGGTGAAAGGATTTGTAGAGAGAACAAATCTAAGTAAATATGGTAATTATGTGTACAGAGCAAATATTGCAAACACAGAAACGTAGAATAATCTAAGCATAAGTGTCGGGACAGGAACATGAAGGAGGGGGGAGGGGTATGAAAGCATGTATTCTTCATTTTTCAATGGATGCTCTTAAATATAATAAATCAAGCCAAGTTGATAAATGAAGTAAAGGTTTAAATATGCTAAGGTTATAAGTAACTCCTAAAATAATTAAGAAGCAACATAACTAATTAAAATTCCCAAAAAAGTGGGAATTATACAGTGTGCATACTCTGATGAAAATGAAATAAAACTATAAATTAAAAGCTAAACATGTCTTATCACCTGATATTTAGAAACTCTCTCTTAAAAACCAGTTGAAGAGGAGATCATAATCAAAATTACCTAGAAAATTATAAGAATTGTGTATCAAAACTTATAAGTAGCTGAAGCATAAAAAATTCATGACTTTAAATACTTATGTTATGAAACAAGGAAGGTTGAAAAAAAGATATGAATTATCATTTAAATAATGAACTGTAAAAACAAATAATAAGACAAATGAAATGAGAATGAAATAATAAAGATAAAATTAGAAACTAATGTGTTAGAAGTAGAAAACCAGTAGGGATAATAAATCACTTCAAGAGATGGTTCTTTGCAGCAGGGAAGATAAACTGTAGCTAACGTAATTAAAAGAAAGAGATAGAAGCATAAATATCAAAAATCAGAAATGAGATTGAAAACTTAGAGCAAAATAAATGTAATTAAAGTAACAGTTAAAATAAGAATAGACTTCATTAGCACATGCATAAATACGTAGGTGGAGTGAATGATTTTTTGGAAAACATTGATTACCTAACTTTGGCCCTAGAGATTGTGGTAAAATGTTTAAAACGTTCTCCCAGAGATATTCCAATCTCACCCCTAGAATCTGCAAATATGATGAAATATCACTCCCACCATTGTGTTCTGTGAAATGACGCAGTGGGCCTTAAGATGGGGGAGACTATGTAGATGGACTATAGTTAGTCATATGAGCCCTGAAAGCAGAGGACTTTCTCCAGCTGGTAGCAGAAGAAAAAGTCAGAAAGACTGGTAGTGTAAGAAGGGCTCGACGCCCTGTCACAGGATTGGAGATGGCGAGGCCTCTTACTAAGGAACGCAGGAGCAGAGGGCCTGTACTGACAGCCAGCAAGGGATTGGGGTCATCGGTCCTGCAGCCACAGGGACTGAATTCTTCCAACAACCTGAATGCACGTGGAAGCAGCTTCTTCTCTAGAGCTTCCAGCTGAGGGTCAAAGCTGACACCTTGATGTCAGCATTGCACAACCCTGCACAGAACAGCTGAGCCTGCATGGAGCTTTGGCCTACAGAACTGTGAGATAATAAACGGATGTTGTTGTCAGCTGCTCAGCCGGTGCTGATTTGTTACGGCAATGATAGCGGACAAAGATAAAGACACAGAGCATCAAAGTAGATGAATTTCCATGAAAGAAAGAAATATCAATAAGTTTCAGAGGCAGATTTTGTCAAAACTTCCAAATATACATAATTGAAATTATTTGTTGAAAACAGAACAACATAGAAAACAAAGAGCTTTGCCAAAGAGCCTAACTATAAAAAAAGACTGAGGCCATCTCAGGTATGAACATTGATGCAGTAATTTGAAATAAAATTAGCAAGAGGTTCCACCAACAAATTACAGAAATCTAAACCTACTNTCTGCCCAGTGGCATTTTCAGTGATGGCTGAAACCAGGGCTTACATTCTCCCCATTTCCTTCAGCACCAAGCAGAGGGCTGACAAGACAAAGAGAGTCGTGAGGCCAGGCGACCTGCTGCAGAGTCAAAGCCATCAGGTATAGTTGAGCAGAGGTCCTCGTGGTTCAAGACATTTCACCCGGGTAGCAGTGTGCAGGGTGGATGAGAGGCAGCAGGGAAAACTCAGTGGCAGCATCAGTGGGAAGACCTTGAGGCCACTGGAAGACAGGTCTAATCAACAGTAGATGTAATGGAGGGAGGGAGGTGACCACAGGGCTTGACGAGGAAGATGGACGGCCAAGGCCATTTCCAAAAATAAGTAGCTCAGGGTGAGAGGAGGGGTGAAGACACAGATGAGAGCGAAGGACTGAGGAGCGTTCCGTGAGGGTCCCTCTGTTAGGCCCCTGGAAAAGGGGTCCTGGGGCTCAGAGGAGATGCCGGGGACAGGGTCCGGAGATTGAAGGGGGCGGGGGAGTTCACGGTTGATACTGTGGGGTAGGCCTGTGGCTCCCTCACCGACTGGAGCCCAGCAAACAATGGTGCTGGATAAGAACACACGCCAGCGAGGGAAGGCCCTGGGAAGGGAGAGCAATGACCAGAGAGGCGGGACGGAGCCAGGCGAGGAGGCTGAAAGTGGGAGGGGCCCACCATGCCCTCCACGTCCGGTGGGCAGAGCTTGTGCTCGCCCCTCTGTGGGTAAGGACCCTCTGCTGTATGTGAGGGCCTATGGAGAGCGAGCGCTGCTTCCGCCCGTGATGAGGGCCCACATGCTGGTGGACTGAGGGATGAGGAGGGACCCGGATTCAGGCGTGACTTGTTGCCGGAGTCCCTTAATTAGTATCAATTAAGTACTTAGGAATTATGCAAATCATTGCAGATTCAACAAAGATAAAGTAGTTGGCGGCTCTGCCTGAAGAGGGCTGACAGTTCTGAGAGGAGACAGACATCCAAACAAAGAAGGCAGCTGATCACACAGGGTCCAGGGGGCCCAACCCCCAAGGCAGGCCGTTCCCTTTGGGGGAATCAGAAGAGGCTTCACAGAGGGAGTGTCTCTTGAGCTGAACTTTTAAAGCTCTTCCAACAGTGGGAGGGGTCTGCAAAGAACATGACAATGGTTGTGTATGTACATAATCCTATAACAAAGAGCCAAGGAGTGGGGCCAGTAATCCAGTCTACCTTGATCATATTCCAAAATTGAAGTGGTTTTCCTTTTAGTCCAGAAGCCCGGTTTTATTTTAGAGTGAAGACAGCCCTTTCTTCATGTTGCTCTATATTTATTTGGCTTCTTGCAACATCAGCCGTTCGTTTCCACATGACTGTGTTTGTATTGCTATTTGGGTAAACAAATCACGGCTTCTTAGAGAAGCCATCACTTCTCGGCTGGTTCTATTTCTGTCTGTGAAAGTTGTTCACAGGATCTGACTTGTGTGTGCTCTGCCAGCACCCTTTCTGCCCACTGGAGTCACACTGTTTAGCTTTTGCCAATAGCTGAGCTTTGTTTTTCTTCCACACTACATCAATTTTCTCACCATGCTGTATTCTGACCTCAGTGTCTAGCTCTTGTTAATTTCCTAATATCATCTTGGTCGTTAGTTGGAAACCGATCCGGACATTAAGCATTCCTGATAATGCCTCCGCTATGTAATCACTGACTGCACCCATCACCCCCACCTGCATTATGCTAAGTGTCAGGAAAGTCCCTCAGTTAATGTTGGGAAGATTGAAATCAGACATACTGTCATCACAGCTAAGCTGTCCTCCCAGGGCTCTGCTGTTCAAGTTACTGCATGGCAGGACATGCAGATGGCAGGGTTAATTTCCCTGGCTCACAGGAACTAAAAGAAGTGGAGACTCTCATGAAAAACATAAACCGCTGATACTTCTACTCAATTTATCATCAATGACAAGCACTGGCAAACATTCAGATGCCATTTTATGTTTCAGTACTCAGAGCCTCACCTGTTAATTCTGGGCTCCAAAGTAATGCTTTAAAATGTTGCCATGCTTTCTTGTAAAGATGAAAGGGTTTCCACGGAGAGGGCTTTCCTTTCGCCAGGATGCAAACATACCTCATGGAGGATCCACACCTGTGTACCGGCTAGTTTGGCAGCAGGCGAACGCAGCGTGGGTCCAAAGAAAGGGTGCGGGTTCTACAGATGTCGGGCAGGAAAGAAAGTTCTGCAGGAACAAGTGGCCAAACCACTGGGAGCATGGGTTCTGGTGGTGCATCCCTGAGCGTGCCGTGGCCGTGCAGAGTTCCAGTTGAGGCAGGACTCATGTAGACACAGCACCTGTGTCAGAAGGTTGAGTGTGAAGCTGGAAGAAAGACAGTTAGTGATAATGAGCTCCTCAGCGAAAAAAAGGTAAACACCGGGCTGCCACCTGTGACATCCTGGCT
>NW_017731566.1:55359-88580 GCF_001890085.2 Hipposideros armiger | reverse complement strand
TGGCAAAATATGTATGTTGAAAAAGTTAACATCTAATCTTGACAAAATGAAAACTTGTTGATGAACTAGAAAATGATAGAAGTCTTTGTACCACGTAAGACCAAAAACTAACATCCAGCTAGTGGGGAAAACACCAGAAACATTTGCAATAAAGTCAGGATAACGAGAAAAGTGCCCACTGGAAATTCACCTGTGTATGCATAGTGTCTGAAAGTACCCACAAGGAACTGTGAAGAATGGTGTCCTCTAGAGCTGGGAGACTAGAACAGGGAGGAGACATGTCTTATTGAACCCTTTTTGTACAGTTTGAATCTTTTGAACATGTGCTTAAATTGCATAACTTGGGATCTTCTGACTGTAATGCTTTGCCCTAACTGACATGTACAATCAGTTAGGACAGAAATGTTTAATCTTTTGTCACCGATCAACCTGTTGGTTTAATTTTGGCATGGGGGTACTGGGGGGGAGATGTGTACTGAGTACTCAGAGGTACTTCCTCTGAGCCCTCCCTTCATGGATTCCAGTTAAGGCTGATTCAGAGAGAGCGAGCCACGGGCAGGCCTTGGAAGACTAAACTCACCTCACATCACCTGCGCCCACAACTGTATCAAAGAACACGCTGATGGAGGATGGGGTGGGGACAGGATTTCTTGTCCCACGTGGCTCCGGTACTAACTCACCATGAGAAGTCAGTGTTCACCCCAGACACAAGGAAATCTCAACATGCATAACTTGTAATTGATTCCATTCTCCCATCACTATCTCCATCAAATCAAGCACATCCAAAAGGAGAACTACAATTGGGTCGAAAATAAATAGCCTCCTCCCCTCAGTACCGGAAGTTTCTAGAGGTTACCATGTATTTCTGTTTCAAATCTACTTGGAAAATCAGAAAGTCTCTGAAGAAACTTCAGGAACCAACCTTTCTGGTCCATCAGACTCAGGTTTTAAGCAATTCCTTTTCTGAGAATCAGGGGCTCTGAGGGGAGGAGAGGATGGATGTGTCAGCCTAAGAGAGAGTGGGTCCCCTTCCTTTTCCTTCTTGTTTGACTCGGACCCTCAACAGGCGAAATGAGGCCCACCCCCATTGGGGAGCGACACCTGCTTTTCTCAGTTCAACAATTCAAATGCTAATATCTTCCAGAAACACCCCAGAAATAATGTTTCACCAGTGCTCTGGACCTCCCTTAGCCCAGTCAAACTGACACTGAAAATTAACCATCACAGAAACTATAAATGATTTCAGAAGAACAAAAAAATATGGAGACTGTCATACAAATAGTGCATCATCATCATCCCACTTAAGAAGTAAAGCCTCAAAAATATAGTAGAAACCCACTGGGTTCTCCCCTTCAATCACATTTCACTCAACTGCACACCAACCTCACGGTCCCCCAGAGGCGACCACCACTTACTAACAAATGGTGGTGTATCTGTCAAGTAGAATACACAGCCATGCACATGGATGACCCAAACCATAGGTGTCGACCCGGATAGATCTGAGGCACTCCAGTGCCCTCTTCATAATGAGAAGCACATTTCTGTCTTTATTGACCTGGAGGTAGCTGTTTGTATATCTCATCCACTGGACGTGTCCTCCATCCAGGTGAGAAGCTGATGAGCTAGCTGACCAGTAGTTTCCTTCTCGGAGGCCTCACAGCATCAGCTGATTCACTTAGACTGGGATTTTTAATAGGCCAAATTTGGTGTTTCCCCATTAGAAACACAGGCTTTTCTTATACTTTATGCTTTGTCATTTCCACAGGTTAGTATGCTTTGCAAAAAAAAAAAAAAATCACATAATTACTTTGCACCGAGCTGTAAGGAGTTGTACCGACTCAAGAACATAATTATTGCTGTGTTGTGAGCACAGCAGACTTGATTCTTACTTGTGACCCTGAGTTATTATGTCTCAAATCTGCAAGGTTATTTAGACAGAAATAATTACACCCAATGTAGTTAGACTCAGAGAACTATAGATTGCAATAAATTGGAAAGCATGATCCGAAATATATGTACATACATATTATGTTATCTTGTTTTCTCTCTCCCTTTCCCTGAGTCATGTATTTCTTTCCTTCCAAACTTGAAGTCACTTCACTGCTTGTCTTCGAATAGTCTTTTTCCTTTCGTATCCCATTTTACTAAGATGTAAATTATGAGCATCCCAGGAAATCAGACCATCCTTGGCTGTCAGTCTCCTGTGTGTGGACATGGTCGTGTGGCTTCTCACCCCGATCTCCCTGCCACTCAAAGTCAAGCTCACAGACTCATCGGGTCTTGAAAAAGCAATGATTAAATTTTGCTTCTAACTTGAGGGAGATGGAACTCAGCAGTAAGTCTTTAAAAATGTGCAGACCATGTGGTACAACAGCGAGCCCCTGGGCGTGGGGCGGCCAAGCCCCGTGCCAGCTCTGGCACGCACAGCTGGGTTAATTCGTGTGATACGTTTGCCTTTCTGGGCATCACTTCTTTCTTTGTAAAATGGCATTGGTAGGATCAGCCCTACCGAATTACAGACTGTGTGCTTTGTAAGGTAGCGACTGTTATTAAGGTAACTGACAACCAGGTAGGACCCTTTTTTTGTTTTTTTGTTTTTTGGCTGAATAACCTTGAAAATCAACTCAAAGCAGCCCAAAGGGTGTGCGTTTGATCAGGGTTTTATTTAACTCGGTCATCCTCATCCTCGTCTGCTCCCCAGGCTTCTGGGGAGGTGCCAAAACAGTAACAAGGCCCAGGCCTCGCCACAGGGTTAGCGGCGAGACTTAAGTGGCCTGGAAAGAGGGCAAAGCGTCATGTTTTCAAGAAAGCTACCCCAAGGGACTCAAATGTGCACCCCAGACTGAGAGGCTTTATCAGCTTGGCTCCCATCTGAGATGGCCGAAGGTTTAGCTCGAAATGAATTAATCCTCCTTTGAAGCATGCTGACCTTGCAGCTGGCTTTGAGCAACTACAAACTTGGGGTTCCCCAAATGGGCCTGCTCAGCATCATCCCAAAAGGTATTTAAAAGTGGAGATTTCTGAGTAAAACCCCAGGTCTGCTGAATCAGGATCCCCAGGAACAACGACCAGAAATGCACGTCCACAGCTCAAAGGACCCTCTGAATGCCAGCGGGACAAGGTTAGGCACCACGGAAGGGCCACCTACCGGGCAGAAGATGAGCAAGGGTCTAGGTGTGTCCCTTGAAAAATCAAACATGGCAGATGAAAAGGAGTGGACTCTTTGAGCCCATGCTAATCACTCTTCTATGCCTCAGTTTCTCTCACAGCCCTTCACTTCTTCCATGTGGCTTTATCACGCCCCCGAGCACCTATGCTGGGCGGACACCTGGCAGGTCCTTGCCGGAAACATCGATGCATCAGACATGACCTTTTCCTCATAGCATCGGGCTGGAGAAATTGTGATCAAAGGACACTGAGAGTGTTCCTGCATTTCTTTCCTTTTTGGTATTCTCGGGAGAAAATAAACACATCGAATATTTTATTATGTCCCGAAAAGGCACACAAACGCATATATACATGGCTCATTGGAGCAGTGTGGAGTGATTGCTTTAAGCCACAACGAGTTGAGAGCATTTAGTCTTCTGAACGACAAAGCACCCACTTCCCATCGTCCAATGGGGAAGGGCAGAGTTCGTGATCACTGCATGGGGGCTCTCTACCTCCGGCCTCCTGAGAACTAGGGAAGAAGTTTTTTCTTATCAGTGCTTATTTTGCAAATGCGCCAGCTGCATAAAGAGTTGACTTGTTCTCATTCCTCCAAGTCAGCTTCTAAGGTGCCAAGATTGCAAGGGATGGTGGGAGGAAAATCTTGCTTTAGAAAAAATGTTCTGCGACATGGGAGTGACAAGATCTTAAGCATCGAAGCTACTCTTTCCTTGTGATATGGTGTTTGCAAACTTTGTGGTATTTGCAAAAAGATGACAAGATTACAGCAAGGTCAGTGCAATCATTCCCCTGACACACTAGGCCTCTGTAAGGACAACCTGGGACCAGGTGTTAAATCCAGTCCTGTTTGCTGCTCTCTCCCAGCTGTAGGACTTTAGTAAATCTTAAATTCACTCATTCAACAAACATGTGCCGGTCATCATTACAGGCTATGGCAGAGGGCTATGTGCACTCAGTATTCACGTGCCAGAGTCTGCCCTGAGGCAGAGGCACCGTGCCACGTGTTGGGAGCCTGGAGGGGTTAAGACATGATTTTATCCTCCAAGAGCCTGTGTTCTGGTGGGAGAGACGTGAGGCTTAGAGCTTGCTGGGCTTTGCAGACAGGAAAGGGTTAAAGTCCCGGTGCAGCCAGTGTTCTCCTCTGCAAAACATACATAACAAGTGTCCGATGTCCTCCTCCTGAGTTGCAAGGATTCTGCATAGACAATGCAGGTAACTCACGTAGCACAATTATCTGGCTCGAGGTCAACTCTTATCCTTCGCATTGTAATTATATATAAAGTGTGAAAATTATAAAAATATGTACACGGAAGTCATGAATTACAAAAGCTTGGCAGTCTGTGGATAAAGGACAAAACTCCGATCAGACGGAGAATTCCTCATCGTGGGACCTTGGGCAAGTCATAGCTTCTCAGGTTCCCCTTCTGTAGAGCAGACGCACAGATGGACCCACTTCACTGGCCTAAGGTGAGGAGGCCATGAGGCGATACATGCAAAGTGCTTGGCTGGGGATTGTCCCCATAAACGTTAGCACCTGTTATTACTGACCTCAGGTTCAGACAAAACGCTGGGCTGACCCTTTCAAAAGGTACTAAGGGGGACCAAAGAGCTGGTGGTTACGAAATAGCACAAAAGACTGCAGGTGTCAGCTCAAACATCGCTCCCCGTGGGTGACGCTCTCTGAACCCATCAGACCGGGGTCTCCCCTGAAAACCCTCAGCACAAGATTCTGGCTTTACTGTCTAGAATTTAGGTGTTCTCTATACCAGAATCACCTGCCCCATTTTTCCTTAGTCTCAGTAAATGTTTCCAGCTGCCTCCTGCTTTAAATATGGTGAAAATGGGGCTTATGCTTAAGTAAACTCAAAACCCTCTCCCTCCTTCTCCATCCCCTCCTCTCTTGGGTTGCAGACCACATGTCATCAGGGCGAAGGAGCTCCTGTGTCACCTGGGGAAAGAGTCTGGGGTCCGGGCTGCCTTTGTCCTCGGGTGGGGTTCGTCCATCAGCTCATCCTTGTGTCTGCTCCGGAAGGCTGATCCCTCTCTGCTCCCTAAACTTGGGGCTTCCGTTCCTTGTCAGGTCTTCCCGCTCCCATCTGGAGGGGAACAAGAACATCTCAGGGGACTTCCCGACCCACTGAGGGGTGCACAGAACCCCAGAGCCTGGAGAGGCATCCACAGCTGGCTGCCCTGGGCATCGGAGGGGCCTGAGCGCAGCGGCACAGTGCCCCGGGGACCAGTCCTTTGCACAGCCCTTTTCTGGAGTGTTCACCTCAGCAGTGGGCCAGGGCTGCCAACTTCTCAGGGGCCCATTATTCCTTAAGTCACAAAAGTTGCCTCTGGTCTCTCTCCTGTGACCACCTGGGCAAAGCTTTATCCCCTTTTGGACAGAAACAAGTGAGTTCTCTTTCTAATTTATTATATATAGATTAACTTTATGCCCTCACCCTTCAGACTTCAGCGTTTGATTTTCCAAATGAAGGTTTTTGGAATTCAAATGAGCTTTTTCTCTCTCTGAGGAGCCTGGCTCTTGCAGTTGAACACGGTAGCTTTCAAGATCAAGATCATTGTCTCCAATTTGCCCTGACCGCCTCATTGCTCTCTGGGGGGGAGGGGGAGTTCATAGAAAGCCCTTCTTGCTGCTTGAATGGTGGAGGGGAGGGAAAGCATAAAAGGAATTCAAAGGAAAAACAGGTCGTAATTATTGTAGGCTGGATTATGGCCACCCAAAGATGACCACGTCCTAATCCCTGCAGCAGTGATATTACCTGCCACGACAAGAGGGATTTTGCAGATGCGATAAAGCTAAGAACCATGGGCTGGGGAGATTGTCTGGATTATCTGGGTGGGCCTAGTGTAGTCACAAGCATCCTTATGACAGGGAGACAGAGGATCCCAGTCAGAAAAAGGAGCACACCTCAGACCTCCCCAGCACAGCTCAGCTCAAGGAGTTGGGCTCGCCCAGAGGACTCGTAGTGACTCTCCCACACTCAGGCATCCTGTTCCAAAGGGCGTTACCCCTTCCCTGTGGCTCCTGGTTCAGCTCTGAAGAGGTGGGCAGGCTGGCCTGTGGAATATCGGCAGGTATGGACCCACGGAGACATCCTCTTCCCCTCCCCAGCACAGGCGGTTTACACCAGGGCAGGCACATGGTGTCCATGACAACTGCAACTGACCAATGGCTGCCTGGAGGACCATGCTGGGGAGAATCCTAAGGTTATGTCTCAGTTCAGACAAAGAGAGTGCCTGCTCGATGAATGGTGTCTGCTGTGGGCGTGAAGGGCAGGAAAAGTGGCATCGTGCGTTTCCCATTCCTGTGCCACTCTGCTGGCGTTTTTATACAACTTGGAGCTACCTGTTCTCTTTGTCCCTCTCCAGCTGTATTGTAAATTTATTGAGGACAGAAACCAAGACATAGACTTCTTTGAGTTCCCAGGGCCCAGCACAGTGCTTGGCACATAGCAGGACTTTTGCAGACAAAGGAAATACTGATAAATAGAACCTGAATGCCTTACTGTACATTATTAACCGCTTGGTTTCTCTCCTCCCTTCACTGCAGAGAGACCCAGGTGTGTAAGTGAACCTGCCCTGATGACCGTTCTGTCCTGCTGCCTCTCCCCTGATCCCTCTGAGCTCTTTTTTTGTCCTGCCCTTCACAGGTTAGAAGCTTCTCCTATTAAGGTGTAGGCAGCACAAGTAGCAGCAGTTTATTTCTGGCATGAAAATGGTTGTGCACAGGTTAACTTTCCACGATAGCATCTCTAAATTGGGTAGAAATATTAGCAGTGAGCACTTTGAGGAAACAACTGCTGAAAATTTATGTACACACTAATGGAGTTTTCTATTACAGGTTTTCAATTGAGCCTGTGGCATAGGAAGGACGCTTATAAAGTGGCAATGGCGACTCTGGATGTAGCAGAAACAACGTTCCAAAATTCTTAACCATGTTGTTGTTAAGAATGAATTGACTATCGTACAAATTTCAATGAAGAAATTCTCTTAATGATCCTCCCATATTTAACCATCGTTCACAGATGAGGTTGCTAAATGAATCGATGGAGTTTAATTCTCCCCAAACCTTTCTTTGGCATGACTGCTAACCGGCTGTCTTATCTCACAAAGTCCTTTCTGGTGTGCTAAGCATACACCAGATGGTTTAAACCCAATTTCAACCCCCCATGCAAGTTGGAAAGTGAGACAGGCAGACCTGTAACAGAGATGTTTTATCACTTGAAATGAGTTGTACTCATGCTGAAAGGTTTTAGCATCATGGTGTGTGTCAGGAAGTGACAGTTAATGCTCACAAGGGTTAATCAGATTTAGCGGATTACCATCCAAGTTTTATCAAATGTCAGGGTTTCTCAGTATGCCGCACATCGGCAAGATGAGAGTATCATCGAGAGGAAAATTTATAGAATACGTCTGTGTCACTCCCGGGACGCAAAGGGAGTCGTTTCCCAGGCAACTGGAATGTCTTTGTGTTCGCCAGGTTCAGGGTGCTTGCTCAGCCTCGTCCTCCATGGACTTGTGGGTTTTGTGGGGAGCAGGATACCCCCACTTTCTTGGGAGAGGGCGGGTTATCCTGGCTAAGGGGGCCAGAGGTTCCAGCCGCCCATCATCAAACTTTCTACAGATGGGGCGGGGAGGATGGCGGCTGGTCAGAGTGAGGGCAGTTTGAATCCAGTCCAGGAAGGTTATTACCCTCTTGCTCAACTGCAGCTAAGTGGACTTTGCAAACAGATGGTGCCGTCTGCAACCAAAATTACAGGAGGCTGATTCGGTGGAGAGGTAAACACTACTTACCTTCTTTGCCAACAGACGGACAGGCTCTTCACTTAACACCCAGCTACAAGATATGGCTTCGAATACCTGTATTTAAAATTCCAACCGGGAATGGGTCTATGGGTATAAAAATAAAAGGAAGCAATATCAAGTGAGAGCTTAAGTATTTAGGGGCAACGAAGAACTTTGAAATGAATGCTACTCATGAACAATTTCAATTACAGATTTCCTAAAAAGGGACAAGCAGAGAGAGGCGTTCCATGACAGCAGAGCCAAAGGGCCTGCTTTAAAAAAGCGCCTCCCCAGCCCTTCTGAACGGCTCTGAAGTGCACCGAACGTTGACCGTGGTTTCTTAGAGCACAGGCACCGTCTCACTGAACAGTCCCATGCGAGCGATAAATTAAGGCCGTCCAGTTAAAGTCCCTGGGACTTTCAGGTGGGTCGTGACTGAGCTGAGGCTGTCTTCCGACCCCTTCCCCTCAGTGCTCCAGGGAACCAACCTCATCATTCACGCTGCGGCCGAGATGTTTGTGCTTCATCAAAACCCTTTCCTCACTCAGGCTCCTTTCCCGGCCCCTTGCTGCCGTCATGAGGGACCACGACGTCTAAGTAGTAAAAGGTTCCTGCCAGATGAACACAACAACAAGGCCCTAGATGGTTCCGGAGTCTTGAGACGGAGGGAACTTCAGCTTGCAGTGTAAACCCGGACATTTGGGTTTTCCCTTGTTTGTAACGCAGGCACCTAAGTAGAGCTGGATTGTTGAGGCATTGACTGCATTGAGACATCCACTTCAAAGACAGCTCTCTGGAATCAACACATTGCCGGCCACCTGACTAGGGAAAGAACCAGGTTGCTCCCCACCCCCAACCCACTCCTTGGTTTTTGAGATCTTCCTTGATTTTAATAACTGACCACTTAGGCCACTTGTGTTTTTTTTTTCTTCTGGGGCTTTAAATTTCTGCTCTTATGTTTTAAATTCACCAATAAAGAGTGAGCCTGCAAAACCTTAGGCCCCCACCCTAGACCCCAATAAAATCAGACCCCCAGGTCAACTCTTTCTCTCTCTCTCTCTCTTCTTCCTCTCCCTCTCCTCCCTCTCTCTCTCTCTCTCTCTCTCTCTCTCTCTCTCTCTCTCTCTCTCGCTCGCTCGCTCTCTCATTATCTGCAGTGAATGCATTGCAGCTGCAGGTGTGCCATGCCTTCTAGGACCTGTGAGTAATAAATCTTTACTTTCAAAGTTTCCTGGTGGTTACTGCTGGGAACATCTTGCAATGATAATAAAAGCCACAAGGGTTGGTCCGGCCACAACATTGGTTATTGATGGGCTGAGACCGGCACAAAGCAGGCTCCTCAATCGTCACATGGAGGAGACCCACTGACTGGCCAGGAACACCGCATGGATGATTGCACGTGCAAGTGCTGTTGTATTTGATCATGTACATATTTGGCCTATTTGTTACTGCAGCCAAGTCTATGCTAATTAATACACACCTCATTTTGTAAATGTGAATGGTCTCCAAATGCATTTGTTCAACAAATGTTTGCTGAACAAAAAAAAAGTGTTATCCTGACTGGCTCTGGGAATGGATACCAGGGTGTATAAGGTAGGCCTAACTTTTGCCATCATGGGTGTGTGACTTTTGTGGAGGGAGTCAGATAAAGTCACATCAATAAAAATATATATAATAATCACAAACTGCCATAAGCTCTAGGAAGGAATCGAACGGAGGTCTGGAAAGTGCCATAGATGGGATACTCAGAGAAGGTGTTTCTAAACAAGCAGCATTTCTGCTTCTCTAGAGGATGCGGACAGTGAGGACTATGGAGAGGGAGGGGAAAGTATTTCTGGTGCAGGGAATAGCATGTGCAAAGACTTAGAAGCAGAAAGGAGTGAGTGTCTTTGAGGGTTGGAGAGAAGGCAGAGACAAGATCGTACAGAACACTGCAGGCAAGGTAAGGAGGTAGAATTCACCCTCCGTGCAGCGAGCGAGAAGCACCAGGTCTGAGTTTAAAAGAGGATTCTGGCAACGGCGTGTAGGGAGACTGGGTTGAGAGGAGCCGTAGAGAAGCAGGAATGCCAGTTAGGAGTGTGTTACAGGGTCCGGATGACAGGCCCAGGGGCTTGGGCTTCAGCACGGCCAGCAGACACAGGTGTCAGCTATGTTTTGGAGTTAAATGACCAGGACTTGTTGACGATCTGGGCTGAGGGAAGGAGACAACTCTCAGTTTTTTGGTATGAACAAGCAGCTGGTGTATTCACAATGTGTGCATGTGTGTGTGTGTGTGTGTGTGTGTGTGTGTGTGTGTGTGAGCAAGAGAGCGAGAGAGAAGACAAACAGAAGATCAGTTTTGAACTTGTTACATTAACATATCCCGGAGATATTCTTATAGACATGTCAAATATAGACATATTTGTATAGATACCCCGAAATATGAGTCTAGAACTCAAAGGGAAGCCTGGGCCTCAGATACACATTTGAGACCCTCAGTGTGTAGGTCACAGGTCAAGTTATGAGAATGCATACAATCCCCGAGGAAGACAGTACAGAAGGAGTAAGGACAGACCAGAACCCAGCCCCAAGGAACACTCACATTTTGAGGCTGTGCAGAAAAAGGGGGGACAGCAAAGGTGGCAGAGACAGGGAGAGCGGCACTTGGACACCAGGGTGTTCTGGAAACCAAGAGAAAGCTGCGGCCTCGTAGGGGACAGCTTGCTCCTGTCTCGGGACTGGCGGGGGTGGCACTGGAGAAAGGTGTGGCTGGGGAGGAGGTGAGGGGGCGGGAAGCTGTGGGGAGGAGGCCGGATGGGGGCCAGGCCTGGGGATGGGGGAACTCTGCCATGGTGCAGATTTCTCACGTGAACGCCAGGCAGTGAGGAGCCAGCCGTCTTAAAACATCAAATGACCAGCTCAAACCAGCAGTTTTGAAGGAGGCCCTTGTCAGGTTTAAGCAGGTAGATTGGGGCAGGACGACAGTGGCAACAGAAGCTGCTGTCATCATCCAGCAGAAGGTGATGGGCATGTGAGGTGGGCTGGAGTCCAAGAAGCCATGAGGCCAAGACCGGTGCAAAGACTCGGCAGAAGGGGGCGTCAGACAGCCTGGCGGGTATGACTGACATTTGCTGGAGAACACTGTGGGAGCCATAACCCTCAAAGCCCAATCTCAAGGTCAAGTATCAACTCGGCCACCAGAAAGTGATTTCACATGAACCCATATTCCTTCCTCGTACTTTTCACTCACCCGAATGGCAAGTAGACAGTGCATGGTGACATTCCTTCAAAGCCTCCCTCCTCTCCTGTGTGGCCCACAGGCTCCCGGGCCCCTGGCCTCTCCCTCCCCCGCCATCTCTCCACATCCAGCCTGTGTTCCTGCCCACCTCTCTCCACTGCACAGCACAGCGCCAAGACCGAAACGCGCTGGCTGGCGGGTGCCCGGCTTCCCTCGAGGAAAAGAAAGCCGGAGTTCACGAATCCGGAGTCTCGCGGTGGGCAGCGCTCTCCACCATCTGAGCAACGGGTCTCCAGGCTGAGCCCTCCTCTGGGGAGAACCCAGAGCACCCTTTTCTTGGGCAGCAGAGAAGGAAGGTTACAGGGGCGGCAAGGCAGCTGGTGTCCTTATCAGGCAAAGGGGCCCATGGAGGTGACAAACTGCCCTTAATATTTTCTCATTGTTCACCTGTGTCAGGGGAAATGGTGGTAAGAGAAGTGGCATCAGCACGACATAGCCAAATAAAACGTATGAGAAGGCATCTTTTCCCCTATTTGGTATATTCTGGAAAGCTGCTTCCTGTTGCAAGCCGTTATTGTTCTCATTAAGGCAGGTTAGCGGGGCTGAGGGGCCCGAGCCAGGTGTTCACACGCAGCCAGGCTGCTCAGCAGACCGGAGCCCACAGTGTAGAGACTCGCCATGTCGGCCTCACGAAACCTGGTGAAGAGCCTTTGTCATGGTGGCCCTGACCAAGCTGTGAAGGGCTACTATTAATAAAACAGAAAATAATACAGCTCTTATCTGAACTCACCCATTAGCACTCCGAAGGGAAGGAGGGTGGGACTTGAGAATGCCAAGACAGGGAAGACCAAAGATTCTTCGTTGAACTCATTTGCCAAATTGGAAGGAGTTAGTCTGCTGGATCCAAAATGGCCTGCACCCCACATCAGCAGAAGATTCTCCTGCCTCTCAGGCACCCATGTTTGTGAGAGTGAAGCACTATGGTATGTGTGTATGTGATCAAATTTCCACTTTACTATGGAAATAAGCATTGAGAGAGGCCCCAGGTCCTTAGCAGCACCTGCTGGTGCATCTGATTAAATGGCAATTAGGATGGTTAGTTAACTCTGGAAAGTCCATCACCTTTTAAAAAATGATCAGAGCAATTCTAGAGATTTGACGAGAGATGGTCACAGTTGGAATGACAATGTGATTTTTAACATCACCCTGAACTGATGCGTGGAAGCGAGTGCCACGCTCTTTCAGAATCACTTTTTGCGTCTACTTGTGTTTTCCAGGGCTTCTGCGATTACCCAAATGATTGTGTGACCTGCTGTTCAGAGTCATTCTGTGAAACTCCAGACACTCATTCCCAGCCACGCCTCAGGCTTACCCCAGTAGTAGAGCTTGGTTTGATCCCCCACAGAATTCACAGCCCTGGTCCCAGATGAGTGTTTTTTCTCCCGCACATCATCACCATCCAAGGCTCCAGGGTGGAGGGCAGTGAGGAGATTCAATAGTCTTTTTTATTCTCCCAAACTTGCAGTTAAGATTTAGCTATTTTTCCAGGAGATTGTCTTTGGGTTAACAAGTGTCTGCCGACTATCACAAAAGATAATTCAGCAATGAATGAATGAACGGAGCCAACAGCATTTGGTTGGTGCTTGTCGTATGTCCTTTGTTATGGGCCCAGCCAGGCTGGATACTGGGCCACGTTCTTGGTCCCATGGAGTCCTCAGACTGCTGGGAGACAGACCCGCACGTGGATAAGCAACGTGGGAAATGTGAGTGGGGTACAGTTCTGCAAATGTGATGGGAACACCTAGGCCAGTGGGGGTGGGGGTGGGCTGGAAGAGCTCCCAGGAGAGGCCGCTGGGGCAGTAGGGAGGCAGCATGAAGGCCCACAGAAACGTTTTCATTTCTTTGAAAGCTAGAAGAATATAAGGCAGCCTGGACTGTATTTGTCTTTATACCAATGCAGTCATAAAATAAAATTTCTCATATTTCTTTAAAAGGAACTTTCAGGATTCCTTTTGGAGAAAGGAGCCCAGGAGGGCTAAAGTGCCACCAGCCCCCGGAAAACATAATGGAGCCTTGGTTCAGGCCGAGCCTCTAAACAGCCTTGCCAGCACCTGTCTTCAATGGAGACTTCGGAGTATTGCTCGCTTAAGATTTGCACACGAGAGACGCCAGGTTCAAGCCTGGGGGAGGGAACACATTAGGGTTCCACTCAGCTGCTGCTCTCACCACCCACTGGACCAGGAGGCCATGGTGGGCTCAGCTCTGCCTGCCTCCGTCCCCACCACACCCCCTCTGCCCTGTGCCCTGTGCCCTGTGCCCATCCTTGCAGGACTTTTCTAGTGTTAGAAAGTTTTTCCTGGCTCCTTGGTGCTGCGTCCACCTTTCCTGATGGCGTGTGCTTCCTAGGCCATTTCTTGGACCTAATGTCCTTTTAGGAGTTGCATCTTTTCTTGTAAATACAGATTTCTGGGTGAATCCATAAGAACTGGCAGGGTAGAGATTGAGGCAATTCCTCAAGGAAGGGGCCCAAAGAGGCATGCAGGCCGCATGCCCATCTTGGCGAGATGGAGTCTCCCAGGTAGACCCCGCCCTGTTCCCAGCTCCCCGGCTCCCGTCTAATCGAACCCACCTCCCCGAGCAGTGGGCGCTAGGAGAAACTTCCAGCAGCCAACTTCAACTCCAGCTCCGAACAGCACAGATAATCTGGTTCTGAAAGACTTGTGAGACTTTTTAAATTCTACCCCTTTTGAAATTACTTATTTTCAATGAAAGCCTGTTAAAGACTCACCAGATTCAGTCTACCTACACCATCAACGTGTCTCCAGGGCAGACCAGTCATTTCCTTTACGTTCATGTTCATGTATGGTGCTCTGGGAGGAGGGCGGGGCTTGCAGGCAGGAAATAGGGCCATCCTACAGTATTTCGGAAGTGGCATGTGAGCCCTAGGCTGTGCCACCTCTTCTTGGCAGCAGTGAGAGAACCCCAGGGCTGTCCTGCCTGCCAACATGGATTACGATTTCACAGGCTGCTCAGGGAGATTCTAAAGAAAGTTGCTACTTGAGAAAGATGTCAGCATCACAAAAAAGACACCTGTCAAAGACGCAACCTCATTTCACTTTAGAACAAAGAGCTCCTTTGGAGTCTTAGCTGAACATATGAGAAACATGTAATTTCTCAGAGCAGCCTCAAGAATGAACTCCCAGTAATACCATGAAAAAAAGCAAAGTTGTGGGAATGTGAAAACACATTCCTTAACTTTTAACTGAAATGGCAACCACCACCTTTTGCTGAATCCCTACTGTGTGTCAGGCCTGTGCTAGGCAGAAAGCAAGCATCATTCCACACCACACCCAGTTTGGCAGACATTGTCACCCGTGCCACAGGGGAGCACCTGAGGTCCTATACGGTTAGGGTTCAAGGTTGTAAGAGACAGACATAGGCTCTGGCTAATTGAGACCAGGAGAGACTGTGGGAGGCTCATGGAATTAACAGTTAAACACCTGTGCCTGGGACAGTGGTTGGGCTGACCCAGCATCTCAGTAGCAGGAACTCATGGATCAGTGACACAGGAGAAAATGTCTACCTCCAATCTTCTCTGACCATCAGGAGCTTTCTTCCAGTCAGTCTTCCCATATTTGAGGCCAACTTGATCAAGATAAAGCTCCAGAATTAATCAATGCCAAGAGCAAAGAGCCCTAATACTTCCTAATATTTTTTTTTCTTACCTGGACTATATCTCCCAGCAGTGGAAGCAAGTTTGAAAGAACTTTGCCCATGTAACCCCATGTCAATCCACTTTGCAGCGGTCACTATTTCTTCACATGCCCAGGAGATGCTGTAAGGTCCCCACTTAGAAGACATTTCCTTGTCTTCTAACCTAGTACAACTGGAATATATTTTTCAGGATGTTGAATAAGGGGAAATACAATTACAACCTGTATAACCTATCAATCACTTTTCTCTCCTGCCGTTCCACTGAGGAAGGGAACATAAATACTATCTTAAGAAGGAACACCGTATCTTTTAGGGAATTTCTTGCAATTCAGAAAGTGGAAATAAAAGACAGCCTTCCCCGTCCCCTGAGGAAAGAAAGGAGGCGAGAGATAAGATAATAGCATCCTCATTCCCTCCCATCACTCTGCCCACAGTGAAAAGTGGGTGGTGAGGAGGCCAGTAGAAAAGTCTCAGATAGATAAAGAGTGGAAAACAAATGTAGAGGGTTCGACCTCTCTCTCAGTCTCTGCAAGGATTTCATCATTTCCTCCCAGGCCAGAATGGGTGACCAGGGGAGAACAGAAACTGGCTGAGTGTTTTCTAAGCCAGAAGGAGAGAGCCTGAGACAATGATTGCTGGTCTCCATCAGGCATTGGGTGGAGAGGGTGCGATCCGTAAGTTTCTGCTGCTCAGAAGGAAGCTGTGAGTCGAGAGCCACTGTCCCCGCGTAGACACCCTAGTGACGCTGGGGCAGATGGAGCGGTCAGGGTCGGCTGTCTCAGGCATCACAGGACACTCCCGCTCCTGGAAGGACCACCCATAAAGAAGAATCGCTTCCCGACTAGCTCCCACAAGGTGGCTCCCACCTTACCCAGAAGCCTCCGGGATGGGAGCGCAAGGCAGCAGGGGAAACCCCAGAGACAGATCCTTACACCAGCACTTCCAGTTGACCTGCAGTGGCTGTTTAACTAGGAGATCCTTATTGGCAGCTGAGCTATGTTTAAGTGGCAAGTTCAACACATTTCCAGAACCCCCACCCCTACCAAGGATCCTGGCTTGGGTCTTGGAGAGAAAGAACCACCAGAGAGAAAATAGAGAGGTGATGCCTCATTGCACACAGGCCTCTCTCTGTCTCGACACCCCCCCTCCCCCCGCCACTGATAAAATAAAAAACAAGCATTCCTAAATTATATAGAGTTGTTTTAAGGATCAAATGCCACAAACTACTTTAAAAAGAAGTGAACCTGGTGTCCAAAAGTAAGATTAAACACGCGAGATTATTAGTGCTTTTTAGATGGGAGCCCCACAGGCAACTTCTTGGGGTGTTGTCATGTTCTTGGAGCATAGAGAAGAAAGCAGGCGACAGCCACTGCGGGTCCCCCCCCCACACCTCTTCCAGGGAAGAGAGCTACTGTGTGGAATCGAGAAAAAGCACAGGGAACAAAGGCAGGCCGCCCTGCCCCCAATCCTGTCCCCAGCGTCCCCAGGGTCCCAGTCCTCCCCTGGCGCCCACGGAGCTGAGCGGTTCTCCTCCCCGGGCTGAGCAATCCCAGGCTCGGCTCCGCTGCCCAGCTCGGCTGCATTCTCCCGAGGCGGCTCCGGCCTGAGCCTTCCTGCTCCTCCTCCCTCCTCCCGCACTCACACTCCTCAGGCACCGGATGTTTCCTTCTGGCCGCATCTGGCCTGCAGCGCATACATTTCTCACCTAAACATGTGACAAGATAAGGAGAAATGACACACACGAGTATATTTAGAAAAAAGAGACGCTTCCACTGGGCTCAGCCGCCTCTCATCTGTTCAGGAGTGAATCACAGTATCTCTTACTAATTGTACGGCTTGACTATTAGCTGGATGACTTTGAACTGTTCACAGGCAACCGTATGTAAACAATCAGCCTAAATATGCAAGGTGGCGAGGCCATAGCACACATTGGGCCGTAAGCCATCCACCCCATGCTCAAACGAAGTTGGGTTAATGTTCCTTTTTGCAGGAAAATTAAATATATGTAATATTCAGTGATGCCTTCAAAATTCTAAATAAAGTATTTTTTTTAATGGTAGAAAAAAAATCCAGAAAATAACAAGAGTTTCAGTTCGAAATTTCTCTTCAACCTCTTTTGGCATCTGAAATTCAGAGAGCTCTTTCTTTCAGGGAAAATGACATCAAATTAGCTTGGAGAGCACGATCGTTTTCTAGGCCACGGCAGAAGCTTCCAGTAGATAAACTTTTAAGTGCGTATGTTTATTTGTCCATGAATACAACCCCAATAAAAGGCTGTAAAGCTTAAAAGGGTCCTTAGTCGGAAAATAACCGCGGTGCTCATGAAAACTAATAGGTGGTAGACCCTATGGATGAGCTGTCTAAACCTCGGGGAAAAGATGGGGAAAGAGGTTAAAAGAGGTCGATCCTGAGAGATGGATTTACTGAGTCCCAGAAAGCTGCCTACATGGCAGAGCCTTCGTGAGGCAAACGCAGCAGCCTCTTTCTCCCTGTGGGTCTGGGGGGATCCCCCCACCTTGAGCCTTTAAGCTGGGGAGCTGAGGCAAAGCTCTGCCGGGAATGCGAACCCCCTACCCCGTCCCACCATGGGGGTGATGGGACCTCAGTGGCTAGGCAAGGGCTGTTCCTTTCCCGGCTTTCCTCTGGGAATAGCCTCGGAAGGGTGGAGGGGAGCTGTTAGGAGAGGCACGGCTGGCCCTGGGCCCTGGGGCTCATGTCTTCACAGACGCTAGTCTCGCTTGGGCACAGCTGTGTGGGGACACATCGTGGCTGGGGCATCACAAGAGTGCCTCGGGCTGGCTAACCGGGAGCTCCTGTGGTGTGTCTGGGTCCACTCTGGTCATGAGGATGGCCATGGCCCCCGCGGACAAAGCCCTGCTGAGGATGAAAGGATGCCGTGTATGTAAACTGTTTAGCACGAAGCCGGGTATACTTCCTTCTCTTTCCCCCAGTCTGTGTGGTCCAGTCTCTTCTGGGAGGGGTTGGACAAGAAAGAGAGGCACAGAAGGAAGAGATGCCATCTGTACACCTGGCTTCCCCTTCTCAGCTTTCAGACTTTCTTCTCCACTTGGCTTCTCCCGCGTCATCACACCCACCAGGGGAGGGGGTCCAGTTCCCTCCTCTGACCTTGTCCTGTCCTTCCTCTGCCCGCTCCTTACTTCAGCTTTTTCAGCATCATGGAGGCCTCTTCTCCCTCAAACCCATTGCCACACTTAATCAACAACCCCTCCTGGCTCTACTTGGCCACAAAACCCTGCACTTCAACATCTGGTCAACCACCCCAGGAGCATTCTCATGGGTACCCTAGATTAC
Organism: Hipposideros armiger; assembly: GCF_001890085.2. NCBI lineage: Eukaryota > Metazoa > Chordata > Mammalia > Chiroptera > Hipposideridae > Hipposideros > Hipposideros armiger. The sequence goes on along the minus strand of NW_017731566.1, from coordinate 70,375 downwards.
GTCTGAAAGCCTCTTGGACACCCACAGCCAATTCCCAGAGCAGGCATCCAGGCACCCTTGGTGTCTTTGGTGCTGCCCCAGCATCTTCCGTTTGCTGGGGAAAGTATGTAATCTGGGGGCTGGGTCTGTTGCCCAGCACTGAGGCACACAGCTCACACTCAAGATAACTGGCAGCCCCATCAATCTTGCACCTGCCCCACTCCCCAGTCATGGCTGGAAGAGAGTGTGGGGGTGGGTGACAGATGGCGCATCAGACAGAAAAGGCAAGAAGAAGACACCCCCCAGCACCCCACAGCCCACTACCTGTGATTGGTGAGACCAGGATGTTACATGGGAGGGGCTCAAAAATTGTTGAGTAAACACATTCTTCCTCTAGAATAAAACTGAACAGGTGAACTGTCCTCATAAAACAAAACTTTGCCACAGTCGTTTTGCTGCTTAGAAGGCACTCACTCTCTGTTTCTTCATTCATTCATTCGTTTGTGCCTTCAGCAAATCATGATTGAATGCCTTCACAGACGCTGGTCTTGCTTGGGCACAGCTGTGGGGTCACAGCCTGGCTGGGGCATCACGAGTGACTTGGGCTGGCTAAGCCAGGCTGGCCTCTGGGAAGTGATGTGGAGGCCAAGACCTAATGCAAGTGCTCTGTTCTCTGTGTGGAGAATGGAGCAGTGACCAATGTAATACATTCCCTGCTCTTGGTGGGATTCGGGAAGGGAACCAGAAAGAAACCAAAGAAACAAAGGTACCAGATGGTCACGGTGATGTGGTAGAGGGTTCCCTGGTGGTTCCGAGGGGCCTCTGGGAAGTGATCTGGAGGCCAAGATCTAATGCAAATGCAGCCAGTCAGGCAAAGTCAGAGGGCCTTGCATCCCAGGTAGAGATGCACAGCCCAGGTTCAAAGGGGAGAGAGAGGCCAACGTGGTGGAGAGGAGAGTGGAAAAGAGGCCGAGAGATGTGTCCAAACTGTGGTCATGGTTTTTCCATGGTGGGCATGGTTGGCATTCTGGCCAGATCAGCTCCTCACTGTGTGGGACAGCATTCTGGGCTTTGGGCACTAAATTCAAATAATAAGGAAGTGTGACAACCGGAAGTGCACACCTCTGAATCTCCAAGCCCCTTGGAGGCCAGCACCATCTGAGTGTGGCGCTTAGGCTGGGGACTGGAGCCTGGGCTCGTTCCCAGTGCAATGGCACTGTCCAGTTTATTACAAACCACTCTGGCTACTGTGAGCCAAAGACCCTAAGCAATAAAAAATGGAAGTGGCGAAGCCAAGTGGGAAGCTCTCACAAGGCATCCCAGTGAACAGTGATGGTGGGAGGTTGGAAGCCGTGGGTGGATTCAGACTACGTCCTGGGGGAAGGGTGGTAGGACTTGCTGTTATAAAGGCCAAGGAAAAGAAAAGAATCAAAGATAATGCCAAGAATGCTTGGCTCATGTTATTATTTATAGAAAAGGAAATAACTGGAAAAGACTTTTAGACAACCAAGTGGAGGCTGTGTCAAGTATGTTGGACACCTACATGCGGTACCCTGGGGAGTATCAGAGAAGGAAATACAAACTGGGGAGTCAGGGGCAAGCCTCCAGACCCTGAGAGGTTCTTCCAGGAGATGGTGTGAAGACGGGAAGGAGGTCCAGGGTGGAGCCTGGCACTTGGAACACTCAGAAGTTGATCAAAGGAAGAAAAGGCAGGAAAAGGTAGTAAGTAAAGGAATAGTCACTGAGGGAGGAAAATCCAGGAGAGTGTGGCATCACGGACGATGAAGGGAGAAAAGTGTTTCAAGAAGGAAAGAGATGGCTAATCTGTGTCCAATGCTGCTGAGAGATCAAGTGACGTGGGAGTAGAGAAGCGACCTCACATTTGGGAAGAACTTTGGTGCCCTTAACAGAAGGCGTCTTGGTGGAGGTACCAGCTTGAAATGGGTTGAGGAACTCATGTGGGCTATGTTTAAAAACATTCAGATGTTTGGGGGTTTTTTTCTGATATAAACTATAACAGCATGTTTGTAAGCCGATGGTAGCAATGAGACAGAGGGAGAGAGAGAGAGAGAGGGAGAGAGAGAGAGAGAGGGAGAGAGAGAGAGAGAGAGGAGTGCAGGGGAGAGAGGGGAGATGACTGTGGGCATAAGTCCTTGAGAAACTAGGGGCTTTGGCCCCGATAAGAGCAGGAACTTCCATCCATAGCAACAAGGCGGAGCCAGCGCACGTGTAAGGACATGAGTGGACTGATGGCTTTTATGGGGAGAAGAGAAAAGAGTTCTTGACTTGTTGCTTCTGTTTCACAACCAAGTAAAAAGTGAAGTCATCAGCTCAGAATTTATGGGGTAGGTGGGATGGAGGGCCCATAGGTGGGTTAGAGGAGAGAAAGGATGGCGTTACCCTTACATATAGTGGAAGAGTGGACCTTCTTACCAGGCCCATCATGCTTGTTGGGCGAGGCTGGGGCTCAGTGGAGACTTGCAGTCAGACATTTCCACACAAGACCAGGAAACACCTTTGTGTGGTTTTGCTGTGGTCACCACCTGAGTGAGGCTCAGAGATGGGGTCACTTGGCCTTACTCAGGGTTAGGATTTTGCGAGTTGTGTCCAATAGCAGGACAAAGGAGTGCTTTGGGGGTATAATTATAACGTGGGCTCTGAACTGGGTGAAGGGACAAAGGACCCCAAGAGGGTGTTGGATGGTGAGGATGCGGCAAGACCAGAGGCTGGAAGGCTCGTGTGGCTAAAGAATCTCTGGGGAGCGCGGACCAGAGTGGGCAAGCGGGACGGTGGGAGGTGGGGTCCACCTTGGCTACAGATGACGTTTTGGAGGTGCTGCATTTTTGAGTGGCTACAATGAGCTGGTGAACAAGACCTCTCCTGAACATCTCCCCACCCCATTCATCCAAATAGTACCTGCATCAGTTAGCTTCTGTCTCCAAGCCCTATCAGTTTTATCTCCTCCTCTCCACCTTCACGGCCACCGCCCTGGTGCAATGTTCTGTTCTCACCTGGACCATAACCACAGCCCACAGAGGGGCCTCTCTGCCCCAGTCCTGGCCCTCCTGTTCCACCCGCTCCTGGCAGCCACCTTCTTCTAGAACACAGATCCAGTCAGGCCTTAGCCTCTGCTTAAAGGCCTTTGATGGCTGCTGTGGACCTCAGAATCAAGTCCAGATGCCCCGGCCTGGTGCCCACACCTGGCGCATTGAGGCCCCCTCCGTGCCTTCCCAATGGGTCTCTGCAGCAGCCAGGCTGAGCCACTTATGGGTCCTCAGATGACATGGCCTCCTTCTCTGTCCCAGGGGAGCGGGGACAGGGCACATGCTGCTCTGCTCCTGTCCCCCACAGCCAGGGCCAAGTTCTGTTTAGTGCTGCTTCCAACCCCGCCCTGACCTTGGAGTTCCCATATCTCCCTGAGTTTACTCCTTTGGGGGCTCCCTTATCACTGCACCCCCAGAGCCTCACACAGTCCCTGGCATGCAATGCCCCTAATCGATTCTCTGACAAATCCACAGATGCTGGCTGCTGCAAAGATCGTCCCTGAACACGCTCATAGGAGGCTGCCCAGTCTCTGGCAGAGCAGGTGCTTTCTAACAGGAAGCCCTCTTCTCTGGGTTCCACAGAAGGGCCATTTCTCGCTGCTATCCACCAGGTACGTAAGTGGGACTCTGTGGATGCCACTTCAGTGATTCATGAGGTTTATTAAACAAAATGTCATTCATGGCATGACGAAACTCTAATATAACTTCTGCCTGCTAAAAAACAAATTCAGAATATCATTAAAATAAAATCAAAGTGTACCAAAAAATAGGAACATATGTTGAAGTTTGTAACTAAGAACACATGTCAGTAAAAAAGGAAGTTAGAAGCATATTTTATTAGTAATTTTTTAAATCCACATGTACCGTGTAAGTCATTTATCTCAAATACTGCCTTTGATGGTTTCTAAAAGAACCGTATTTCATTGAATCTAAGACTCTATCAATTAGAAGCGACACTACTATTTTATGCATCATCAAGAAAGAACAATAAGCTGCCAATTAACTGTGACACCATGATTGTGAAATGTGTTCGCCCTCCAAGTGTCCACCTCCAGAGAGAGAGAGAGAGAGAGAGAGAGAGAGAGAGAGAGAGAATAGAGCTTGTTTATCTCTAGAATGGTGGTTCTCAACTGGGGATGGTTTAGTTCCCCTTCCTCAGGGGACATTTGGTGGTGTCTGGAGACATTTCCAGTTGTCACAGCTCCGGGTGGGGGTGCTATTGACACCTACTGAGACGAGGCCAGGGATGTCCCCTGCTAAATGTCCACAATGCACGTGGCAGCTCCCGGCAACCAAGAATCATTAGCCCAAAATGTCAGTAGCGCCGACACTGAGAAACTGTGTTCCAGAAACAAACAAGGAGAATTGTCTGCACTTTTTAGATTCTGCCATCACCTTCTAGACGTTCTTTACCTGTTACTTCTATAGAACCTTGATCTGAGGCACTGGGCCTGTTGTGAATCCATATATGAAAACTGTAACCAAGGCTTTTAGTAGCAGCCATGAATTGGAGCAATGATTTATTCCAATAAATTGTCCCAAGCTCTGCACAGACCCTTATTCCTCCTAGTCTAGTATAAAAGCAGAAAATGCGCTTAGCCGCATTCTGCATTTCAATTATACTCTCAAAGGATAACAGTTGTATGAATTAAGAAGCAGTAAAATTAAATTGATTTTCCCTATATGCTGAAAGACGCAGGGCTTAATGTATATCATAATTAGGAACAATGGAATCAACTGCAGAATTTTTTTTAAAGACGCCAAAACCTAAATTACATTGCACTGATAACCTCTTCCTTGTCACTTGCTTCCCTGTAATCATTTTAATACAGTTCCAAGTCCCAGTTTTGGCAAAAGGAGCTAAAGCCAGGAGCAGTCAAGCTGGCACTTATGGGAAGGCGCCTGGTGTTATAACAGTAAGCTCTGGAAATTAAAAGAGAAAAGGCATTCTTTGATATTTTCAGTGCAAAATATGTCTGATTTGACGTACTTGAACTTCTGAAGCATGATTCAGAAAGCGTCTCTCAACTTCAATAGAAGCAAAAGTCAAAAAGAATATGTTTCTTCTCACTCTGGCTTTCATGCTGATGTCATGAGGAAACCTGTGAAAAGGGCTTGGGTGGCTTCAAGACAGTTACATTGTGACAAATAAGAGGGTAAACTTTTAATGAGAAGTCCATTAAATTCCAAGACTGTCAAATGAGAACCTGCCCTTTAAGCGTTGGCAAGGGGTCTCTGCCTGTTGTAGCTGCACCATACATCTCCATCAGACCTGTCATGCTGCCAGTACAGTCGCCAGAAGAGATGGTCCAGTCCCAGGCAGAACCCTGTGAACTCGGGCTGGGCAGGCTTCTTTGGAGGCTCCTGGCTCCAGTCCCCTCTCCCCGTCCATGATGTGCCCAGAAGCCACCCCACATTTTCAGGCCAGCGGTGCTCAGCACCTGTCTCCTCCCTACAACTAAACTTGGTTGGAAACAAAACCCCTTGCATTAGACACAGGTTCAGGTGGATGCCATTTGGAGGTTATGCTGCGGAGGTGAGGCATCCCAACCTAGACGCTAATGAAGAAGCAAAGGCTCTGCTCAGATTCGTGGGACGTCAGACCTTGACCATCAGTTTGGGCAGGAAGCTGAGATGCTGGAGTGTTGGCCCAGCCTCAGAAGCCAGGGCCCTTTACGGGACCCCAGGCCCAGCCCCGCCCTCTCACAGGGTCTGCCCACCTGTGGCCTGGGTCCTGGTTTTAGTAGGAGCAGGAGATGACCAGGCAAGTCACTGCCATGTCAGCAGGACAGGGCATGGGAGCTGGGGGTGGGGGTGGGAATGGTGACATCTGAGAATTTTCAAGTGACAGGATGGGGAAAGGGTACGCAGAGACTCACAAAACATCTTGTTTTAGAGACAGAGAGAGTTAAGCTTCAAGAGTGTGTGTGTGTGTGTGTGTGTGTGTGTGTGTGTGTGTGTGTGTGTGTCTGGTGTGTGTGAGTGGTGAGTGTCTGTGTGTGTTGGTGGGGGAGAAGGAACTTGAATTTCCTAAGTGCTGTCCCTTTCAGAGCTGAGCGGACGAACCATGTTCTGGGCTCGTGAGTGGGTAATGGGACACACTGGTTTGAGTGTAGCCTCTGAGGTCACACAGAAATGGCATTGAAATCTGTCTCTGCCCTTCACCAGCTGTGACCCGGGGCAAGTTGTGAAGATGTAATGAACCGACCGACCCACAGAAGGCAGCTGTGCAGAGCTCCGTGTGCAGTATTATTATTTTGTATTTGGCCTAGGGTGTGTTAGTCAAGTGTTTTTGGTTAAAATGACTAGTTTCTGTATAAACGGACCTTTGGCTTAAATGGGGTGTCTAAGGAGAGAAACTAGTTTCAAGCATGTTGGCTCCAAAGGCTACACGTCGTCAGGCCTCAGGTGCTTTTCCCCCTCTGCCCCTTCTCCTGTAGGCTCTGGGTCTAGGGTGGGCCTCCTTACCAGGCACGTGTTCTCTATGCAGTGGTCAAGCTATCCCTTGGCATGTCCAGGTAGACCTAGTCTGTAGTGATCCAAGCTTTCAAAGTTTTGCTTTTATCACATAGTTTAAAGAATCAAAGAACTCTACAGGCATCTTTATGAAAATAGCAGTTTCTCTCTCCTGTTCAATTTCCCCTCCCAGAGTCGTCACTTTCAACATTTTTAGCTGATTATCTTTCTATTTATCTCTAAATAGCAAGACACATTTTGATTTTTTGTTTTTCAAAATTATATCTGAATTCGCTCTGTGTGAGTTAGGCACACCCTCCCCCACACCTAGTCCTCGGTACAGTTAAATTACCCTTTGATAAGATCATGAGTCAATAATTACATTATTATAACTGCAAATGATACTCCTGAGTTAAGTAGTTGTTTGGTTTACTTAACTTTGTTTTCATTAAAGTAAATGTGTGTCTCTTGTTCTTTACTTTTGTTTATTTTCCTATGGATTTGGCACTATTTCGATGCCAAATTCTCCAGCTGCCTAGCTCTCTCAAGGCATTCAGATAGTTTCCGAGCCTTCTAACCACACTGCCCTGGGCTCGTTGCCATTCAGGCCTGTGTGCAGGTTTCACAGGGGATCTCTCGTTCTGTCATGCTGGAAAGTTCCTCCTTGGCCTCCTCTGCTGATCTCCTGTCCTGTGTGTCTCGCGGTTTCCTCTTACAAGTTCTTATACTTCTTTTGGTGGAGCACATCCTGAAGTGCTTTCTGAGAAAAGGTGTGTGGGGAGTACAATTTTGAGATCTTACATATCTAAAAATGTTTATTGTAGTCTTTCACTGAATGGTAGTTTGCTTGGAGATAAATTCTGTAAGGTTGGATATCATATTTTTTTTCTCCAGAATTTTGAAGACATTGTTCCATTGTCTTCTAAGCTGCCAGTGTTACTTTTGAGAAATCTGAAGTATTTATGAATTTTGAGTCTTTGTAGGTAAACTGGAGAATGACAGGATATAATTTACTGATATTTTATGATGATGTATCTTGGTACAGGTAAAATTTATCCATAATGCTAGTCACTTGGTGAGTCCTTTCCTTCTGGAAAGCCGTAACCTTCTGTTATGGGAAATGTTCTTCAGTTTTGTTGTATTGCTGATTTCCTCCCCACTCCTTTTTTCAATTTTAATTTCTAGAATTCCTGTTATATGTTGTATCTGCTGAATGGGTACTGTTATTTATCTAAATTGTTCTCACTTTTTTTTTCTCGAATGGCTGGGAGGTTTATTTAACCCTATCTTTTAATTGTTCTGAGTTTTTTATACTTTTAATTTTCATGAGCTCTTTTTGTCTTCTAAATGTTTCCCCTTATAAATCTTTCTTTACTTATTTATAGATACAATATTTCCTTTCTTGGAGAATATTATGTATTTTTTTAAAAAATTTCTCTTGCATTTTCTCTTGTTTCCTTTAAATTTCTCTCTTTCCTTTTTGTTTCTATACTTCACGATAAAATATTATTGCTGTAGACTTCTCTTTCATTTCCTTTAATCTTTTTGGGTTCTGCCTTTATAAATATCTCTCACTTATTTTCATTGCATCTCTGAGTTGTCTGTTTATATTTAAGAGTGAGGTACTAAAAAGCCCATAAAGTTTTTTGTGTGATTGGATATTGTCAGCTCTGGGCTTTAGTGAATTGCACTTGGCTGGGCTGTCTTTAGTAGGAGGCTATAATGTCTGTATCTCTAGGTTTTTTATCTTGAGCTGAGCAGATTCCCCAGAGAACGAGAACGGTCTTTCATTCATTTGCCTTGAGGGTAAAGACATGTCTCACAGTGTGCTGGGAGTCCTATCAAAGAAGGTTCCATGGGTCTCTGCATTGAGTATAATACTTGTTCAGCTTCTGCTTTCAGAAGAGAATCCCTAATGCCTGATTCCGTTAGTCAGGGGACCCTCTGCTTCACCCTCTCCTTAGAACACACCTATGGTCTTCTGCCAAAGCCACAGTGTGGACATGGGAAGTGGGGAGGCACGCGGGGCTGAACTCATCCTCAAGCCTCCCATCCATCTTCTGTTTCTTAGGATCACCTGTATTGCATCAAAAAAACACTGATTCGATGAATACTTGAGTCTGTTGAGGGTCTGTTACTAAATTACCATTTTAATGGGACCGTTCTCAGATCTACTTAGTCAATTGCTCATCAATAAAACACTGATGCTGTCATCTTCTCTCCCGTTTTTTTGTTCTTATGTTTATCTTAGTTGGGTTTAAGGAGAAACCAAAGGTCCATGTGTGTGTCCAGTTCCTTGGTGCTCTTAAAGCTCTTTATCCACCAACCATCGTATCATGTCCCCAAAAGGACTATGATCAAAGGGGTCTGATCACAGGCCCCAGCTCCCAGCTTGGTACCAATTCTTGTGATCTGGGTTCTCCTGAGAGCCCGGGGCACCTGCTTTTCCTTGTGGTGGGAGAGCCGTGACTGAATGATTGACAGCTGCAGGGCAATCATCCCAAGTGGCAGTTCCTAAGGAAAGGAAGGGAGCTCTGACAAAGGCAGCAAACGTCCCAGACACAGGGCAGCTTTGGCCTCCACTGGGGCAGCTTTGGCCTCCACTGGGGCTGATTTGAGGAGGCAAGGATCTTCCTCGGTTACTTTGTATTCAGAAAATATTGGGGCCATCTCAGAAACACTGGATATTCAAGCAGAAAGCACCTCCCTGAGGTTTTCCTCCATTGTAAGCGTCAGAAGCATCGGTTCACACTTAGCGCCCCTGTCAATGTATTAATGTGAACGCCCATTGAAGGGGAAGGACAGCAGAGGCTTCCTGGAGAACTCCCATGCCCTGGAGAGAAAATGGGGCCATGGTGCAGGCGTCCCAGGAACTCTGGGCTGGGACTTTGGGGACACACATGCAAAGGGGTCGAGATAGCGCACTTCCTTTGTTTAATGGTCTAGTGACAAAGGGTTTGACATTTGTTTCCCTGCTTTAACCTCAGAAGTTCTAAGAAGGAAATGTATTGTAGAAAACTTAAATAATCTAGCTGCACGCATTGTTTGGATAGATCCCCTTTTATTTTTGTAAGGATTCCTTTTGTAGTTATCTCTGAAACAAGGTGCTTGGGACATTCACAGAAATAATGCCCTCCTTAAGTGTTTAAACAAGCAAAACAAACTTTTGGTTCCTTTTCAGACCTCTGGCCATCAATGGTACAATGATGCAATTTAGAAGACTGTTTTTGGAAGACATTTTTAATGGCAAACTTTAAATGAAGTCAATCGTTGGTAGTTTAATGACAATCCCTGTGTGTTAGCGTCCTTTTCCCAACTTAACAAGAACAAAAGGTTGTGGCCAGACCAATTAGTCACATATGACGAGACGTGATGACATTTTTACTCATGAACTTTTCTGGTATAAAAGGGTCACCCAAGAGGATCAGACAGCGAGTGTGAGAAATTTGCCAATAAAACCACAGACCTGCAGAGATTTTGGAAAGTCCAAAATGATTAGGTAAAAGATTACATTTTTCAAAAACAAAGAAAAACGTTGAATTTGTGTATGCTTTTTTTAAAAGTTAAATTGCCTGTATAATACTAATCTGAGGTGCTTTTTTTCCTACTCTGCAGCTCATTAAAACTCAATCTTATTCTAGTTCTGTCAGTTTCTACCATGCATGTGTTTTGCTGTTATCCAGCTCCGTCTTCTAAGGTAAGAGTTTTGCCTCTATTTTTGATACTTGACTAGATAGCTAGAATCGTAGAGTATGTAAATTCAAAATAATCTCAATGAGGATGTGATAGAAAAGTAATTTTCTTTATTATTAGGCCTTTCAATGAAAAAAAAGTACAAGTAGAGTCACGATATTAGTAAAAAGAACCATTTATGTGACAATAGGTAATATAGGAATATCATACAATTTGTTTTGAATTATTTGAGTTGGCCACTGCATAGGAAAATATTTCAATATAAAATGTAAACTCTTTTGCCCATGACAATTTATTCATTCCACATGAATCCACACTTAATCAAAGTGAATATGTATGTAATCATTGAAAGTATATTAAAACTACAATGGAGCATTTGCCAAAAACAGGTATTTCCTAATTTTACTACAACGATAACTTTTTCAGATGCAGAATGTAGATAAAATTTCATATCTCAATAAAATATCACATAAAATGTTAATTTATATATTTATTCAAGAATATTGATTGAGCTCCTAACTATGTTCATTGAACTGTTCAAGACATCCAGAAAAATGAATGTCTTTCTTTGGATTTTTAAATACTATTTCTATATGATATTCAGTCGTTTATGTCAATGCTTTGTTTACAATTTTAAAATATTTTTTGTCACTTCGTGTTTGGTGCTTTCACTTTGCTTCACTAAAATTTAACCTGGCGCACAGTAATTACTGAAATCAGTATAATTTATGAGACTATGTTTAGGATAACAAGATGCTACATAAATCCTAAATAATAAATATGTGTCCAAACATAATGATCTAGCTATTTATTTTATAGGTGTTCTCACTAATCTTTGCGTCCGTCATTTTTCTATTTCATGTTTACTTAATCTAACATCTTTTCCCCCCTGTTTTACTCCTATGAGCATTCAACACTAATTTAGTCATTGATTCCATAAGACACCACATTGATCAAGTTGATGAGTCACAATCCATAAATTGGTGTATTTTGTCAAATGTCTTCCTAATGCCTTTCCACCCTTTCCCTGGAGAGTCATGCATGACATTTCTGTGGAACAAGAGGCATTGTGTGCAGGCGTTTTTTCTTAGTTAAGAATGTACTTTCTTCTAATTACTTGTGAGATCTTCTTGTCCGTAAATGAAATGTTTTTTCCTTCACTGCATTTTCCATATTTCTATTTTTGCATGTGACAGTTCTGTTCTTGTCATAACCCCATCAATTTGACTGTTTAGGGTGAGTGATTATGCAGACAAAGGAGGTACAGCTTTTGTAATACTTGTGAACTTTAGAAAGTCCGTCAACCATGCAAGTTAAGTATACAGTATGATTCTGTTAACGCGTCGCTCTGCTAAGGGCTCCTCCAATGATTAGCAGAGGGCATCAGTCTCCTTTCAGAGATGTGTTCAGAATCTCATAATCAGAACTGATGCATTTCTTTCACAACATAAAGGTGGCTTCATGAGTATTTCTGGAAAGAGCTGGAATTCTTCCCTTTCTGAAATGACTCATAGGCCCCTCCTTGCTGGGGATTTAAAAGCGATGGCATTATTTCATGTTAGATTTCCTCTCTTAGCACAGGAAAAACACATAGTAGGTGTTCACATAAGCGTTTTTGATTGGTTTTCCCATGATCGACATTTCTGACACTCTTTTGACTATTCCCAAATTCCCATCACTCTGAAAAAGCCCCCCCCTTTTTTTCCCAGAGGCCAGTGGAAACGATTTTCCCGGGAGCTCTGACTGCTGGAACCTTCATAAGCCACTTAGTCATGGGTGAAGAACGTCAGGGATTATTTTGTGCACTCTGGCCCCATTTCAACTTCCAAAGTCACCCGGAACCCAACTTGCTTTCCTGCACCAGGAAAGGAAAATGTGTAATTTTTACTTCGTAGTATGTTTCTTGAGGTATAATGGAAGTGTTCAGCCCCCTTTTTTTCTTGTAGCTCTCATACAGTTGAAAAACACGGGCGTGGAGTCAAACGCCTCAACTCCAATTCCTCTTCACCTACAAGCCATTTAATTCTTCATTCAAAGGAAATTATAACTGAGGAAGTAATGGTACCTACTTCATAGAGCTTTTTGAAGGGATGAAATGAGATGATGCATGTGGAGCATGGAGTGTAAAGATCACCGATACCTCTGCTCCCATCATCGATCAGATTTGTAGTTGTGCTTCCTCTGAACCAGGAAGGAGAGGGCATGTGACAAGTGTTGAAAATTCTTACCCAATTTCTGGGTCAGGTCCACCTTGTGGACGCGCCAGCCCTGTTTCTTAGGACTTGTGCTTTTGCTCTTGACCTTGGTTTCTTCACCTACAAAGCATGGAATTGAGCTGTAGCTTCTCGATCGGGCCAACAGGAGCTCTAAGATTCCAGACTTCTTTGTTTCATGACTAAGCACCCCTTCACGCTCCTCCATCATCCAGGATGTCAAGCCACTGATGAAGAACGGAACCAAAGTCCAAAGACAAAGACCCCAACATTTAAGTAGCAAGACAGCCTGTGGAGGATGTCGGCAATGGCCCAGGACAGGCCCCAGAAGGAAAGTGCTTCCAACTGAAACCTACAGTTTGGTTGTCACGGGCTGTTTTTCTTAGTGAAATTTAAAAACTGTTCCCAGGACTAATTAGTGCCACTTGAAAGAGTCTTTGTAAAGTGATAGCAACAAGATAACTATATGCTGTGTATGAAGCAAATACTAAACAGCAGCAATTACATAAGTAGTGTAAAAATTAGACCAGAGGACAGATAGCTCCAAATACTATTTTGTATTTAGGTAAAGTGTGTATTATGTTTTAGCAAAATGTCCCCCCTTAAAAAGATTGGATATCTTAGATTTATTGCCATACGATTTTGAAAATTGTTACTGTTGAAATAAACTTTTAACCCTAAAGCTGTATTCTCTCTCTCTCCCACCCCCATCTGAATCACCAGGTGTCTGGAAGACCTGATTACTTTTTTATCCTGCTGAACAGCTGCCCAACCAGGGTGGACAGGAACGAAGGACTAGATTTTCTAAAGCCAGTTTTGGAGAAGTCGTTATTGAAAAGGTCCTTTCGCAATGGAGTCGGAACAGGGATGAAAAAAACTTCCTTTCAAAGAGCAAAATCATGAATAAGATGAATAAGTGTGCAAAGGACTCCGGGAATTAATCTAAAAGTTAGTAAAATGTGACTAATGTGCTAAAATCAGTCATATCTTTATCATTACGTATTGGTCTGCTTTCATGCTTAAAACATCTTGTCTGTCCTAGCCAGTATGGAGTAAGTTGAGTTTTTTTTAAAAATGTAAACCTGTCTCAAACCTCCACTGTAAGAGAATAAACTATTTATGTGATCAGTTTGTAATTTTCCTGGGTAGAAATGGGCACATTTGCTCTGATCTTAAATTGGCCAGAAAATATTTTTTACTATAATGGCAATGGTATGGTTTCATTCCTGCCTATAATACTGTAATATCATAATACTGAGTTTTTTTCCTTTAAATACAGTTTCCTGAAATGACTTATCAGAGTCAATTCTTTTAGAATGTGCTATTTCAGCTTCTAAGACAGCCTTGTGAAATTAACCGAAGTTAAGGTTCTTGGGACACGAATGGAATAGGGCAAAGGTGATGGGATGAATCTTTTCTCAATCAATCAGTTGACACTAGAAGGGAATGCTAGCAGAGCCCTCGAATGTAACTCTTGCCACCCCTGTCCATCAAATATACATGAATTGCTGTTTTGTCTTGGAAATTTGTCACCTTTTAAAAATCTTAAAATAGAATTACTTCCAAGAACAACAATGACAACAGAGAGAATGCTGGTTGCCCTGGGGTGGTGGGGGAGAGGGGTGTCTTTGGGGAGCCAGTTCCCCAAACTGTACTGATTAGCTCCACTCCCACCCCCTCCAGGAAAGACCTGGCACCCCTTCCATTGAAACTCCTGACATTCCTTTTTGAAAATGATCATGCCACATTGGTTGATGTGTTATTTTTTCAAAAGCATAATATTAATAAACATGTACGTGCATGTGTGATTATGTAACGTGTGAAGAGCATTCCAACTAAGAAAATCGTTCTATTTTCCACCTCACTCTGTGTGTGTAGCCATGTGACAATTTCCCTGACAATCTTGTGTCAGCTTATCCACAGTTTATCGGGAGCATTTCCCATCGCCCCCACTAAGCCTCACGGTGCTGCAAAGCCTGCGAACAGGCAGGGGTCACTAAGAGATGAACGAATGCCTTCACCGCATTTCCAGGTGCTGAGAGGAGACCCGTCTCAGAGCTCGGCATTAATGGGGGAGACGGAACGAGCTCCCAATAAACTGTGGGAGAAAACCTGACAGAAGACTGTCAGGGAAATTGGCATTTTTCTTATCTGCCAAAAGTTAGTGGGGGGACAGCTAATTAGAAAGCCCCATGGACATTATTTACTCCTGCAACGTTGAGACAGTTACTGCGTTAATAAGCTCATGGGAAGAATGGTGGCGACTGGGTGTCTCCGGGAGGGAAAAGATTGTTACTGCAGAGGGATCGTCTTAATCTTCTATCTGCATTTATACGGGCCGGTTGGAATAATAAAACACCAAACACATAATTGAAAAAATGATCTTCCCATCTCTGAATCTAGACTATCATTCTAACCTCAAGCGGGGAAAGGCCAATGAGAAAGTATTTGCACTCTAGACAAATGTAGCGGAAGAAACGCTGGCAGGCAGGAAACCTGCTCTCGGAGGCACAGTTTTCTGATTGGGATGCAAGCCTCTGCTGTTGGACACTAACTTGGGCTGGGACTCGCCCCACGGGCTCTGCTGCGTCACAGGCCTTAGACTCAGGCTGGGCCTGTGCTCCCGGCTCC
>NW_017731566.1:43507-52749 GCF_001890085.2 Hipposideros armiger | reverse complement strand
GGTAAATATGCTCCCAAACCAACCACAGAAGGCACTCCCCTTCTAGGTAGTCCATGTTCAGCTGCCCCAGGCCACCCACCTCCAATCAGGGCACACCCGACGTCTCCCCTTTTCCCACTGCAAAGCTTTCTGACCCTCCATCTGCCCCTGACTCTCAGACAAACTCAAGTGATGGTGGCTGAGCTCTTAGTTAGAGCGGCTTGGAACAAATGGCCTGTTTGTCCTCATTTGGGTGGTGGCCTTTCTCAATTTCCACCACGCTGATACCATCAAGGTAGACCACATCCAGAGCAGCATCACAGGATCGCTACAATATCTGGTTGAAAGTCAAAACCTGTTAGTATAAACTTTAAGATTTTTTAAACAAAGACACTTTTATTTATTTGTCTTACTATGAATTTAAAAATCAGAAATTCAGAAAATTTAGGCAAAGAAAGCACAAGAAACAGAAACATAAGCCTACACTACTCTCACTACCCATAGGTCACCCCTGTCAATATTTTCCAGTATCTGTGTGGTATGGATGGGAACACATGCATACACATGCACATTTTTATAGAAATGTGATCACACAAGTCTCATTTTGATATCTTTTTTCAATTTCCCAGTCTGCATAGATATAGCTTTCCACATCTGCGAATGTTGAAATACACCACTGTGTTTAAGATCTGTATAGTATTCATGTGGTACGCATATATCACAATTAGTTAAACCATCTCCTATTAATGGACAGTCAGATCATTCAATACTGTGTTAGTGGGGAAAATGCTGCCATATATATTTCTAGACATTCGTCCAATTGTTTCGTAATGACAAACTGCTAGAAGTGGGAAAATTGGTCAATAGCTACGCATTGAAAATCTCAACCTCTGTTTCTAAATTGCCTCTAGAACAGTCAGATCACTGTAGGAACACTGCGCATTGTCTATCTTTTTCAATTTTGCCAGCTGGCAAAAAGCAATTTCACTTTTTAATTTTTTTATTACTAGTAAGGATAAACACTTATGCATATTTTTGCATGTATATCTATCTATCTACACACACATTTGGAATTCGTTTATGAATTGCCTTTTTGTGTACTTGGCCATTTTTCAATGGTCTATCTTTTCTTATTGATGTTAAAACTTTGTTACGTAATAAGCTATTAAGCATGTTTGTCATATTTTGTAAGTACATTTTGTTTTATTTGTATCCAGCTTGAAAACACCTTTCATTTTTTTCCTTTACAGTTTCTGGCTATTGGGTCACAGGAAAGAAAATATGTTTCCATTCCAAGATAATAAAAGGTTTTAAGGTTTTATTTAAATTTTTGACCCAGGACAGCGTCTCTTGCAGAGTTAAATTATATCCTCAAGTGTATTTCCATAAAGATACATTAATCCTCTTTGCATATTTAGAATGACTTCTCTTGTAAATAACAGCTTGCTGAGTATACCATTTTGAGGTTAGCTTTTTTTTCCCTGTCCAAATTTTGTAGACATTTGATTGCTCCATTTTCCCCTGGAATCTTATGCTGCTGAGAAGTTCTAGCCAGTTTTATATTATTTTGTCACTTGTTTCTTCTTATTGAATATTTGTTAGATTCTTTGAATTTCAGTAAACTTACCAGGATAAGTCTCAGCATTTATCATTCTCTACTAATTTTCCAGGTAATGCTACTTCCTTGAAAGTCCTCTTCCCTTACAGTCTTTTTATCATTTACTTCTACTAACTTAGACTTTAGTTCGTGGAACTCAGTATCCATACCATCTCTGACGTCTGTCATATTTTGACCACTTAGTCTGACTTCTCTGGGACACAGACTATGGAAAAACTTCACTGGAGCCCTTTGTGTTGGGGGGGGGGGGCTATCCCAGGACAGCAAGGATGAAAGAAAAATGGAAGTGAGGCCAAGGAGGAAGGAAAGCCAAGACAAGGTCATGCATTACGAGCTGGCATTACCGTCATTAGAAAGCACAGCTGGTATCTGGGCCACATGAAACAACATTGGGTCCTAGAAACTTCATTGCAGAGGGGTACAAATCACGCCTACCAGTCTTTGGTCAAATTTGCCATTTGTTCCTTTCCATCAATGTCTGTCCCCCCAAGGACACACACTCCTTCATGTGTGTGGACTGTGTTGCCCAGGCCCCCAGGCAGCTGCCAGGGGGGCTGTGTGCCTGGTGCCATCCTGTGTAGTTTCATTTAGCTGGAAGCCCAGGTCCTATCTGCTAGGACGCACAGGCAGGAAACTGGTGGTATTGGAAGCGGCCGAGGTGGGCCTGGGACCAAGGGTTTGTGTTGGCTGCTCTGCTAAGAGTCGAGCGGGCAGAGTGACTGCAGCCCCTGGTCCAGCCTGTCAGCATCCCTGGCCGGTGCTCCCCAGGTCGCCCCATGTGTGCAGCCCAAAACCTGGAGGCTTATCTGCTGCAGCAAATACAATCATTTCCTCCATCATTCTTTTGGTTTTTTTGTCTGTTGCCTCTATATTATCTGTGACTTTCCAATCCTGTCCTGAATGTTATTAAATTGGCTTTCTGCAGTATCAATTCTGATAATTGCAGCTTCTGAAACATATTTAATTTCGGCAATGATACTGTTTTTCTGTTCATTATCTTTATTTAGGCCTGCCAGATGTATTTTAATCTCATTCTGTTCTGTTCATTTCTTTTGGTTTTTTTTAATCTTTTGTTCTTTTTACTCTCTCTAAGAACATGAAGAAATTCCCTGACTTACTTGATTTCTCAGAATGACCACTTTGAGATTTCTCTCTGTATATATTTTTATTTTATTTTTTATTTATTTATTTTTTTAGCTGAGCCATCTCAGCAGCAGCTCATCTCGGGCAAAGACTCAAACTGCTGTTGCTCAGAGCTCGCACTCTTGAGCGAACTCTTAACCAACTGAGCCACTCAGCCGGTCCTCTGTATATATTTTTAAAGAATAAAATTTCATAATAATCATGCATTTTGAGTGCTTACTATGCCAAGTATTTTGCTGAGC
This sequence comes from Hipposideros armiger, assembly GCF_001890085.2. Taxonomy (NCBI): domain Eukaryota; kingdom Metazoa; phylum Chordata; class Mammalia; order Chiroptera; family Hipposideridae; genus Hipposideros; species Hipposideros armiger. The sequence goes on along the minus strand of NW_017731566.1, from coordinate 49,767 downwards.
ACTTAGCATGCTATCTCTTAATTCTTACAATAAAAGTGTGACATTGATAGTATTATCTCAATGAGGCGTAGAGATTAATTCAATTGCCCCAGGTCACCTCACTAAAACACAGAGGGTCCAAGGCTTAAGCTAGTTGTGCCTGATTCCAAACCATTTCCATCTGATGAGTGCTCTGTACCTGTGGGCTCTTACTTGTTATGGCGCCTTCCCCAGTAGGCTGGGTTCTGACCTTCTCTGTTCATCAAATGAGCTGCAGCACCTTGACTAAGGCTTGCCCTGTGTGTCCCCCTCCGTGACAGATGCAATTCTGTCCTCTCCAGCTCTGAGTACCTCTGTTCTATTTCCTTCATACTCTGCCCTGTGTCACATCTGTAGCCCTAACTTGCACTCCCCGTGTGGGCTGCTACTTGTCCAGGATTGAAGCAGCAAGGCTACAATCTCGGCTCCTTGTCTGCTAAGCGGAAATTTCGAAAACCAGACACAAAGGCCAGGCCTTCTCTCCCCCTCCTTTTCTTGATTGGGTAGCAGAGTGCAATGAACCTCTGATGACTAGAAGCAGAAAAAAAAAACAGAAAGAGCTAGGGAATTTGGCCCCACAGAGACCCAAGGGTGGGACACCTCTTTGGCGCAGACTCTTTCTTTGTCCTCCGAAGGGTCACCTCAGAAAGTCCTCTTGCCCAGCAGGTGTAGGTCACATCCTTAGCTGGTGTCCTCAGCATAGCCTCAGACCCTGGCTACATGCGAATCCCAGGCAAACCCTTCACAGAGGGCAATGGGCACTCTGCAATGGTGTAAATGCGATCCCATGGGGGCTGTGCCTCTCTGCAGATTAAAAAATATACTTTCAAATTCTGTTAATGGGCAGTTTCCTCTGGTTTTCTTTGTTTTGTTTTGTTTTTAAAGATTTTATTGGGTAATTGGGGGAGGGGAACAGCGCTGGGGAATTGGGGGAAGGGGAACAGACAAGTTGCTGTCGTTTGGTTCTTCAGTCTAGTTGTGGAGGACATTGCTTCACTTGGCCCATGTTGGTATTATCATTGCGCTCTTCCCAGGTAAGGCAGATCGGTCACCAGCCTCTGGACGGCTGCTCATGGCGGCTCTTTGCAGCTCACATCAGCTGCCAGCCACTCACGCTGGCTGCTGGCTACACATGGTAGCTTATGGCAGTCCACTGCAGCAGGGGCTGCAGCCTACGCCATTGCCAACCACTCACGGCAGCCCAGCTCCAGGTCGAGCTGTTGTTCACCATCTTAGCTGTAGAGGGCACAGCATCACTGGCCCCCATGTGGGATCCGAACCGGGGCCCTGCTGCTCAGAGCTGGCATCCCAAGCCAGCTCTTAACCAATGCGCCACTCGGCCAGCTCTCCTCTGGTTTTTAAGAGATGACATTTGAGGCTGCTGGGCATGTGGGTGGGGTTGGAGCTGATGAGGTGGGCTTTCCTTTAGGATAGGGGATGCCTGGTTTTTAGCCTGAAGTCCAGGATTTGGACTTCATTCCCAGACATCGAGAGGGTGTCATGATGTGACTTGGTCATGATGTCCTTATGTTTTCTCCAGGTTTGCCTAGTGGACATTGGCTGTTTGTCACCATCCAGTCCCCATTGCTTCTTCTGGTAACAGTAACAGGAGATTATGCTCTGGGAACCCACACGCCCTTACTCTGGGCCCTGTGGTTCTGTGGGGCTTGGCCCCAGATCCAGGGGTGGCCAGTCAGCCCAGCTGGTCCTCCCCACAGGAACGGGTGAAGGGGTCAGCAGGCGAAGTCCAGGCCTTAGCCGGACCTCCCTGGAAGTAAAATCCTCTTTCTTTGTTGGCCTTGGAGCTGCAAACACAGGCACCATTGTCAGCCATTGTTCCCGGACGAGGGAAGACTTGGAACAGTGGTGAGTGACACAGGGACACGGGGAGGTGCCAGGCCCTGGAGACAGGGGCTGGGCCTGGAGTTCATCGCGCCCGCAGCACTGTCCCTGAGGTGCTTAGCTGACACAGTCCTGTCTGCTGAAACGGCTTGAAGCCGAGATTTCTGCAGCTTACAGACAAGCCCTTCTCCCCACCCTGTGAACCTCGGCGGCCCCTGTTCCTGAGCAAGGACTTCGTTGTTCCTTATTACCACTGAAGTCAGATGTCAGCCCTCCCGCCAAGGTCCTGGTTTTTACTCTATAACTTCCATGCCCTCTCCTAACCCAGCCATAGCATTTCACTTGCCCCAGGAACCTGCCTTGGGGTGTTGTTTCGCGGGAAGTATTACATAAAGCTTTCAACAAGCAAAATTAATGTAAATGTGCCCTCTTCCTTGGTGGGAGACTTCCTCCCCTCAGCTTCCACGTAAATGCTAATATACTCCCTGGCCGAGAGTGGATGTGAGAAGTCTCTGAATTACCCTCCATCTCAAATGGGCACTCAGTGTCTGCCTCCTATAAACTCAAAGCAGTGAGGAGGGATGACAGAAAGCCAGTGTCGTCCCCTGTTATCAGCTGCTGCCGATGAGCATGAAAAAAGGGGCTACACCGGAGCAGCCGGAGATGGAGGTGGGGGAGGAGGCTTTAAAAATCCTTTTGTTTTATTCTGTGGATATAACCATAAAAAATAATAGCTTCCCTTTGGATAAGGCTTTTTCCTTTTCATCTCTCAAAGAGAGTTCACATCTCTGTCTGAACTGACATAGGTAGAAAAGATATTGTGATTTCCACTTTGTAGTTGATGAAACTGAGACGCACAGGAACAAGGACATATAACTAATTACGAGTCCACAGTGTTTCAGCAGTCCACCTCTGTGGGCTCGCACGCCAAGCACTGTCTCTGTGTTCTGATTTCGAGATGACGTTAACGTGGTACATTGCAAAAACTGTGTGCATGAACTGAGAACACGGACTCGCTTCCTCCAGGATCCCAGAAGTTTCCAATTTATATAAGCACTTGGCAAGGAGCCAGCATTCCAGCTGATGTTATGATTTCATTTGTAACTCCTAGAACTAATTAATTTTTAAAGGCTACGTTCAATATTTTAGAAGAAGCTTTGGAGGGCTTAAATGATTATTCAATTCATTGTCTCTTTCAGAAGCCACAAATCCAATCGGGTAGGAGGGACAAGCATTTGCAAGATGGCAGTTAAAATATAACTGTATTTTAATTATGAAATAAAAATAGCTCCGTCACTGCAGATGGTGTGGGGGCAGGCGAGTCCCCTGAGCACCTGGCCTCAGGTCAGTGGGCGGAAGCAGGTGGTCAGAATGCACCGGCTTCCGTCCAGTGTGTCAGCATCGTGGGCTCTGCCCCACAGACCAGAGGAAACCCCAACCCCCCATTCACCAGCTGGCAACCTTGGGCACGTTGCTTCTTTCTCTAGCACCTAGTTCCTTATTCAGTAAAATGTCCTTAATAATGGTGACTCTTGTACAGGGTTATAGGATTAAATGAGGTAATACACATAAAACTCAGTACGAGGCCTAGAGCCCAGTGAGTCCTCACCAAACGTCACAGTTATTTTAGCATCGCTCTTAGCGTAACTCCACCAACATCATCATCGTCGTCGTTAGGTTTCTCTTCTTGAGGATCTAGTTGTCATCTCCTGAGGCTAACCGCAGCTGAGCGCCCTGATCCCAGCCCCAGGACCTTGCTTGTCTGCCCATTTGCATATCATGCCTCAAACATGGCACACAGGAGTCAGAATAAAATATTGGGTTGTCGGAAAAGTCATGACGTGTTTTTTCTATGTTTTTCGTTGCAAAAGTGTGTCATGACTTTTTCAACAACCCAATATAACAAGACATGTAATTTTTTTACACTAACATTGTGTCTTATGTCATTCAAGCCAAATGACTCAGTCACCCTACAAACCAGTAAGACATTTAGAGGGCCATGTGCGTGTATTCCATTGACAGACCTAACCCTAAGTGGCTTTGCATAGGGCCCGTCCCAAGGCTGCACAGCCCATGAGGAAATTCAGGGCTCGCAGGACCCTGGGCATCAAAAGGGTACATTTTACTTGGAGCTACTCCCAGGACTCAATCTGAAGCCTTTATTCACCATGGGCCTGCTGATGAACGCCTCCTTGTAATGATTAAATAGACAAAGTTTTAAAAACAACAGCTACAGTTTGGAAAATGACTGGCTGTTAGGAGACCCCTCCATCTGGGTATTTTCACTAAGAACATACTGCTGGAAAATACTGCTAAATGCTCTGAAACTCCAAAATAGATTTTGACTTAAAAGAAAAGAAAGTCTTTCTGTTTGGTAAAAAATGACCTGGGACAGATGTTGGAACAAAATATGCTAACAATTAAGCAAAATAGATTTTTTAAGAATCTGTTCCATTCACCACTCCTGCCTCTCCCCCATAGTAAAGTATCAGTTGCCGGAAAGAAGAAAAGTAATTATGAGATTTAAACAACATATTTTTTTAAATCATAAGAGTTTAGAATTCTCATAGCAGAGCGGTTGTGTGGGATGTCTATTTACTTTCAGCTAAATTTTCTTTGCTTAAGTTATGTGCACAAGTTTCTTTTGCTACATTCAATTTTAGGATTGCTCTCAAGTTTGCAGAAAATATTTGCACATAGAAAACTCAGTATATATTGCATTATTATTAACCCTAAATCCTGGGACACTCACAGCAATTCATTGTGAGTATAAAATCTAAGACTCTAGCCCTTGTGGAACTGCAGACCCAGCCCTCGGAGCTATGTTAGTATTTTGTTTGCTTGTTTGTTTGTTTTAGGTTGTAATGTAATTGGTTTGGGGATTTGATCCGGGAGAAGCTACTAATGTGTCAAAATATAATAATTCTGGTTTTTTGGGATATAGGCCCAATCATATAACAAGTTTTTCATACTACTGGGCATCAAGAAAACACTTGGCTCATTACATGGCAATCTGATCCTTGGCGAAGGAAGACACTAGACAATCTATCAATGCACAAGGGTTTGTGCTCACCTCTTCGACTGCACATCGCGGGATTGAAGGAAGAAGAAGGAGAGGGTGCAGCCAGGTCTCCACACAACTGCCAGTGAGGAGCAGGCGTGTTGCAATAGTGCGTGAGCTAAGTTAGCGGGCAGGAAATCCAGAGAGGAGAAAGGCGACAGGTCACCCTCAGTTGGCACCATTCTCCAAAAAAGACCTTGATTGTAAGCTTCGCCTCAGGAGGGCATGACCCCCACGGCAGCTGAATTCCCTCAACACTGCTGGCTCAGAGAGACATGGCCTGTGTATTTCAAAGCAACTTCGACGCCAGCGGACTCTCTCCTTTCCTTTCTTCCTCCCTTTACCCCACTTCCGTCGTCACTCTAGTGTTTGATGCTGCTCCAGGTGAGTCCTAGGAAACAGGGCAACACTAACAGAAAGGCACGCAGGCCTCTGGAGACACTTTTGGCTCCATGTACTGGAGGCAGGAAGAGCCGTAGGAAATCAGTAACGTGGGCTTCTGAGGAAAGCTACATGGCATTTGCTGGGTGGGGTGGGAGAGCTGGTTAGGACTCCTTGGGTGGCAGGTGAGAAGAAGCCAACCCCGGCGAGCTTTACGGTCAGAGGAGTGTGTTACAAGGATGTGGGGTAAGGAGCAGGGGTGGACTCAGAGGCCCTGGAACCAGGGCTCCGTCTCAGCCGGGCTCTGTCTGCAAACTGTCCTCCATCCTCTCTGCTGGCTTCATTACTCTCTTGCACTATCGAAGGGGAAGGGCTCTCCGCACTCAGTTGGACATGGCGCCCCCTGGAGCTCATCCCAGTCTCAGCCACTGGGAAGGAGGAGGCCTCCCCTGGGTCGTCAGCTGCAGCCGGGGCATCATCCAATCAGCTGAAGGCCTGAGTGGAACTAAAAGGTGAAGGAAAGGTAAGTTCTTTCTCTCTTCTTGAGCTGGGATGTCCGCTCTTTCTGCCCTCAGACATCTCAGTTCCTGGTTCTCAGGCCTTCTGACTCGGACTGAATTGCACCACCAGCTTTCCTGGGTCTCCAGCTTGCAGAAGGCAGACTGTGGGTCTTTGCGGAATCCATAGTCACCTACGCCAATTCCTGTAATAAATCTCCTCCTATCTGTCTATCATCTATCTATCTATTATCTGTCTATCTATCTACCTAGCTATCTATCATCATCATCTATCCATTCATCCATCTATATATCTATATCTATATCTTCTATCTATCTGTCTATCTATCTATCTATCAATTAATCATCTATCATCCATCTATCTAAACATCCTTCCAATTGGTTCTGTTTCTCTGGAGAGCCCTGAGTTCTCCGGAACCCTGAATGTTTTCGGGCAGAAG
>NW_017731566.1:37109-42902 GCF_001890085.2 Hipposideros armiger | reverse complement strand
AATATTGTAATAGCTTTCTATGGTGACAGATGGTTACTACACTTATTGTGGTGACCACGTTATAAGGTATATAAAGGCCGAATCACTGTGTTGTACACCTAAAGCTAATATAATATTGTATGTCGGCTATAGCAAACATGGTTCTTAGAAATACATAAATATTTTAATGGGTTTTAATGGCAGGCAAATCCAAATATACTACATAAAAAGTTTAAGTTAAATAATTATATGTTATAGAAGAATATGTAATGATCTATGAAATATGTATATATGTATTCAGTTACTCAACCAACCATTCGCTGGCACTTAACCAGAACATCCAGCCACGCACAACAATAATTGAATCAGTCTGGTTATTGCCAACTTTTAGGGATTAAAAAAAAAATGCCTATTCATATTTTAAAAGGTAAATGATGTAGTCAGAAAGTTAGATACTGCAGATAAATGTATCCACTGAATTTATCTATACTAGGTTACGGGCAACCTGAGCAGTCTCCAGTGGGTCGCAATGGAAGAGGCCAGTTATAATAAATGGGTTGAGGACTGAGAGGAATCTGAGAACTTAGCCTGGAACCTTTACAATAAAAGCATGACTGTGAAGCGAAGGAGAGTGATAATTAAATGTTGCTGGGAAAGAAGCAATAGAGAAGGAAATTTGAAGATGGAAAGATGGACTATGTTACTTTCTTCCATTATGTCCCCATTAGAACTTGGGGAAGAAGATAAGATTTGTGAAGTGGTAGCATTTTCATGGTCCACGTGAAAGTTCACTACTGTGTCACTAGTGGTGTTTCCATTGCAAGTTAATGGGAATGAAAACCTAATGCCCCACCCTCCTCCCCAGGTGATATATAAAAGGATTATTATTTTTTTTTTGGTGACTATTTGAGACATTCGTGGCATCATTCATTGTACCATGGAAGAGAACCTCAGAAGAGAATGCGAAGTGACCACAAACACGTTTGAGAACATCCAGTCAGAAGAACACAGGTCAGTCAAATTTCAATGATTAGTTTAGAAATGACCACTAGACTGTACGCTCCATCAGAACAGTCCCTGTGGACAGAGCCTGTTTTTCTCACTTCTTATTGCTATTCCTGTACTTAACACAGTGACCTGAAAAACACGAACACTTACTGATTAGATGAGTGAAGTATTTACTTATACTTTGCTTTATTTTTAAGAACTGACCAGCTAGGAATAAACAGAGCTTAAAACAAAAGACCTAAGGAATCACAATGGATCATAAACTCCACTTACGCACAAATTAAAAATTAATATGATTGTTAATAAAAGAGAGGGGTCACTTCCATTTATGTTTGATAGCGGCTTAACAGAGCACTCAATGATGTGACCAAGGAAGATGCTGGTTAGGTATCTTTCATCCTCACGGGAAACAGACAAGAGAATGAGATAAATATAACATGTGATGATGGAGGTAGACATAAGAAAGTCATAGCTGATGTCATTGGTTTTTAAAACCTTTATCAGGGAAATGTTGGTTGGCTTTCCAGTTAAAAATGGAAGATGAAACACATGTGTCTATGTTACATCCTCCAGCAACCGCACTAAAACGCACTAAAATCATAACAAAAGAATTTTCAAAATGGGCATAAACCTACAAGGTTAAGGAGAAGGAGAGACAGCAATCAAATTTGTGAAGTTGAAAAGGATAAGTGGCCTAGTGGACACTAGAAAACTTCATCCTAAACTGGTAGGGAAAAATTTAGAGTTAAATTGCTTATACCACATAATCCTCAAAAGGCCTAATAATTGGAGGCACTGGATACCTCTGGAAGTAGGTTAAAGCGGAATGACCAAACTAAGGAACACTTTTAGACGTCCACTTAAGAAGCAATCAGAACTCTGTTTTCCTCTTCCATTCTAGGTGACCACCCTCAACTGCTGCCTTGCGTGGTCCAAGGCCAGAAGTTTATTCTTCGGCAAGGATAAAAAGAGGGTCTCTGGGTTGGAAGAACTGGGCATGATTGAATACAGGGATACTCTCCTGAGAACCCTGAGTCAGGTGAATGTGGACATCCTGGATGCAAAGAACCTCCCTAGCCCTCTGCTCTCATCAGCAACTACCAGGATGAGCCTCACCCTCCATTCAGGAGATTGGGAGACACTTCCTTTGGTTATTTGGGCAAAAGGAAAGACAGACAGATGCTAACACTGGAGGTTTCCTGGCTAAGCAGCCAGACCACCCTGCAGCAGGGCTCATAGAAGACAACCTCCTTCTCTGTGGTTAGAGCTCCAGTCAGCTATGCAATGGCCTCTGCATACAACCAAAGATTAAGATGCATCTGAGGAAAGCCTCTCGTGTGGAGGATAAGTCCCAACACTTCCAAATAGGAAAAAGCACCTTGGAGGAAATAGAACTAGAACTATGCAGGAAGAGGAAAACAACCTCAAAAACCAAAGCAAACCCAACAACAACAACAGAGCCTATCAGCAACATCCTTACAGAGATAAGAGAATATAATGAAATCATGAAACAAGAACTGGATGCTATAAGAAAACAAGGAACATTCAAAGAACAACAACAAACATTATTGGAAATGAAAAATACAGCAATAGCGATCACAAGTCAATAGAAAGTTTTGAATATAAGTCAAGAAAGTCTCTCAGAAAGCAGAACAAAAAGTTGAGAAAATGTAACATGGGAGAAAATAATTACACGACCACTCCACTAGGTTCAACATTTAAATAAAGGTAGTTCCAAAAAGAGAAAACAGAGAGAAAGAAATCATCAATGAAATAATTCAAGAAAATTTCCCATAACTAAGTTTCTATTACAAAACGATACACCAAACATGAAGCACAATAGTTGATAACAGACCTTACCAAGCTTATGTCATGAAAATTTAGAACATGCAGGACAAAAAAAAAAATCCTACAAGTTTCTAGAAAAAGAAAATAAGGTCACACACAAAGTATCCAGAATTAGAAAGGCTTCAGACTTCTCAATAACACCAACAATTAGTTGAAAGCCATTGGAGTGAGATCATTATAATTCCAAACAAAATGGTTTTCTATAGTGAATTCTATACCTAACCAATCTATCAATAAATTGTAAAAGTGAAATAAAATATTTTCAGAGAAGCACAGCGTCAGAAATGTGCGTCTTCTATACTTTCTCAAGACACTAAAGAAGGATGTGCTTCACACTAGAATATAAATCTGGAAAGAGAAACATGGACAAAAGAGCAGGTGACCCAGACAGAAGCTACGTGAAGGGGCCCCTGAGAATGATGGCACAGGGAGCTCCAGGGGACAGGTGTGGCAAGCATGAAGGACAACCGTTCCAGGTTGGAGCAGGCCAGGAGGCCCAGGGACAGGCTTTATCAGGAAATTTAAACTAGTAAGAGCCCTGATGTGTCAGAATATGCTGAAAGGAGGTTCTACCACTAAGGAAGCTTGTGTGGTTGGCTTAACGATAAGTGTGTAGAAAATTAGGCACGCTGGAGAGATAAATTATGAACTTGAGGGAAAGCTAAAGTTGTGCAGGAAAAGTAACCTTGGCTTTAACCACATGTCCTACCTCCCAACAGTGTTACAAAGTCACAGCATGTGCACGACAAACACCGATCTCTCCAGAACCGCGATTTAGCTCTGCAGTGGCCCAAACTGAAAAATCAGGTAGTAACACAAGCCTATTTTTGGAAATACAAAGGTGGACACTGAAGTCATCAGCTGAAGGCGCTGAACGTGGTTGCCTCTGGGAAGGACGAACTGGGAGTAAAGTGGGCGATTACTGTTTCTATAAAGAAATTTTTGTAATTAATTGGCTGTTTAACCTATGCACATGTATGAATTTGCTAAAACTAAACCTAAAAAAAAGAAAGGAGGGAGGGAGGGAGGGAGGGAAAGACTGGAAGAAAAGGATAAAGAATGAAGGAAAGGAGGTTATGCAGATTCTTATTTTCTGGGCAGACAACACTTTGATTGATTAATACATGGTCTTGATGTGTACCGGCTCTGGACCTCAGGACACAGAATTTTCAGAACACGCAATTGGACCCGCCATGTGTGTGTTGGCACATTTTCCCCCTCCTTTTTCCAGGACACTAATTGTAAGGTTTACCTCGCTCTTGAACTGACTATAATCATTCATTAACAAACCAAATGAAAATCAGAGGAAAACTCTTGCAATTTAGGCGGGGCTCAGCTAGACATGCCCAAGGCGAGTCAATTAATCCCAGCATTGCTTTCGCCCAGCTGTGTGCGCTTTTGCCGTACACTTGGGAGATCGTGGCTCTCTCTGTGCATGGAATTTACAACTCAGATGAAAGGAGACTTTCACCGCTATTTAGAACAGACTTTTGAAGACAACGCTTTGATCTTCTTGAGCCTTATACACTTGCAGGTTTCGCTGCTTTGTGGGAGAGAGGCACGGGGCAGCTCTGTGGGACAGACAGAGGCAAAGCTGTTAAACGAATGCTGACCTGCTTCAGTGGGCGGAGACTTGTCATAAAGTGCACCCACTTTTGGACTATCCTTGTCTTGCAAGTGACCCTGTCAGAATCACTGGATATCAGTCAATCTTCTTCTTTGACTAACAGGAGCACGGGAGAGGCTGAGAGCACCGAATGAGGGGGAAGCTAAGAGGCCCCCTGGACTTGGGTCCAAATTCCAGGGCTGCCATTCATTTGGACAATTTGCATCATACCTCTAAGCCCATTTCCTTACCTATGAGAGGAGGATTCAAACGCTCTTTCAAAGGTTCCCGAGAGGACTATCTGAGGTCACTAAAGAAACACAGGCACAGTGACAGGTGTCCGAGGTACAATGAGGGGAAATGCTATTACCCTGTGAACTGCCTCATTGATCACTTGGTAGCCCCTGACTCCACCTCTTTTAAAAAAGACGATCACATCAAACAAGACCATTACTGTTCGATTGAGACCCACCACACGCATTCTTATCTGACCAGCATAAGAGCCGTGAGAAGTTGGACGAACAGGTGAAAACAGATCAGAGGAGTTTAATAACCAACTCCAGGTCATCCAGCTGGTAAGCGTGGAACTTGAGCCGAACCAGGCACTCGAATCACCCCAATGCCACACACAGAAGCGTTCTCATTTGTGTAATATCTGGGGAACAGTTTGAATTGTCAGAAAGCTCTTCCTTACGCTGAGCTGGAATCACTCCTTTCTTTGATGTGATGACCCTTAGAACATTTGAAAACGGCTACTCTGCCCCCCAGTGGTTTGAAGCTAACACTCCACTACCACCATGTCCACGTCAAATGATGTCTTCCAGTCACCAGGACCCAGGAGGACATGAGTGTCCTGGGTCATGGGCCAGGGTCCCGTTCAAGGTCATTGGAAGCTTTCTCCTCCCTGGTGGCCATTCTGTGAATCCTGCAGGATTCTGGCTTCTCGGATCCTCCGACGGCCTTGCCATACAGCCTTTTGTGGCAGCGTTTGCTACACGCTTACTCGGTCATTTTTGTACACTTATGTGACATTGAACAGTGTGAAGACTTGAGTCACCACCTGATAGAAAAGTGTTTGAGGCCCATTTGCTCTCGGCCATGCCACCCTTGTCCCTGGTACAGGTTCAACACTCCTATTTATTTTAATCAACAAAGTCCATTTCAGTCACACACAGTAGTTTTCATGGACTGAAAACTACAAATCCGAGGATGCAGGTTTTATCTTCCCATAAGTTGCTGTGTAGCCCTAGGTAGGTGACCCCAATCCTCCATATGTATGGAGGGCTTTGCATCTTCTGGGCAGCAGGGGAGGGCAAGGGAGCTTTGCAACACTAATTAGTAAGATCATCCTA
>NW_017731566.1:32453-33694 GCF_001890085.2 Hipposideros armiger | reverse complement strand
AGCTTGTATCAGTTTTTAAAGAACAATTTGTTTGAAATATCCTTGCTGGGCTACCGCCAACCTTTTCTTTCTCTTAACACCCAATCAGCCTGGCACTTTAATAATATCAGGTCCTAGAAGAATTCATGGCATTGGTTTTAGCAAGAGACGGTGATCGATTATTAAGGGGTCCCAGCTCTTCCAAGCGTATCCGACTTCTCTCCCACACGTTCTCAGCCCTCCCAGCGGATTCTCCCAGACGCAGAAGGATGCCTTGGACTTCCCTGAGTCTGCTCAGCCTGAGCCTGGACGGCTGCGGAGTCTCCTCTGCTCTAGCAATCAAATCCTTCGTTAAGAGGAGCCCGCCCCTCAAAGTAAACAACCCTAACATGTCCTTAAAAAGTAATTTTCCCAAATTGGACGCTCTTGGCCTCCATTTGATCACCCCAGGACCTCAGCTTCATGCTCAAAGCTTGAGTAAATCAGAGGCGGCATCTTACTCTGCTTTGGGCCTCAAAGTGCTCTCTCACCCCGACACAGCGCCCGCTTTCCGGGAGACGCAATAACCTCCCCTGAGCAAACACGCCTTTTCTGAAATCCAAGACCCACAGGCTTCCACTCAATGACCCACAGTTGATCTGGGGGGACAAGGTGCAGGCGCCAAAACTGCCTTTGGCTGCAAGATTTTGACAAGCAGCTTCACATTTTTACACATTTTTCACTTGGTCTTTTCATGGTTTCTCTCCTGTTTTGTGCTCACTCCCTCAAGCCATAAGATTTCAAGAGGAAACTTTGTATCGCTATTTGAATGGCGCTCAGCTGGCACAGGAAAAAGCTCCAAGTGGAGGCAAATCGAAAGGGGGTGCTTCCTCGGCCAGCCCCCTCCCCCCTGACAGCAGAGCCCGGCTAGGGGTCAAGGGGTCAACAGGAAAAGTCTGGAAGACATAACAACTAGGTCTTTCCTGCTTCATCTGATATCAACTTTTACTCCACTGTACGAAACGTTTCTAAGACACAATTAGAAAGTGCTATCACTTTAGTAAACCTATTTATTAACATTTACTAACACCTTTCAAAATTTTTCTCAGCCAAGGGAACAATGCAGTTTAAGTCCAGGGCTTAGCCATAATAAGGTAAATAACTGACTCAGTTAATGAATCACGCATTTATTGAACTCATCACGTACATTGCTACTGTTTATCTCCGTTGTCACATTACCTACAATACTTGATTTAAGAGAGTTTTCTAGATGCATTTTGTTT
>NW_017731566.1:24673-31508 GCF_001890085.2 Hipposideros armiger | reverse complement strand
CCTGTATCTCCAAAACAGACATTCTCTTACCTAATCATGCTACTTTTATCACGTCTAAGAAATTTTATACAATAATATTAACAAATATACAGTTCACTGATTTTTTTCCCCAAATTTTCCCAATAATGTCCTTTATAGCTGTTGGTTTTAAAATATTGTTGTTTTGTTTGTGCACTTATTTTTGGCGGGGGGGGGGGCCTCAGGCTCCAACTGCTATCACATGTAGCACCTGGTTATCATGTCTCATTTCTCCCCCGTCATAGATTTATTGTGGTAGAATTTACATTGAGTAGAGATCACTCTTTTTTTTTTTAAAGATTTTATTGGGGAATTGGGGAAGGGGAGCAGACAAGTTGCTGTCCTTTTGATCTTCAGTCTAGTTGTGGAGGACGTCGCTTCACTGGCTCATGTTGGTATTATCATTGCGCTGTTCCCAGGTCAGGCAGTCACTCGCTGGCCATTGGATAGCCACCCACAGCGGCTCACAGCAGCTCACAAAAGCTCACGCCTGCTGCCGGCCAGCCCCACTGTAGCCTACTCCGTTGCCGGCGGCTCACGGCAGCCCAGCTTCAGGTTGAGCTGTTGTTCACCATCTTAGCTGTAGAGGGCACAGCGTCACTGGCCCTCATGTGGGATCCAAACTGGGGCCCTGCTACTCAGAGCTGGTGTCCCAAGCCAACTCCTAACCAATGCGCCACTTGGCTGGCCCTGGAGTTCACTCTTTTTAAGTGCATAATTCTATATATTTTGACAAACTTATATTGTAAAGAAACTACCCTGGTGGTAGTTTCAAGATATAGAATATTTCCATCATGCCAAAAAGTTCCCTCTAACCCCTTTATAATGCATCCCCTTCCTCTTTCTCACCCCTGAAACCACTGATAGAATTTTTATTCCTAGGTTTTGCCTTTCCCAGAATGTCGTATCTGTGGAATCATTCATTGTGTGGTCTGTTGAGTTTGACTTGTTTCAATTAGCACAATGCTGTGGGGAGTCATTCATGTCCTGGCGTTTTTTCAGTAGCTTCTTCTTTTTGATCATGAGTCGCATTCCATCAGAGGAGTAAGGACGGAACACAGCTTCTTCATTCATTCGCCGCTTATTGGACATTTGAGTCATTTCCAGTTTGGGGCATATGATGAATTAAAGCTGCTATAAGCATTTGTGTGCAGACTTTGTGCACTTAATTTCTTTTAGGTGGATATATAGATATGGAGTTGCTGGGTCCAACATGAAGAGTCTGTTTAATCTCACAGAAAACAACCAAACTGCTTTCCAAGAGGCTGTATCACTTTCTATTCCCTCTGCGGTATAAAAGTTCCAGTTGCTCTGAGTTATGAGTCCAAGTTCACTGTTCCACTGTTTTGAATGTAGATGTCTAGTTACTCCAGCACTGTTTTTTTTAAAAAGAATATTTCTTTTCCCTCGGATAATTCTGTTTTATAAACAAAAGGATGCAAGAGCAAAGACCATGAAAAGGGTGATATTGCTTCAGAGCTATTAGATTTTATGATACACACATGTGAAATGACTGAAGGCTTATAATTCTAACTGAAGGCCACAGATGCAAGACTAATAGCCAAATGATCCGTGCTTTCTGGATGTTCATTTGCTTGATGAGAGTTTAGATAAAAAGGGCATTTAATTGCCAATCCCTCAGTATTAGAATTTAATGTTATGTGACAAAAATTACAAAAATTAATAAGCCTTTATATAACTCTTGTTCCTTCAAAATGTTTGTGCTACTGTTCTGGCTTCTGTAGATTAAAAGAAATTTAATATATAGAAAATGCTCATTTTTCAGAAATATTAGACTTTAAGGAATATTTTATATCCATAGGGCTTCGTTGCACTTTACCATATACCCACTTCATTCTCTCTACTGGAAGGGATAATTAGATGGAAAAAATGTAAACCCCTTTTGATTTTTTCCCAGTTGTTTCCCCTGGGAATTTCTTGTTGCCACTCAATGACAAGTAACTTTTACATTTTAATTCAGAGTCCAGGCATACTTTAACATAAAAAATAATAATTTAAATATACCATGCAGACACAAAAGATTTCCTTCCTGCTCCTTTGTTTAGCAGATGAAATCCCGGTGCTGTGAGGCTGCCAATTTCCAAAAACTGGACTGAATTGCAAACGCTGTCTCTGCATATCAGGTTCTATATCCAGACCCATTTTCCTCCTGACTTGGTAGCTCAGTGTTTCCAGAACCTACACTTGTGTCAATGCATGAAAATCAATGGCTCCACTTTTCTTCCACCAATGCCAGAGGAATTCTGATGAGAGGTTCCCCCAGTGCTTCCCAAAGCATTGCACAGGGCAGTGTCTGGGCTCCCATCGGTGGGAACCTCAGTAAACACATTTTCTGATTGGATGGTCAATTATTTGTGCATATGGTGGACTGATGGGGTCTCTCACCCTGTCTATCATAATTCGGTCCACAATATTTGCAAGTCCATCACGTGGCCAAGGAAGAGACTAAAACAAGGAACAAGAAACACATCCTACTCTCCTAGAGTACAAGGCCTAGTGGGAAAGGTTGGCAATTGTACCCACGGCAACTCACACAATGTGGGGGGGACCTCTGGGGACGAAACACATGGGAGTGCACCCTAGTCAGTCCTTACAAGGTCATCACCACTATTTCTCAGTGCAGAAAGATAACTGATGATGCACTTTATTTTGCTGCAAATGCAGTAAATCTCATCACAAGGAAATGAGCTAACAGTCTCCAATGATTAATGGTCTTCATGATCAATAGTCTTCATCCAGTTCCCAAACTCATCTTCAACAATCTTGTCATCAGCAATAAACGTATCCCAGTTTCTCTTGCAATTGTTGATGAAAAGCGTTAAACATATGCTAGAATAAACAAGGTCTGTGAGCCACTCTTTAGTGTTAGGATGAACAATAACTTCATTCCCCTTTTCCAAGTGATGTCGGTTATTTTTCCTCTTTGAAGAAAAACAACAATTCCTCCACGAATAGGAAACCCTAACCCATGCTTTCTTCCATCTAAGTCAGCCAGTATCCACTGGATCAGGACAAAAATTTAAGGCCACTTCCCATTTTGTTAAAATTTGACCAAAAAAAAAAAACACAATAAAGCACTGTCTATTATTTAATGTATCATTTTTACCACTCTATTTAATGCTGCATTGGTTAAGAATACTTCTAGCTGTGAATAACACTCAAATAATGGTTAGCAATAGCTTATCTTGGAATTTCTTTTACCCACAAGATATAAGTTTAGGAGTTGGCCACCTCCGGCTGGCACAGGTGTCCCCAGGATCTAGGCCAGTCCACATTTCTGTCTTTGCGCTCAACTGTCTTTATGGCAGTCCTCCTCCTCATGATCATGCTTGACATCTCCTGTCACAAGATGACTCCTACAGTGTGGCAACCAGCAGGAAGAGAGGGAAAAAAAGGAAGGGGAGATTGGTGAAGGATCAT
Organism: Hipposideros armiger; assembly: GCF_001890085.2. Taxonomy (NCBI): domain Eukaryota; kingdom Metazoa; phylum Chordata; class Mammalia; order Chiroptera; family Hipposideridae; genus Hipposideros; species Hipposideros armiger. The sequence continues at coordinate 28,049 of NW_017731566.1, read as the reverse complement.
CATACCCACCACTTCTAGCTGCAAGAGAGTCTGGAAATGTGCATGTCTTAGGTGGGCACCTCGTGCCTGGAACCCAATCAGGGTTTCATTAGTGATTAAAAGGGGGTAATAGATACTGGCTAGGCAACTAGGAGACTCTGCCATAATCAACACATAGAAATCAAAGGACAGGCTAGTTGAGGAGAGATATGCTTGATGTATTTAGAGTGTACAATGGACTAGAGCAGATGTACCAGCAATGCTCACATCTGATCTTTTACCATTTTCATGCACACTGCTGTCACTCCTATAAGGCAGTATCTATGTCTCTTTGTTGGAGGGCAGCCTTAGGCTGCTGTAGTGTACTTTGCTTATATAAAGGGAGAGAAGGGAAGCACATGGGAATGTAAACCCCACCCCACAGGATCAACTCTTAATCATATAACAGGGCCCTTCAGCTCTGTTCACACTAATAGGAATGACTGAGATGTGAACTACCGTATTTCCCCATGTATAAGATGCACCTTAATTTTGGGACCCAAAATTTGAAAACAATGTATTACATAAAGTTATTGAACTCAAGTTTTAGTCATCATAAAATTCATACAACTCCTCATCACTTGTCGGAAATGCAAGTAAAAAAATCTACAACCACTGTAAAAGATGCACCCAGTTTTTAGACCCAAAATTTTTCGCAAAAGGGTACATCTTACACATGGGGAAATATGGTACTCATCTCCCCAGCTCCCCTGGGGGGTTAAACCAAATCGCACTTCTGGGGCCTGGGGCCCACCCTCACTTGACCTCTTTGCCTCCCTGGTCCCACCTGACCATCCTTCTACCATTTTTCCTGGGATCATGTCTTAATAAATGAGTTTCCCAGACATCTTTACCTCAGGGGATGCTTCTCAAGGTCCTAAAACATTGGCTGTCATCATTTTAGCACCATCGGTGCATCCAAACGTACATGTCCCCTCCACCTAGTCAATCCTGTAATTACATGGTTGAAAATTTCTGTGCCGTGTCTAACCATCAGGCACTTTGCAGTGTAATCAGTGTTCATAGGTGTCATCACAATAAGCACTGGGAACACAGATTGATATAATGGGATCAACCCACTGCAAGGCAAGGGATTGAGTTAAACTCAGACTCTTAACCATTTATTTGAGCAAAGGGTGACTTTTAGTCCAAATACAATGCATTTTTATCATGCCATTTGTGAAGGATATCTTCTCCAGCAAGACTACTTGGTTCCAAATTAGAATCAGTCACACTGACAGAGGAGGGGGGGCCGCCCAAACTTTTGTCCTACAAAGTAAATTTCACCATTCAAGTGATTTCTGAAACCACACTTGATGGAAGAGTTGAGCAACTTCTCATTTTACGCTTTATTTGCTTGTACTTTTTATTCATTGTTTCTAGTCAAAAGACCACCCTTTCTAGATGCAAAAAATAGTCTAAGGTTCTTTAAAGCTTGCAGGTTTGTTTTCAAATACCTTATTGTGATCTTACTTTTGTATAACTTATTAGTTTCCTTTAACAGGAAACAATAAGATTTAAGCATATTTGCTTTGCAACAATTATAAAATTCATCTTTGAAATAACTTTCTAAGAATACCCATGCCTCCTCCATCAGTGGACGTTGCTGCCTTCTGGCATGCTGGCTGTGCTTGAAGTGCCTTCTCCTATGTCAAGTTCAAGGTCAGAAGCTTTGGAGACAAAGATGTGTCTGTTGCAATCCTCGGTGATGCCAGAAGGCTCTGAAGGTCTTCATTACCTGGTCTATGTTTACTTGTTTCAAGCTTTACCTCCCTTTCTAAAAGCAACATGTTTTAAGTTCCCAACTAAAAATATAATTCTGAAATTATAATACTTTAACAGGACAAATGAAGAATGTCACTAACGCAGCAAGAGCTGAATTTGCAGACCTTTTTGTCATGAAAATCCATTGCAGCTGGAACCAGGCAAAGTTGCATTATGATAAACAAAACATTTGAACCAACACCGCAGTGGCAGGAAGTGAAACTGGTTTGTGTGGGCCAATTTTATTGTCTGTAATCAAACACTGGCCCAGGAAGTGACACATTCACTTGAAAAATGGCTTCCAGTTTAAGATTTTGCACCAAGGACGTGTTTTTCACTTCTTCCAAATAGACTTCCAATGACAGTTTTTTTTAAAAAAGTACAAAAGGGAATAAATTTGTAATAAAATTATCACACCTTAAAATGACAAATGAAAAATGATGGGAAGTCATAAAACCCCACTTTTTAGTACATTTATGTTATCAAGGGAACTCTCTATGACTGACCCTTAGCCAAGTCATATGTTTTTTGTAAACAAAGCATTTATGGAGCGAAACTCACTTAAGGAGGTGAACTCATTGGCGGGAGCCAGTGGCATTTTCTGAATTCAACACCAGCTCATCAGGTGACAATCTCATCACTCTCAAAACCTCAGCTTTCAGTTCAAGTTGGGCCCTGAGCCACACATTCACCTCCCTGTAGTAGGAAACACGCTGAACAGATGGAAAAGGAGTACACGCAGGAAATACACTATTTACAAGACTTTGATGAACTCCTGGATGACCCAAGCCAAAGGGGCTCCCACCTTAGAACACACACAGGCAGGCAGCTGGAATCACGGAACGACACGTTTCTCGGCAGGCAGCACCGAGGTCAGTGGAGGAAATTGCTGGAGGCAGGAATAGGTGCACAAACGTGCAGGGCTTAGCTGAGGACCCCCTGTGTGTGGGGTTGATCACTTTCCCCATGAGCCATGCTGTGTATCCCCCAAAGCACAAGACTACAAGACTGCGACTCTCCACCTTAACGAAATGGAATCACCTGCAAGACAGAAGTCGGTTTTAAACACTTACTCAGCACCCACTGTGTGCCAGGCATGAGAGGAGAGGCTGACTCTGGTGGCAGCTGCACCATCCTGGGCAGAGCCCCCCACAGAGCAGGAACAGCAGATTAGCAGCTAGGAGTCACCTCCTTGCCTCCTAGAGCTCAGACTGGTAAGCCACAGAGGGAACTTCTCCAAACACCATCTATTTCTAATGTAAACCCATTGGGCCATCTGCTAGGTACCTTTTTAACCACTGTCAATGCACCAAGAAGCTCTATATCCAAGTTCATATGTGACAAAGGGTGACTAGGCCATGCTAATCAGCAACGAACCCATAAAACTCAATTCACCTTAGAAAACCGGAGGACTCTTTAAAAAATGAAGTTCGCACTCTGCTCACCTGTTTCAGGAGAACTGAAAACATCTCATGATGTGAATAATGATTAACCAGGAACTTACAATTAATTGTACCGTTAGAATCCACTTTGATTGATTTTTAGGTTTGGAATTCCTGACATTCCAATGATGGAGTCTGTTCCATGATTCTCA
>NW_017731566.1:18822-24153 GCF_001890085.2 Hipposideros armiger | reverse complement strand
TGCAGTGCTCGCAAGGAAGGTCGCTTCAGATGAGGGGACAGATGGCGTCTCCGTGGTAACAGGAAAGAAGGCAGAGCGAATGGTCCTCGAGATACAGTGCGTTCAACTGTAGAAATTAAACAGCACAGAAGCTGGCTCTCATGTGGTCTTAGAGAAAGTCACATTTCCTCCTGATCTCAAACGACCAATGTTTGGTTGCAAATCTAACTGCTACCTGGGGGTTCTAACAAGAAGCAAAGACTCTCCCCTATTTGATTTGAAAGTGTGTAGGGAGACAGTGGCACTGTGACTTGAACACAATTTTGCCTTTTTGTTTTGTTTTTTATTTATAATGAGTAAAAGTTTTCGATGGGTAAATTTACGAAAGCTACTAAGACCATAATAGATGACTGAAAAAAAATGTGCTCTTCTAATCAGGAAAATGTATATAAAACATTAATGGCATGCATTTCTTTTCCAATCTAATTGGCCAAGGTACAAAAAAAATGATAATATCAAGTGCTAGTGAGGATGTGGTTAACAGCGCAATTTCACGGACTATTTAATGAAATATTAATTGGTAAAGATCCAGGAAATGCTTTGGAAGCTAGTTAATATTACTAAATCGCATGGGATAAATTGTCTTTGCATTGATTCAGATCTTCAGGTTTTACTGATCTCTGGTGAGCTAACATTTAGAGAGGGAAGATTTTTCTTTCAATTGGTTTCTTTATTAGATATAGGCTACTTCTAGACTAGAAAGTTAAATTAAAATTTGAAAATAAATACTAATACTTTGTTCTCTATGCCACATTTTGATTCCATTGAATAAGTCATTGGGAAGTCAGAGTAATTTAGTGGCAAGGAAAGTGCTAGGGTTGATTTCATTACAATCCTGAAATGACAGATTCTTGAACCTGGCACAATCAATCCACCCAGAGGGCTTGGTAAGTGGGCGCAGAAGCAAATGAGGTTTAGAGGTGAAGTCTAGAAGAAATCACCTCTTCTTGCTGCCATGGCAGCTCGTTTAGGCCAAGAGGGTGGTGGGTATATCTACTTATTGTTAAGTCTAGACACCCCTTCTAAACACAACATCAGAAAATATTCGAAATTACCCAGTTGTACATAGACCACATTTACTAGATACATAACTAATTCTTCTAATGGCTCTGGGAGTCTTGGAAAGGCCAGAGTGTGCAGACAGGGCATGGAGACTGTAAGATGTGTGATAGCAGGACAAGATCCTTTTCACCTCTGTATCTCTATACCTGTTGTAGCACCTGGCGTAGAGAAATCACACAAAGGCACAGAGGAGCCTCTCAACCAACGTCTGATAAATGGACAGATGAAGAGATGAATGGATAAGATGGGTGGTGGGTGGATGAATGGGTAGATGGACAGATGAATGGATAAGATCGGTGGGTGGGTGGATGAATGGATAGAGGGATGGGCGGGAACCAAGAAAAAATTTCACAACACAGCTAAGTTAGTTCTAAATAGCCCAAGGAAAAACTTGGCTCCAAAAAGCACTCGAGGACTTGTGCTCAGAAGAAAAGGCCCAGATAAGTAATCAGTTAAACGAAGACCTGTTTGCTTATTGGAAAAGCTCAATCTTCTTTTTTTTCCTTGCATTGGCAGCATTTCTCTGAGCAGGTACTTTTCTGATTCTGCAGATTTAATTATGAAAGTGTGTGTTCTTATTTTTAAGTAACTAGATAAAACAAAAAATGTTGTTTTGACTTCCCAGATTCCTAACTTGTTTCAGAAAATTGCTGGCAAAGGCTTTTATTTTAATTCTTATGATTTGATAAGGGAAGGCAGGCTGAGTTTGTTGGTTATTTGGAAGCAAATGATATTTCTTTCCCGGTCTTATTAGCTAGATGATGCATCTAGTGTCTTATCAACGTACAGCAAATTCAGACTAAGGGCTGTTTGAAAATGCTTCCTGCATCATTGGCCATGTGACTTTGCTCGCTGTCCGTGGTGACACAGGGCACAAATGCAGGATGTTTGTAGCCATTCCTGTATATGACCCACTTTGAGATTTATAACTGCACCGTCCATGGAAATTTGTGGAGCAAAATCTCTCCAAACTTGTCAAAAATTAAATTTTATAATATTAGTGTGAATATAAGGAAACTGGAGTGAAAATAAATTGGCAGCTTCAGTTCCTTCCCTCTTCTTACAAATAAGAATGGTTTTCCAAGGAAAACTTAAGAGTATTAAAGAGAAAATAAGATATTCTTCTCATAGGCTGTCTCTGGCCTTGAAAACTGTTTGATAAAGGAACATGAAAAGCACTTGAAAAACTCTGACTAAAGAGAAGACTGACCAGCTCAGGGCTTCGCAAAAGATGGGTGTTAAGTAAATACTCGTTCATTAGGTATAAAAATATTTTGCAGGGAACTTTTTAAACACATGATTTTTAAAACAAAATTTTAGCATGCTTGTGTTTATAGTATAATGTCTGGAAATAAAATTTTTTTCCCCACATGAGGGATGTTGGTTGGTCACAATTTAGGGACCAGAGGGAGAGTAGATGAGGTGATGGGATAAAACAGTGGTCCTCAGGCCAGGGAGATGGGGCGCTGGCAACACCTGGAGACATTTTTGGTTGTCACAACCTGGGTGTGGGAAGTGCTATTGGCATCTAGTGAGTAGAGGCCAGAGATACTCCTAAACATCCTATAATCCACAGGATGGCTCCGCACAATAAAAGTTATCCAGGACAAAATGTCAGTAGCAAGGTCCAGAATGTCTGGTGTAAAGGTTTTGGGTGGGGTTGAAGGCCTGGCCTGGGAGGCAGAGCATTCACTGCCAAATATGGGGGGAGGGGCTCCCAATCTCCCTCTTCCAAGTTCAGAGCAGCTGGCCGCCTCTGCGGAGTGCAGCCATCGCATGTGCTCACCAATCAGCCCATGCCTCGATGTGCACGTTTGGTACCCAACCCAAACATGACACTATATATAATTTTAAAATTTATCTTTGCCAAATCATGCTTTTTCTTATGAAGTTAACTGGAGGTAAACTAAACAGTTTGCATTCGTGCTAAATGGAAAGGAGCCAGACCTATTATAATTAACACTTGAATACATTAACATTAATTTGAAAAAAGTCTTGAATAGTATACTGATCAAAACCAAAATGTCCTACACATAGGACATATTTTTAAACTAATATACTTACCAAAAAAACCTCCAAAACACCATGAAATGATTACGAGCCCTAAGGGCTTTCAAGAGACGCTGTTTTTGAGAAGAAAGTCAGTGAGTGAAGCCTGGTGGGGCGGAACCATCCAGTGGGAGCCAGCGAGGGGAGGATGTCTTTCCTCCAGGCCAGCCCACCCTTTGCTCTCAGCTCCACGCACTCTTATCCCCCTCCCCCCCCACCACCTACCAAAAACCAGATGTGCCATTTATTTACTGAAGATATTGTATACGTGATAATCAAGGACATTTCCAGTGTAGAGGTTCTTTAAACATTTAACTTTGGGGAAAATAAAACGTGTATCATTCAACCTAAGCCACAAAAACGCGTATTGCTCATCTGCCCCCTTGCTCAGCGTGAACCTACTCACTTCCTGGGTGCTGTAATGAGTCCTTCTGTGTACTGAGTGTTCTTAGAACAGATAGAGAACAGTAGCGACAGCCCCAGGGCTGCTGGTCACTGAAGCTACCCACCCCCAGCTGGGCGACCCTCCTATTGTGTGAGGGAAATACTCTAACATTAATAAACTGCGTGGAACGTAAGACCTCCTTGTCGGTGACCAATGAGTGCACGTTCACTCATTACTCTTGCGTCATTCCAAAGGCGATAATGCCGCGTTTATATAGGACTTGCAAAATAGCTTCATTTCTGCTGCTGCTGCTTACTGCTCATGCTAACAAATTTGAAAATACCAAAGGCTTTCCTTTCTCTCACTGCCATACTGAAAGGGAATTTACTAAATGAAAATTTATCACACAGTTGGTTCTAAGTATACAGAACTAGTTAAAAAGGAGTATGAGTGTGCGTGTGTGCGTGTGTGCGTGTGTGTGTGTGTGTGTGTGTGTGTGTGTGTGTGTGGTCTTTAGCCTCAGGAATGGGAGCACAGGGATATTTGGCCCAAAGTGACCTGGAACTTTCTCCACCACCCCCAAGTGCAAAACTTCCTCTGAGTTTCCTGCTGACAGAGTGGCTGAGTCTGCAAGCCCACTTAACACCTCTGGAGGCCACACTGAACCAAAGTATCAGTAAATGAAGGTTTTGTCCAGATTATTATTTCAGAGTTAGAATGCTTACATGAGTTTTTTTAAGGCACCCTTTTTGCCTCTAGATTAAAAGCCTGTCATTATCAGTAAAGTAAATGAAGACTGAGTAACATTTTGAAGACTGAAGGATAACCATTAAATGAATAGAAGAGGGTTAAACACAAAACGTCTCTAAGTGAGGCTCTGCCTGTCCCCAGACCATCTTTTGCTGGACAGAGCAGCTCTGTGGAGCCCAAAGGTTCTGGTCCTAAGGCCCCACTACCAGCTGGCTGACCAGGGACAGGGTACTCCACCTCTGGAAGCCACACTTTCCTCACTTATCAAAGGAAATTGCTCATACCTAACTTAGGGGCTGCAGTGATATTTACATGAAATTGCTTAGTACAGGGCCAATCCCACTGCAAACACTCAATATATAATAGTTAATTCTACTGATAAAAATATTCAAGCAACAAAGGGTGTCCAAGTTATAGGAAACAAAGTTGTGAAGAGGATTCCTGAGCCACACTTGTAAGTTAGGACCAGAAACGGGCTCTCAGAGTGCCAATTTGATGTGTGTTTTCCATGGATAATCTTCAGATGGACTCGCGTGTGAATTTCACTGATCCACACCTGTCTGCATAGTTCCTTAACCTGCTGGTGAGAAAGTCCCCTCTTTACAAAGGGATTAAATTCCGTGACTCAAATACATTTTTTATACAAAGAAAAATGTGAAGGACAAGGAGAGAGCGTCCGACATGTTTCTGCCTCAATGGGACTCAGGAAATGAGCTCTTGTTAGTCAAGTTGTGTGTTTGAAGAAATCCATTGTGTAAACACTGCTTCAGAACCACTCTCAGATTCAAAATGAGCTTCAAACAATGCCAGACAGGAGATGAAAAACACCAACATTGTTCTTTTAAGAAATAGCTGGTAATCACTAATCATTAGGGAAATGCAAATAAAAACTACAATGAGATACCACTTCACTCTGGTCAGAATGGCTATCATCAATAAATCAACAAACTACAAGTGCTGGCGAGGTTGTGGAGAAAAGGGAACCCTGGTGCACTGTTGGTGGGACTGCAGATTGGTGCAGCCATTATGGAAATCAGTATGGAGGT
>NW_017731566.1:8813-17776 GCF_001890085.2 Hipposideros armiger | reverse complement strand
CCCCACCCCCACCCAAAGGCCCTCTGTGCTGTTTCTTCATATGTTTCTGTGTTTGGCTGAAAAGAAGGAAAGTTGCAGGACTTGAGGTTTTTGTAAGTTTCTGGGAAACAGATCCAAAGAAGGGTGCTTCAAAGTGAAGTAATTACGATGCACAGCAAAGAGAAGCAGCAGCAATTCTAAAAGGTGTGGTGGGCAGGCAGGATGATGTTAAGAGCAGGCTTTTTGTTACCGGATGTGAACAAGGAAGAGCCTGAAGATTTTTCTCTAAGTCAGAATGAGAGAAACCAAACTCACACGAAACGATCGTAGGTAGACAGGAGGCCCAAGCCCTGCCCACCCCGGTTTCCAGGTGCCAGCAAAGTGATTGGCCCAGGGATGAGCATGTGACCAAGTCTGCCAATCAGAGGTCCACCATAGAAAATTACATAGGGGCACTGCGGGGGAAGTCAGCCAGCTGCAATAATGGGACCACAGCTGTAGAATCTATGTCCCTAGTACCTGGAGGAGCCTGAGAGCTGAGGACAACGTAGCGACAGAGATCACAAGGAGAGATGGACAGGAAGCGAGAGTCCTAGTGCTTTATTTGAACCTGTGCTTCAATAATCTCTGAGCCCTTGCTTCTTTCTCAGCTATGTTGGCCAATAGATTCTGGTTTTTGCTTAAGCTAATCGGTGCTGGACTCCTAGTTATCGTAAACCGTAATTTTAATAGTTTTATTTGTAAAGGCTCAGCCTATTTCTGCTTCTTCCAATTATTCGTTTCTAAAATGGGTCTATCCACTGGTTCTACACATTTATTAACCAAGGCCTCCATTTACCTCTGAAAGCAGCCAGCTGGATGATGGACAGAGAGAGTGCCCCCACAAGGCTGATTTTAAACACTGAAACAGATTGTGTTTATGGCATGAAATACCTCACATGAATTTCTGCTTTTGAAAATTCAAAAATAAAAAAAATATGTATTAAGCAATTTAATATATTGAGTTCCTCTTTGATGATTTAGAACGCATGTCAGGACCTAGTCTATCAGTGTTTCTAAAGACGGCCAAGTGTGCCTCGCTCCCAACCAGCGAGGCAAAGGGAGAGTAAACTGGAGTCACCACCAGTGAGCTGGGAAAGTAAGCTACGAACCGGAAGCAGTGAGGACTGCCACGTGGCTCCAACAGGAATGATTCCAGAAGCAGGAGCCAAAGGAGCGTCCAAAGGCAGAGGCCCTGCAGCGATGGCGGACTGGAGGAGGCAGAGCCAAGCTGCTGCCTGAAGAATTGAGCATGTGCACGGATGGGCTGATGGATGGGAAGGGGACAAACCCTGCAGCGGAAGTGGAGAACCAGCAGGACTTGGACTTAAACATGAGCATGCTACAGGGTCAACCCAGGAAGGAGCGCTGGCTGACATGGGCCTTTTGTGCTGGGGAAGTTGTAGTTAAGGCTCAGAAAATATAGGGAATGTGGAAGGTAGGAATGTGGACATTAGCCTGTAAACAGACAGCGGGAAGCTAAGGTGCCTGGTTGTTTCTGAGACGGAGTGAAGCAGTAATGATGACAATCACTTATCCCAAAGCTCTGCCCACTTCCACAGCCCACCAGGCATAGGGCTGTCTTGGTAGAGGGACAGAGAGGTTTCTCTGATAGAAGCCATTCTGGATGAAGAAGGACCCAGGTCTGATAAACAGGTCTCAGCTACAAAGCCAAGGTCGCAGGATGGGTGGTGTCCTCGGCAGGGTGGCGGCTATTCGCACTCTGCCCCCCAGCACCGTCACGTAGGCCCGGATCTAGGAAGCGAGGGCTGTAGGTAAAAACTGAAAGAGGCTGCTCCCTAAGCTCGGTACTGTCTCAAGCCCCAAGCAACACCGCTAAATGAAGTGGCACAGAGGAAAGAGCCAAGCGCCCTGTTCCGGCTGTGGCAGGCTGAGCAAGGGTGCCAGGTCACCTAGCAGGGGGACTGCCGGACCAGGCAGAGCAGCCAGGCTGCTCCCAGCACTGTAGAAGCCACTGGGCAAGGTGGCGGTGGTGGTGGCAGGCAGAGTGTGTGGGAGCAGAAGGAGGTGTGCACAAGAGGCCAGCAGTTCAAGACCTGCTAGAGATATGGGAGTGGGAAAGGGTGAGGGGACGGACTAACGGCCTGTATAAGCAGTAAGATCACACTCTGTGAAAGGCTGTTACAAGCCGTGAGCTTTGGAGCCACAGGAGAGCCATGTATCTAAAGTCTGCTGCAGACTGCCGGGCATGTGTGTGGGTGGCCCCAATGCTTACAGCACGTTGTCCCAGCAAATGGCCTGTTGTCCTCACTACAGCCCGGAGATGAGCTCAGGGAGGCCCAGTCCTGGGTGCTGGCGGTGCAAACAAAGGGCCAGTGGATTCCAGAGCTCCCCCAAGAAGAGAAAGGAGCTGATGGCTGTCTGTGTGCAGGATGAAGGGAGAAGGAAGGAGGCTGATGAGAGCCCACGTTTGGAGCCAGAATTAGCCCGATGACTGACAAGTCATTACCAGGGTCAGGTATGATTACTGCAATTGGGGTATCGAGTGATGGGCCACTGCCGTGTTCCATTACCGAGCAGTGTAACAAAGCTGATGGCCAGGCTGTCCTGAGCCTTCTCCCTGCAGATGGAAGAAATTATCTGCCATACAGTTGTGTATCATTTCTCCTTCCTTTATTCAGTTCTTCAAAGGAATAGTATATACTATAGTATATACACGCACTGTACACCATGCTTTCTTCACATACTATACACTCTACTACATGCATAGACTGTATTTTATACGGTACACACATACTAAGTATGCACCTGTACACTATGCTATAGACACATGCTATACGATATGCTGTCTGCTATTGCTGTGCAGGGTATTATACACACATGCTGTACACTATGCCTTATGTACATAAGATACATTATACTATATGCACATTCTACATATTGTGCTGTTTCCACATGCTCTACACTGTGCTGTATAAATATACTCTACACTATATACACACTGTATATTATACTCTGTACACATACTATATATGTATACCATACACTATCATATTATACACTGTGCTACACACACCGTGCACTGTGCTATGTACACTACACACAGCAGTGCTCTCTACACTGCACCACAGATAAACGAACACACCAGGAACGCCTGGTCTCCCTTTCTGCCCTGTTTTTGCCATTTTCCCATTGCCTGCCACTGGCGTGGGCCAAAGCTCAGCCCCACTTTCAGCGTGTTCAGTCCTGAAGTCCTAGGAAGTCTCTGATGCCGTGTCACCTGGCTCTCTTTTATGTCCTGCTTTTGCGTCGCCCTTACAATTCAGTGACTGGAAAACTTCCAGCGTGCCCTTCTGCGGTATAAGCTTAGACTCACGAAGGAGCCGTGTCTGGCTTCCCTCATTACTACTCCAGCCCACAGGTTTGTTCAGCCTTTTCTAGAATAACATTTCCTTTCTTTCTAGAGGAGTCCTGCTCTTGCCCTATTTACGTAAACTGAATTCTAACTCATTCTTTCCTGTTCTTTAACATCAATGCTGATGAAAAGGCAGGGCTTTATTCCACGAGGGATGAACGCAGAATAAAAGCCGGTGTTTCTCTCAGCAGTTGTTACCTTGTTCGGTTCTCTTCCTCCTCGTCCCTGCCTTCCACCCCCACCCCCCAATCTCCTCCCTGCCCCTCATTTCTCTCACCTCTCTGCTCATCTGACAGACACTTTGAACCTCATGAGAAGCAAAATCGAAACACACTAAAATATCTGTTAGTCAACTTCCGGGAACTGACTTCTGGATGAGCTGATGTCCTCCCACCCCAGGCAGGATGCCAGACACCCAGGGGAGACCCAGGAGGTGCGATGTGAAGTGCATACCATTGAGGGTACTTCCTTAAGAAGAAGAAAGCAGAATTACAAACACATAACTAGACATGAAAGTAAATGTTTTTGTAAAATGGTAACAAATTACAAATTTTTAAGAGCTGAAAAATTCACAAACATTAAAAAATCCAGAAAAAAACTAACATATTTTCCTATATATTTGGCTGCATAGTCTGATTATCTTCTCATACAAACACAAGTTGGCGATCATTTTCATAAAGCAGTGCTGTTCAGTAGAAATATAATGGAAGCCCCAAATGGGAGGCACATTTCTAATTTTCACTTTTCTAGTGGTCACATGTAAAAAGGTGAAAAGTTAAAAAAAGTAGAAGTGAGAGTAATTTAATCATATGTTTTATTTAACCTAATATAGCCAAAATATTATTAGTAAAATGATCAATGAGGTACTTTACATTTTTCTCGTTAATAAGTCTTCAAAATCTGGTGTGTTTTACACTTTCATCCCTTCTCAGTCACGCTAGCTGCATTTCAACGCTCAGTGGCCATGCGTGGCTCGTGGCTCCTGTATGTGACCGAGCCTCTCTATCGAGACTAGAGAGATAATCCAGTCTTTCTTCTGTCATAGTGGACCGAAATGTATTCATTTATTATTGATAGTTTAGAAAGTATTTTTAGCTTCCCAAATTCATTATTTCTAATGTAAAAGATTTAAGATTATTCTCATGTTTGGAAACAAAAAAGTTTCTCATTCCATGAGCTGTAAAGCTTTAGGGCATTTCAAGTCTGCCTCTGTAGGAATTAATCTTACAGACTCTTGGAGTAGAGTATCCTCATTGATCAGCTGGCTGTCAATATTCACATGGTAGTGGCTTATGGTTTCGTTTTGTCTTTAATGTCAGAATTCCATGACGAATGTGCAAGAGATTGAAAAAGAGCCTGTATAAATGCGCTCGGGCAGGTCCCTTTGTATGGATGGTGTGAGTGAAGCGGAGGGTGAGGATGTGATTAGAAAAGGCAGTGAGCTTCAGGAGGGAGCGGGAAAGGTGTCCACTGCTGGTGAGAGTGGGGGAGCAGCTGTCCAGCCTTCGGTTAAGGATCCAGGCCTGTATGTAGATCAATACATTGAAGACAGCTCTCCATGGGTCTGTAATACTTCTGCACATCTCCTCAGTAGAGTAACTTGTGGCTTTTTGCCTGGACTATCTTTCCAAGAATGTTAACACAGCAAATGACCTTGGAAGACAAAGGAGGTGCCTCTGTAGTGCAAAGGGCAGCGTTATGTCCTGACCAGCATAATAAGGCTAGTGTCTCCCTGTAGGTAAAGGCAGGGCATGTTTGCTAGTTGTCCCTTATGAGGTGGTGGGTTTCCTAGACTCGGGTTTCCCAGCTGTGACACAGAGCTACTGTGTGCACAGCATCCACCAGGGCCACTCTGAGTCACCCCTTAGGACTTGAGGGACAAGAGGTCTGATGTGGACATGAAGCTTGTGCTGCCTGGTCCAACGTGAGTACAAAAGTCCATTGTCTCTGACCCAGGAGTCTCATGTCTTTTGCCAGCATCTGTGCAACTATGGCAGGCTCACTTCTTAGCTTGTGGTAGGGTCATATCTCAAACCCTTCACAATTCCTGACACACTAGTTGCATATGAAAGTAGCATTTGTGTCCAAAGCAGTGCTGAGATCATTAGCATCCCAGACCTATAAACCTGGGCATGGATCCAATTCTGTGTTTTGCTGGCTTCAATCTGTGGCTATTAGAACATGAAAAGAACTGCAAATCACATATCCCACCCCATCCAAACTCAGTGTGTCACCAATCAGCTTCCTTGAACCAACCAAAAACTTTTTGCAGTCACTCCACACCACTCACAATAAGAGAAGATTCAAGCAAAAATGTTGTTGTAGGTTAACCAAGGTGAAATAATTTTCTTTAGGAAATTTCCACAAAATGGGACACATTCCTAAGGCCCCTCCCAAACCCCAAGGAATTCCCTGCCCCGGAAGATAATTCGGTGTTAATCGGAGGGGGCCTTCGCTCCGGAAAGCCGCCCCTTACCGGGGGGGTCCCAGGAAAACTCCTGGCCGGCCACCCAACCTCCCTGTTCCCAAATCTGTTTATGCCGCTTGTCCTTGAAATTTTTATTATCATTTTGCAAATATTGGAGATATAAATGCAGAAATAGTTGTGATTTTTATGAAAACGAAGTTGAATGCTTTGGGAAAGACTTGAGAAAGGCAAGCCATTTTAAAACTTTCCTTCAAAACAAAAGTATGAGAAAGGACACTGTAGAAGTTTAGAGGGGAAAAAATCATAAAAGTATAGAAGACTTTTAGCTGCAAAGTTTCTTACAGCTTCTACTCCTCTCAGATTCCAAGACTCAGAAACCAGTAATCCAAATCAAAAACACCTATGAAACAGCCACCTCAGTAATGATGTTCTCCCCCTCCCTCTCACCCTGTTTCTTTCAAGTAGAAACACCTGGTCAGGGTAAAATTGACTCTAGTAGAATGTAGAACTCCCCTTAAAAAAGTCATTAAAACCCTGTCAAGGTTGATCTCCATCATAGAGCTAGCCCAGGAGTGACTATTAAGTGTTATTACGATCGTGTTGAAGTGAACCCCTGTATTGCAAAGCCTTTGGGCATTCTTTCTCCTCCCCAGGACTCCCACTCACCCATCACAGTGCCTGTATTCCTTCTCCATGGCTGATATAGCAAAGCACCACGACGTAGCCACTTAACCACTACACATTTCTTACCTTTCACTTCTGTAGGATGCACGTTTCACATGGGTGGGCTAAAATCAAGGGTCGGCGGGGCTGGTTCCTTCTGGAAGCTCGAGGGGAGAGTCTGTTTCTTGGTCCTTCCGAGCTGGTAGAGGCGTCTGCTGTCCTTGGCTTGTGGCCCTTTCCTCCATCTTCGAAGCCAGCAACCTTATCTCTCTGCTCCCGCTTCCCGGTCACATCCCCTCTTGCTCCCCTTCTCTGCCTCCCTCTTCTGCTTTTAAGGACCCTTCTGATGACATTGGGCCTACCTGAATAATTCAGGGTCATCTCTCCATCTCGAGGTCAGCTCGTTAGGAACCTTGATTCCTTCTGCAACCTCAGCTTCCCCTTGCCGTGCAGGCCTGAGGCTCTGGAAAGAGATGGTCAAGGTGGTCCTTAGAGTGACACCCAGCATCTGTGCTTCCCAATTCAAAGCTGGCCTGATGCAGCGGTGGGAGGGGGCGGGCAGGTCCTGCGCTGCTGCCTGGTTACTGCTAGGAGCAAGACCACTGACTTAGAATCGGGGAAGTGGGCGGAGGCGGGAATGAGGGTCCAGACACTTTCACTTCATTCTTTTTTTAGTGTAAAATGTTTGTACAATGACATGCACGGATCTCACCACTTGCCGAGTCTGACAAATGCGTGTACCTGTGTAACACAAATCCCTGTCGATGTATAATGCATTGTCATCACCCCAAAAAGTTCCCTCATGCCCCACCCCAGTCAAACTCTGTTCTGCTATGATGTTTTTTAAATTAATTGCACATTTTATTCTGAGATAATTGTTGATTCGCGTGCCGTTGTTCAGAAATAACGCAGAGACCCTGCGTACCTTTCACACACTTCCCCCCGCGGGAGCATATCCTTTAAACCTGCAGTACAAGGTCACGGCACGACACTGACCTTGATGCAGCCAAGACACCGAGCGCTTCCACCTCCACAAGGCCCACTCCCCATGGTCTTTGGAGCCACGCTCCTGCTCCCATGACCCCCTTAAGCCCTGGCAACCACTGTCTGTTCTCCATTTCCATCACTTCAAGAATGTTACGTAATGGTGTTGTCCGGTATGTGAACTTTTGGGGCTGGCTTCTCCCCGTCAGCATGATTCTCTGGAGCTTCACCCAGGTTGCTGCCACGTCACTGGCAGTTCCTTTATATGGCTGGCTAGTGTCCCACGAGGTGGGCGCACTGCCGTCTATTCAGCCACTCACCTGCTGAAGGACACCTGGGTGCTTTCCCACTTTGGTTACTGGGCATGGGGATGCAAACATTCACGTACACGTGTTTGTGTGGACAGTGGTCTTCACTGCCCCGAAGTCAATGCACAGGGGTGCGTGGCTGGGCCACGCGGCATGACCTGTCCGCTTTTTAAGGAACTGCCGAGCTGTTTTCCAGTGTGACTGTACCAGTTCGGGTTCCTACCTGCGATGAAAGTGGGACCCAGGTTGCTGGTATCCTCAGCTCCAGGCCTGGGATCTAGGAAGCAAAAAGGAAAAGCTAAAGGGTTCTCCACTCTGTTGTTCCCGGGGTCCCCTGGTCCCCAGCCAGTGCACCCTCTTCTTCCCACACTTGAGAGTTTTTAATGTTTGTTTTATATGTGTAATGTCAAGGGTCTTTATTGCACTTAGTGGGAGGAATAAGGAAAATATGTTTATTTCATCCTTTCAGAAGCAGAGGTCCTCAGTTAATCCTTTTTTCATAGGATTTTATCAGGGTAGAAAATTCCCACACTTTAAGAGCATAGCTGGATAACATTTTACAAATGTATGCATCCATTGTGACAGCCACCCAGCTTGAGATAGCAAATTCTCAGGCTATCACTCTAGAAGGTTCCCTGGGCTCTTTCCAGCCAGTAACCACTGCCTTCCTGGTAACCTCTAGTCTCACTACCATAGATGAGTTTTGCCTATTTTTGAAACTCACATAAACAGAATCATGTATCATCCTGTGTCTCGCTTCTTTTCAGCAACACAATATTTTGAGATTCATCCCTGTTGCTCCATGTATCAAAAGCACATTATTTTCCACTGCTGAGTAGCAGTTCGTTATATAAATACAGAGGGCACCCAAAAAATGTATACACATTTTAAGAAAGGAAAAAAACTGTATTAAAATTGTAATACTCAAGATGGACTGATAACAGAAGATGAATACAAATCATGTGCATACATTTTTTTGGCACCCTCGGTATACAACAGCTAATTTATTATTTTAGTTTGTCTTAAGAGGTAATTTGATGCCAACGAGCTGAGGAGTTAGAGATGAAATTTGGGCTGGTAAGGCCCACAACACATAGGTTATAAAAGTACAGATTGAAAAGAAGGTAGAGATTGATGGTTGTTTCTTATACTTTGTAATAGGCTAATACAAAAGGTACGCTTTACC
>NW_017731566.1:6404-7958 GCF_001890085.2 Hipposideros armiger | reverse complement strand
CCCCCCCAGGAGTGTGATTCCTGGGCATAAGCATAGGTGGTATCCTTTCAATGGCTTTTTGAAGTATAATTTACATACATTAGTATCAAAGTAAATTCCGATTGCTTTACTGATTTTCTTTCTATTTGTTCTGGCCGTTATTGAAAAGGCCTGTGGAAATCTCTGACAACTTTGAATTGGTCTGTTTCTCTTTCCGGTTCTGTCAGTTTTTGCCTCATATGCTTTGAAGCTCCCTTAGGTGCGTAAATGTTTGGGGTTGTTTTGTATTCTTAGTCGACTGACCCCTGTATCATTATTATGGGATCGCTTTGTTTATCTCTGGTAATAGTCCTTGCTCCGGAATCTATTTTGGAGATTTGGAAATTGGTGCCCATCAATTCCTTCATGTAATTTTTCTATCTCCCCCTTATTCTAGTCTTCTGCAGAGACTCCAATTACACATATAGTAGGCCGCATGAAATGTCCCTACAACTCCTTAACTTATTTAGTCTTTTTCTCTCTGTGTTTTATTTTGATGGTTTTGATTCCTATGTCTTCAGCCACGCTTTCCTTCGGCACTGTCTAATCTGCCAGTAACGCCATGCCCTGGTTCGTCACTGGCCAGGCAGGAGGGCCTGGTCCACCAAACGGACGGGGTCAGAGCTGAGAAACCTCAGGCCGGTTACAACAGAGCATCCTGCTGCATGTGGAGGAGGCTGACCCCTGACTAGGCAGCTAAGGTGAGCCAGAAGTGGGGTCCCAGGCGATGCAGCAAGCACACAGTCAGACCCCGCGTGCGTGACGGTCAGGTTAGCATCAGAGACACCAGAGATGGGGGCCGACTGTCCTGTTCTTGACAAGTGCTTGGTAGGAAGAACCTGCTCCGGTATATTTTTAAATAATTGGGAGAAGCAAACTTAAGAGCTGGGGTTAAGGGCAACAGGCACTTGACACAGGTTTGTGGTTTGGGATTTTGTGACCTGGAAGCCAGAAGGCAGATGGGCTCTTTCCTGTGAGAATCCCCCTCCAACTCCAGTTTTCTACCAATGGTTTTCTTTCAACAGAGTGAGGGAGGCATGCCTACAGGGGAGGTGTAATTGTGCCTATAATGCGTAACAGCTACCAGGCTGGGCCTGTCTAAATGGTTTATATTTATAAGCATAGTAAACTGTAATTTTAAATAAAATAAAAATTGGGATTCTACAACACATCACAAATAATCTAATTACCAGAAAGCGATTTTGCCTACAAATGACCTAATCTATTATTAATCATGAGCACATTTTTAAAGTGTAAGTGTAGCCAATCACAGTGGCTCTGACACAATATTATAAGTTTTATAAGGAAATGTATTTAGAAATAGAAAGGCTGAGAAATGAGGCCAATAACACGATGTGGAGACCTCAAAACTGCCAAGGCCATCAAAAACGAGGGCCATCTCAGCAAGTGCCACAGCCCAGAGGAACCTAAGGAGACGAGACAACTCGATGTAACGTGGGGCCTGGGTGGGATCCCGGGACAGAAAGAAACAAACATTAGTTAGAAAGGAAGCAAATATGAATCATTTATGGACTT
>NW_017731566.1:0-1629 GCF_001890085.2 Hipposideros armiger | reverse complement strand
GGCAGGCCGCATTAAGGGAAAAGGCAGTGCTCCATGGCATTGTTTACCTAAAGCCTAAAGCTGGTTTAGCCTTTGGGTTTTCCAATGACATGACCCAAACAATTCTCTTTTAGCGTTAGTCCGATTGCACTGGGCCTCTCACTTGCCTCTGAAATCATCTTGTTGAATTATTTACTTCCTGCTTTGTGCCCCCTCCTAACATTGATGCTCATGAAATCAGGGACTTTGTCTGCCATACTCCCTGTTTTTCAGCTCCCAGAACATTCCTTACACACAGTGCAGGTGCTTACCACGTTTCGGGGTGGGGTGGACAACCGACCATAACGGCTGGCTGGGAGGGAGGCGGATGTGGAAGGGTTGCATTAGGATTTGGGACCTATGGCGTGAGTTAAGGTTGCTGCAGAGGCAGAAATCGTCCCACACCAGTGATGCCCACCTCTCGTGTGCCGGGCAGGGAGTGAGGCTACCAGTCCGTGCAGGTGTGGGGCGCTGCAGGACTGAGAAGACCTGATCCCCCAAGAGCAGGAAGGAGGTCAGGCACAGAAGTGGCCCCAAGAGCAGATACTCAGGTCCCCTTAAAAGGGGTCATTGTAACTAGTGATCCAACAAAACTCATCAGCTTAGTTTCCTAGGTCTGGTGTAGCAAATTACTACAAACTGGGTGACTGAAACTTATTCCCTCACAGCTCTGGCGGCCAGAACTCGGAATCAGGGCATCAGCAGGGCGGTGCTCCCTCTAGAGGTTCTGGGGAAGAATCCATTCCTGATCTCGAATTTCCCGTGTCCCTTGGCGTGTGGCCACACCCCTCCAAACTCTGCCCCCAGGGTNCCACCTTCAAATCAATCACGTCATGTTTATGATGCTGTATCGTCACACTGAAATAAGGTTTTTCTTTAGAAACAATAGGTTATACAGAGGACAGTGGTGTGCCGATGAAGTCAAAAGAGAAGTTCCATCCTCACCCCTTATTGCCTATTTTTAAATTTAAACCAAATCATTACCCCCACACACAAAAAAAAAAACAAAAAAAAAACCACTGACATTTGATCTGAATATTCAAAATCTGCTCACCAGTGATTCGAAAGGTCCTTGCGATGTACTACGTACTACGTTGGGCAGACAGAGCGTATTTCCAATGCAAGATGCTGTGAGTGTCGTAATTCAGCACTGAAGGGGCATGTGGTACCAACAGAGTGGGTAGGAAGCGGCTCTGAGCCTGTGACTCTGCCCATGGGTGCTGGGGAATGGGACCCAGAGAGACTTAGCATAAAGCTTGGTGCCGGTTGTAGCAATGGTAACAATCAGTGTCACTTCTGAGCCAGTGTGTGCCTGGCCCCACACTGAGTGCTTAGATGTGGATTCTCTCCTTTAGTCTTCCCAAAGCCCCAGGAGGCCGGCTGGTCCGATCATTGCATCCCCAGGACAGGTGCTCAGGTGGCTCAGTGTCATGTGTGAGCCTCTAGGGGCTGGGGCTGGGATTGTTAGTTAGAACAGAGTGTCTGCTAATTGAGCTAAACTCCTAGACCCAGAGTCCTTCAGTGCTGGGCAGAGACTCCCAACTCGGCTATACTTTTTGGTAGGAGTATTCCCTCTTTATTCACAATCTTTATTGTGAGAACTTGCAAGCT
>NW_017733507.1:27255-28747 GCF_001890085.2 Hipposideros armiger | reverse complement strand
CCCTGGCTTTCACTTTTATATGGAACTCAGAGAAACTTTGGTCTCATAAACAGAAAATCATAAACAGAAGTTTGGAAATGTAGTGTCCCTTGCTGATCTGAACTCCTTTCCAATTATATGTCAAAAATCATTAGTGGTTGTCAAAAAATATATATTTTTTAATGATTTACCAGCTGGCGGATTTATTTCATACTCTTAATGTTATTGAAAGCAAAGAATTGGAGACTCCCTGACTTCAAGAGGATTCATGCAGTGGATTGTTTGATGCAGTGGGCCACCTGCTGGAATAAAAGGCTCATGGCCCCATCTGCTGGGACAGCTGCCTGCAGACAGCCTTGCCCTCATCTGTCAGCTCCTTTGATGAACAGAGCCATCTCACCCTGTGCCACGCTCCTGCCCTGGGCAGCTGGCTTCCAAAGCCTGATCAATGTGAGAATGTGAATGTCTGCCCTCTCAGCCCATCTGGGAGAGCTGGGAGAGGCCATCTCAGCAGCAGAGCTCCCCGTGGGGTCACTGAAGGTGAGCCTGTACTGCAGCTAATCCTCCCTTGGCTCATCCAAACCATCCCTTGCACAGGGTTTAGTCCCAAACACTCTCCCTGATGAACCTCCTACAAGCTGGCTCCATCCTGGAGTCAGCTTCCTAGGAAACCACCCGCACAGAGGCGTCACCCAGCAATTTGTCCTCCACTTTCTCAGTTTCTGGGATATACACCAAGAAGGCTTGACCAGAACTTTTTAATTTAATTGGCTACTCCTTTACTAAGAGGCCCCTATGTAAGACCTATATTTTAAAAGAATAGGGAAAATTAGAATATCTGTACTTGTAGTGCAGCTTTGCCAATACAATGTTTTGAGAACAATGCTTCCTTCAAAACTTGAGACTGCTGATTTCTATCATTCAATCTATTGAAAAGTCCCACTGTGTAATCTAATTGGCAAAATCAGTCTACGCTGTCAGGTATACTGTTCAGACATACTTCTGTTACAACCTGTCTAACTCTATTTGTCAATACAAGTAAACATGCTAATGGGCATTTTGAGGAATATCATTAAATCACTGAAAATTTAAAGATGTATCCAGTGAGATCAACATTAAAATGAGGTGACCTTATGTGATCATTTATCTATTTTATATTCATTTTTTAAAAGCAAGATAAGCCATTAGGTGTCATTATTTAATTTGCAATATACAATGCAATAGCTACTATTGTATACCATGTATAGTTATAAATAATTGTGAAGATGTGCTGGCTTTTAGGAAAAATGAAATAGGAATCAAATAGAGATCACATTAGTTTTAGTAGCCATCAGAATGGAGCACTTCCTGTGAATGTAATAAGGCAGGCTGGACCATCAGGTTGAGTGTTGCTGGTGAAACAGTTTTAGGAGCTGTGGCTGCTACAAAGCCACCACCTGCCAAGCAGGGTCTCTTCATGGTGGGAGTATACCCCTCCTAGGTGTCAATCTGCTATGTAAATGTCTAAACCCAC
>NW_017733507.1:15026-26625 GCF_001890085.2 Hipposideros armiger | reverse complement strand
ATATAATATATTATATATATATATAAAATTATAGTTGACATACAATATTATTCCACTTCAGCTTTAGGTGTACAGTGCAGTGGTCAGGCATCTACACCATCCATGGAGCGGTCTCCCTCAGAAGACATGTGCCCATCTGACACCTGGTCTTCTGCCTGCTGCCTGCCTCTCACTTCTGAGCTCCAGCCCTTTCTGGGGATTCGCCTTTCTCTACTGGTGGTCTCTGCTGCCCCCTACTGGTCTCTTCCCTTTGGGCTGCACTCCAGTCAGCTAAAGTACGGAAAATTTTCAAAGCCCTTCCTGGTTCCAGGCTGGCACCACACCATGTCCAAGAAGGTTGGCCCTCCCACGTCTCTGGCTAGACCTGGTAAGTCCCAGGACACAGTCTTTACACCAAGTTGCTGTGTGTCTTAGAAAAGAAACTCTCCCACTCTGTGCCTGTTTCCTCATCGGTAAAGAAGCTAGAAGATCCCTGCCAGGATGGTGAACCTGTAATATCTACAGAAGCAGCAGGATTCTCTCTCTATTTCCTGGAGCGGGCTGCACTCCCAGGATTACCAAATGAGCTGGGGTCTTCAGTGTTTCTAGGGACCCCTCAGAAGGGGCTCAAGAGCTACGAAGCCAGACCCTGATTCAGGACTCTGAGAGATTCCCAAACCTTTGTCATATACCTAGGTGGATACTTTGTCGCCCTCTGCCTCAGAACCCCTCCTAGGCCCCAACATAGAGGTGCTCAAGATGAGATGAGAAGGAACAACAGCTTAAGTTTGGGAGAGAGGGGTGAGGGGAGCTGGGGAGACCTGTCCATGGTAGCCACAGGCAGGGTGTCTGGGGTTCTGTGGGATGGAGAGTGAGCAGGAGATTGATCACCAGGAGGCAAGGGGTGCCCTCTGACACAGCGCAGGGCAGAAGTGACTGGACAGGGACACACCCCTCTGCTCCAGGACAGAAGGGCCAGGGCGGGGTGCAAAGGAACCAAGGACCATGAGCCGGTGGTCCATTGAGGCAGACAGCTAGACCCAGACTCTTCCAGCCTGGCCTGAATCTATCCCTCAGCACATACGAGTCCAGAGAGGATGTGGGGACAGGCCTGGGCGGGCCAGAGCTGTGGCTGCACCAGCTGGGAAAACCCAGACAATCCCTCGAGGGCGCCCAGGGTCCAGCCAGACCTGAATTTCTGACCGCAGCCACCACAAGAGAATGTGGTCTGTGGTGGTGTCTGCCCAAGGCCATGGCAGGTGCAGGGGCAGGGCGGCGGGGGGGCAGGGGACCAGATGGGGATGGTGCATTTAGGTACAGCCCCTTCTTTTCCCCAAGACCTGGGGCTGTCCTCAGGGGAACCATGCTTTCTGGGCCCTGGGTAGTGGGATGAGCTTCACACCCACACCAGGGTGCTGGGCGAGAGCAGCCTTCGCATAAACCCCCAAGGGCAGACACTACTCCAGCCACCAAGGTACCAGGAGCCCAGGGTCATAGGCAGGAGTGGGCCAAGCACCACAATGGGGAGAAGCTGAACTGCATCACAGGCCTCCCAAGCCCCCCTCCCCCATACCCTGCATGACATCTGCTAGGGCGAGCACACCCCATGACCACTCAGTTCCTTGCCTTTCTCCATAACCAGGTGTGTGTGTGTGTGTGTGTGTGTGTGTGTGTGTGTGTGTGTGTGTGTGTTGTGCAATCCAGCCCTCAGCACTGGACCTTATCCCTCAGAAGTTGCCTAAGCGGTGTTTGTGGAGTGGAAAGATCTAGCCTGGAGTTCTTTGAAAGCTGCTGTGATGAGTTTGGTGAAACCATTCTGTCCCCATCACCATCATCAACTTCACTTCTTTCTTCCTCCTCATTATCGTCATTATTAAGAACTGTGGAGGGTCTCGGATTTTGACTCTGCTTGCAAGCTAACAAGTAAGCCTGCTGCAGACTCCTGGATGTTGGCAGAAGACACAAGACTCCTGAATCAGGAATCAAGGCCACTCCGTTGTTCAGTTTATTACTCAAGTAGCGAGAGTATTAGCGTCATCAAGGATGTCAGCCGGAATATCATCATCTTTACACCAGTTCTCTGAGCCCCATGAAGTGATGTAAAAAGGGCCAGATGACAGCTGCCCAAATCTTTTATACTGGTCAGTGAGCATGATTTGCTCCAGAGGGAGACACCATCTCTACCTTCCAAGGCTGTTCACGACACAAACATCCTTGAAAAGATGGTCCAACACAGAGGCAATCAGTGCCTTTGCTCGTGAGACATTCAGAAACAGAGATCCTCAGACAATTGTCTCCCAGCAATCATTATCCTTAACAACAGCTACATAGTTCCAGGCTTTGTCTGTTACCACATCCCATGGAAAGGGCTGGACTACTTTTCACAAAATGTAACAGGAAAATTAAGGGATATCTGACTCAAACCATGGGCCAGACAACGAACTCGTGAAAGGACTTCCCAGGGAAGTCATGTTGGTAGGTCCTGAGGCCCCCATTAGAGTTGCTGAAACAGAAAGCTGGGAGGTCTAGGGGCTACAGCACTTTGGCTACCCTCTTGAGTGGCTGTATGAAAGATCCTGGGGCCAAAAAGGAAACTGGAAAGCAAGAGGGTGGGCACTGGATGTGACAGGTGGGAATCTGCAACCTGCTGCTTTGAGTTCTCTCAGACACCCAGCAGTGTGACTCCACAGAGACCCAGAGAGTGGTGTTGTCATCAACCAAACATGCCTTGGAGCCATGCAAGGGCCAGCACTCTTGACTGCATGGCACCAAGAAAGTACAGAATATGCCTGAACAGCAATTTCTTCATCTTAAAATGGGAGAGATCATCTTAGCTCAGCAAGAAGCCAGTCCCATTGTCAGCATGAGATAAGCAGCAGCACCGTATTATATATTATATTCTTGGGCTTCAAAAGAGACCCAACCCATAGCACCTGTGCAGCCTATCCCTCCTGTACCCCTGCCCAACAGAACCCAAACCTTGGCTGCCTTGGGAGGACAACACAAACCTTCTAAGTGGACGGAGGACTAGAAACGCTGTAGACGAGCTCACTCCTAGATTCCAGCTCACCCTACACCCCGCTCCCAGAACCACCTGCATTCATCTTCTGTGAGCCTTAGTGTCCTCACTTGCAAGACAGAGACACTTGGCTCAAAGACACACCAAGAGTTGTTCCCAAGCCCAAAGTAAGAGGATCAGGGACAGGGAACCGTCATCTGTTCAACTTTTGCTGTGTGCCAGCACTCAGCTAACACATGATCTCATTCATCCTCAGGCCTTCCCTGCTGCAGAGGGAACTCTCCCAATTTCACAGACAAGGAAACTGAGGCCCATAAGTGACCTATGCATAGGTCTGGATAGTTTCAACATTCATGAGCTTGAAATTACTCCTTGAGCGAGAGGCATAGACCACTCTCTGCAGGGCCCTTGCCTAGCTGAGAAACCGAGTGAGCTGGCCAGAGGGGAACCAACCAGGCCTGACCAAACTAGCCAAGGAAGGGCCGAGCTTGACTGGCCAGAGTGCGGTGTGCAGGGGCCCAGCCTGGGGTCTTGTCAGAAGAGAAGTCTCAACACCACCGTGAAGAAGTCAGGGCTGGACAACTCCTGATCCACTAGGTACTCTGCTGCCCTCCACACCCCCTCCAGGCCCCAGGGAGATGCTCCGTAGACCAGGACAACCTTGAGGAATTGGAGAATTAGTGCAGACGCAGCTGTACCCCAGCCAGGGCCCCATGGGCGGGACTGGCAGGGGTTGCGGTGGGAGGTGGTTGAGGTCTAGATCCCAACCACAGCAGGGCACAAGCCACTCTGAGAAAGATCCCCAGAGGTAACAACCCTGGAGAGGACCAGGCACTGTGGGCGGGGACCAGAGAAAGCCAGGCAGAGGACAGAGCTTTGGGGGTGGCTGCTGCCAGTGAGAAGGACCAGGGACACCTGCCAACAGCACCTGCCCCCTCCAGGGAGCACACGCTGAAGGTCAGGACAGAGATACCTTTGACCCTGAGGGTGCTTGAGGCCCAGGACAGGCCAACTAAGCCATAAGGACCCCTGGAGGCAGAGCCCTGGCCCCAAGCAGCACTGGCCCCTGCTGCTGCTGGGCCTGGCCATGGGCACCCAAGGCCTGCTGCCCCTGATGACAGCACTGTGGAGCAGGGCCCCAGAGTCCCAAGACCTGGCAGGAAGCAGCCTTCAGAGCCTGAGGGACAGGTAAGTAGCTGGCACTGATGGGAGAAGGATGTGGAAGAAGGGAGCATCAGCTGGAGAGCAGAGGCCTGGGCAGATACTGGTTTTATTTAAAAAGTTGACATTTTTATCTGGTGTGGATTTGTTTGTATTGGTTTTTGCTTTTTACTATTGTATTAGAATGTTATTTATCTTGATGATTGAGGTTTTTGGCATCTCTTATATTTTGCACCTAAGACTGGTGCCTCACTCGCCTCACCATGGTCCTCTGGGTAGGACAGACACAGGAAGGCCGGGCAGGACATGCGCAGCCGGCGCTATTCATTTTAGGGGCAGACCCACCTTCTCAGTGGCCCCATAAGGTCCTGCTGTCATCCCTGTTTTAAAGACAAGAAGAGAGGTCCAAAGAAGTGGCCACAGTTCCAGGACTTGAAAAAGTCCCAGGACTGAATGCTGTGACCTCATCAGCATGTCCTGTGTTTTAACAAAATGGTCCAAGAGAAATGGTGGTCTGCAAGGTGTACAGAGAAGCGGGCAAGAGCTTGGCTAGGTCCCCCCACCAAGGTCTTCAGCTCCCTAACTCATTCATAGATGTTTACTAGGGCCAGGCCTGGGGACACAAGCGGGTGGACCTGAAAGAAAGGAATCATGTCCAGTTATGGGGACAGACCCTTGGGCCATTTTAGGAGCAGTAAGGTGAGAAGGGTATGCCCACGCTGGTCTTACTGATAGCGGGGTGCTGACCAATGATGGAAGCGCTCCGGGCAAAGGGCACAGCATGGGAGAGAGAGAAGAGTGAGACACACAGGCTTGACAAGGAGCTGGGGGCAGAGCTGGGGCACAGACCACAGGGGTCTTGTGTACCCTGTATTTTATCTTAGGGTCTAGGAGGAGTTTTGAGAGATTTCAGTAGAGGACGGTCAGACCCAGATTCATGTTTGGAAAAATGGCTTCAGATTGGAGACTGGTGTGAGGCTAGATTAGAGGATAGAGAAGGGGCAGAGGCCAAAGCCTAAGCTTTGGGGATGGGGAGGAAGTACTTATCTCTGTGGCGACCAGGTCCAAGATCTCCAATGACAATGGCAAGTAAATATGAAGGGATGATAACGGAGAATCAATGGGGAGGAAAAGGCACTCTTGTGGACTGTCTATAGATGTCTAAAATGTACAACCATTTTAGCAATATACAGGTCATAAAAAATGTATTTATTTAAATTGTGCAATTTCACTTCTAGAAATTCATCCAGAGGGGGAAGTAACCAAAGACGTAACCAAAGGTTTATAGACAAGAATAATTAGCTCAACATTATCAATGATGGGAAAAAACTGGAAATAGCCTAAACATCCAGCCGAAAGGGTGTGACTAAATAAAGTCCGCAGCATCTATCATAAGAAATCTTACACAAACTTCCAAAATTATGTTTTTGAAGCAGCTCAAATAATATGACAAAATCAATTTTTAAAAGGATATGCACAGAATGCTTCCAACTGGGTTTTTAAAGTATGTGTGAATTCTCAAAAGCTAGTCAGAAAATATAGAAAAATGTCAGTGGTGTGTCCCTGGCTGGTGGGATTTTGCCTAATTTAAATTTTTGTTTCATAATTTTATGTAGTTATGAAAATGTTTGCAAGAACATTTATTTCGTTTTTATCTTCTAAAATAATTTTAATACAAGAGTAACAGATACTTGTTGTAAAAAAAATTAAGCACAGAAGTATATTAAAGTAAAAATTGAGTGTTTCTGCTTACCATTTCCCCACATTGTCCCTAAAACCCATTCTCTAGAGACAGCCACTGTCAGACTGGTCTATAAACTTCCAGCCCTTCTCCTATGTGTGCATGTCCCTGAAAACACACACACACACACACACACACACACATCTAGTTAGTGTTGGGATTTTATTTTTCAAAAATGGAACCATACTCTGCATATTATCTGCAACCAGCTTTTTAAACAACCTGTTATTGACATTTTCTATATCAGTGCATAGGGATATCCCATGTTCTTGTCATGGCTTTGTATGACCTCAAAGTTTAGATGAACCAGAATACATTTAAGCATTCCCTAGTAATGGACATTTTAGGTTGTTTCCAGTTAAAAATATAAATTACAAGAGATGCCATAGTGGAAATCCCCACATGTGTGTACAAGTACAAAGTGCACTTATGTTATTACCATAGGGATAGATGCCTAAAAGTAGAATTGCTGGGTCAGAGAGAAGGTGCTTTGGGAATTTTCATAAGTAGTGCCCACTTGTCCTCCCAAAAGGCTCTTCCAACTTACATTCATTACAGTAAATGATGGTGCCCTTTCCTCTACATCCTTGTCCATAAAATGATATTGTTGATCTTTTTCATTTTGCCCACCTTGTGAGCAAAAATGAGAGTATGGTTGTTGTTTACCTGATCATTGATGAAACTTATTTTCCTTTCGTATTTTTACTGACTGATTTTATTTCTTTTGTGAATTTACCGGTCATAGTTTCATGTTTTTTTTTTTTATTTGAGTGGTTGCGTTTTCTGGTAGATCTATAGAAAGTCTTCATATAGTTAAGATATTAACTCCCTTGTTAAGTTTGTATGTTGTAAATATTTTTCCCTGATCAGTTTTATGCCTTTTGTTAATGGAGTCTTGCGCCGTAAAGCCATTTTTAATTTTTATGTGTCAGATTGGTTTAACTTTTTCTTTATGGTTTCCGTGCTTTGTGACAAGCATAGAAGAGGCATTGTTATTTCAATATTATAAGATCATTTTTCTATTTTATTCTGGTACTTTCATTGTTTTGGTGTTTGGTTTTATTTCACCTGGAGTTTATTTTTATGTGGGTAAGGATATACCCTTATTTATTTTCCAAATGGAAAGCCAATCGTCATGTATTTATTGAACATAAATACAATTTATATTAAATACTAAGTTATTGACTGATCACTTTTTGTGGCTCTAGTGATCAAATAATCTATTCCTGTGCCCGTTCCACCCTGTTTTAATTATTTTAGCTTTACAGTACGTTTTGATATCTGGTAGGGAAAGAACCCATCATTGTTACTCTTGTTCAAAATATCTGTGTCTATTCTCTGTCATTTTTTTTTATTGTTGGACTTTAGAATTGATTCACTCATTTTCAAAGATCACTGTTTTGGTGTTATGTTTGTAATTTCATGGAATATATGGATTAATTTGAGAAGAACTGACATCTTTGCAGTGCTTAGCATTGTCTCTCAGGATATGCCCCCACTCACTTACTTTTCTATTATGTCCATCAGTTGAGTTATTTTATATTTCATTCATGGAAATCTTGCACATTTTCTAAGTTTGTTTCTAGGGTTTTTTTAATATAATTTTTTTAAAGCTGTAGATTTCCCCCCATCTCATACCCTAAATGGGAACTGTTTATGTAAAAGAGGAACCTACTGATTTTTGCATGTTGCTCTTGCATTCAGTCACTTTATTTAACTCTTGTGTTAGTTCTAATAGTTCTCAGCTGATTGTCTTGGGAGTTTTTTTAAGTAGACTACCACATCCTCTGCAAATAACCATGTTCTTTCTTTTTTTCCTATTACTTACACTTTTTCCCCCTCATCTCATTTCATTGGCTAAAATCTGTAGAAAATGTTGAATAATAACATTGACAGTGGACAACCTGGCCTTGAAGAAGGTTTTGCCTTTAAATGTGAATGTTGTTATAAGTTTGGGGAGAGTTGAGGATGTTTCCTTCTATTATGAACCTAATAAAAGGCTGGATGTTTATTCTCTCTAAATCAGAAATAAGTGTTGAATTTATATTACTATTATATTCAGTTTTGTTTCAAAAATTTTATGTATACATCTTAAACACAACCATGACCAAATGGCCCTGCTGCTGAGGTGAAAAAATGCTGGCCCCAATGCAACGGGTTATCTTCCAATTTAGATAAACTATACTAGGAGATAAAATAAGATTTGGCAAAGCCTAAGGATTTTTGCCATCATAAACCCTTAGAGTATGACTTGGGTGATTTTTTTTCTTCCTCTAAGTATCTTAATGATATTTTGTGTGACGGTAGGTCTTCTAGAACATAGAGGGTGATTCAATTAGAGAAAAGCATTCTGGGATGACTCCAGGCCTCTGACTTGGAGACAAATCAGCTGAAGTGAGGACAATATGGGGAAATGTGAGGAGTTTCAATGGAGTCTATTGAGTCTGAGGTGACTGTAGGGCATTCAAGAAGAGTTCAGGAGGTGTAGTGTATGTGACTCTAGAGCCAAAAAGAGAGGTTGGAGCTGGAAATAGGGATGGGAGACTCTTGGTCAGTATTCTGAGTGCACAGTGTAGGTTAGAGGCAGAGAGAGTGGGAGAGAACAGTAAGAATGAGATTCTGGGTGGTGGTCTGGGAGTCAGCAGCCGTGCAAGGGCTGGGAAGAAAGAGAGGGGGAGAGTGGGTAGTCTCAGATGCCAAGGAGAGAATGGCCATAAGAAAGAGGGACCTGTTGCAGAGATGTCAGGGAACTGGGGAAGGATTTTGGACTCGACCAGGATGAGGGTCTTAGTGGTTTTGACTAATTGATTTCTGGGAAAGATGGAGGTGAGAGACATGGGGGCCCCAATTGTGTACTACCATGTAAAACACTTGGGAACCATTGTTGGAGAAATGGACAGATGATGGTTGAATGGATGGACAGCTAATGTATGTATGTATGTATGTATGTATGTATGTATGTATGGATAGATGGATGGATGGATGGATGGATGGATGGATGGATGGATGGATGGACAGAAAGACAGTGGTCTGAAAGATCAGAAAAGGCTTCATGAAAGAGGTGGAACTGAACCATGTCTTGGTGTGTGGAGACAAAGAGGGAAGGGGACTCCATATGGAAGCACCGTGAGTCAGAAATTATCCGGTGTTCATGGCCCCAGAGAAGAAGTTAGCCTCAATGGAACACGGGAAATTGTGGGGAAGGAACACTTAGAGGCCCTAACATGAGACCAGGAGATGTCAGGTAGGTCTGAGCCACATCACACAGCCGCCTGAGGGGACATGGCACTCAGAATCTTTATTAGCGCTAAGGATGGTGGTGACCAGGACAGTCTCAAGGGCGGGGGGGAGAAAACACACTGGATCACCCCAAGGCATCAGTGGTGCCTGCTTTGGATGGGGCTCTGGAGCATGGAGATGCTTCTGGGCCATGGGCCCAATCAGGTGTGCCCCAGTCTCTGGGGGACTGACTGCCTATATGCCCTGCTCCAGAACATAGCCCCTTCCACTGTAGCCGTGCACCCGTCACGCTCAGCAGGTTCCTGCTCTGAACTGGTCCCTGGGGGATAGGGCCCAGGTGCTGGCCCATTGGGTTTTAATCCGAGCCTCAGTCACTGTGGTATATCTTCGGCAGCGGGACCCAGCTCACCGTCCAAAGTAAGTGGCTCTTACTACCTTTTCCAACCTGTCCCACCCCTCTGCTGTCTCAGGAAAGTCACTTTTCTCTCTCTGTGAATGGCTTCCCCTCTGTCCTCCCAGCCTTACAGACCAACCCTCACTTTCTCCAAGGGGTCAGTGGAGGCAGGTTGGTTTTGGGGTAACCAGCAGGAAGGACCCCAATGGCAGGAGCAGCCACCTCCAGAATCCAACAGTCAGACACGACCAGGTCCTAATGGCCTGGGCTGGGGATTTGGCCTAGGAGTGGGGCTCCTTCCCCTCTTCCAAGGTGATGCCCACATGGGGACCAGAGGCTGGTTCTGACACTTGGGCAGAATAGAGGCAGTCCGTAGCTCCCAGAGTCTGATCTCAGGGCTTGAGCCCATGCAAGCTGGGAGGGCCACACTGGAGGCTGGGCACAGGCTATCACCCCAATCCCCGGGACACAGGGTCAGCCCAAGGGGAGGCCCATGGAGGGTGGAGAGAAGGGTCTGTCTCACACTAGGCTGAGGCTCTCAGGGCCTCTGTCGAGCCTTGAGGACATGGGGATTCAGAGACATGAATGAGATAGGCTGAGGTGGCCAGAAGCCTGGTTCTCCCAGCTCAGTAGTCAGAAAGGAGCAGGTCCCATGGGACAGAGACTAAGCTGATCCTGGAGCCCCTAACCTCTGGGGCTCTGTCCAAGGGTCAGCCTCCCACAGAGTGTTAGCTTCAGGAGATGATGCATGGGGGTATGAACAGGGGATTCAGAGCTACACAGCTGCCTGTGAAATCAGGGGTTGTCAGAAGTACTGGGGTGGCTGTGGGGTTACTGTGCACATTGTCTGGGGGAGCAGCCCCAAGAACAGAGCCTAAGTTAGGGGTCCTGGGGTCAGTGCATAAGGGCTAGAAAGATGGGCAAAGCTGCAAGGAGCCCTGGGGCTTTGGCTAGGAGGACCAAGACCTCACTGGAGAGATGAGGCTGGGGAAGAGGCAAAGTCAGGGGCTCAAGGAAGATATGGGTCTGCAGGCCCCGCTGTGTGTTAGGCTTATGCTCAGGGCCTTACCACACGCTGTCAACATCATCCTGGGGGCTAGATGAGAGACCACGAATCACAGAGGAGGCAAATGACTCCAAAACTGAGGTGGGGGCCTGATGCTGGTATGACAGCTTCAGAGGTCAGCATCAGAATCCACAAACAAATTTCAGAAGACCAGGAGAAGGAAGAACAGCCTGCTCTGGTTACACTTCAGGAAAAAAACTACAGACAGAGAGGCCTGACCAGGTCACAATAAGGAGGTGACCTAGAAGCGGTTTAGGAAGGGGGAGGCTGTCTGCTTTCCAGGGGCTGAGTAGAAAGAAGGAACAGAACAGAAAGGAAGAACCTCTGGGTGAACAAGCATTGACACAATGGGAATGTTCACAGAGGCTATACATATTGTGTGTGGGGAAGGCTCCCCCAACAACTTGGACTTTCCCTCTGCGTCTCACACCGCTCCTCCGCCCCCACAGGTCAGCCCAAGTCTGCGCCCTCGGTCACTCTGTTCCCGCCCTCCTCTGAGGAGCTCAGCGCCAACAAGGCCACACTGGTGTGTCTCATCAGTGACTTCTACCCCAGCGGGGTGACTGTGGCCTGGAAGGCAGATGGCACCGTCGTCAACCAGGGCGTGGAGACCACCAAGCCCTCGAAACAGAGCAACAACAAGTACGCGGCCAGCAGCTACCTGAGCCTGACGGCCGACAAGTGGAAAGCTGCGAGCAGATTCAGCTGCCAGGTCACGCACGATGGGAGCACCGTGGAGAAGACAGTATCGCCCTCAGAGTGTTAGGTTCCTGAGCCCCCCACTCTCGGGGGCATTCTTCATCCAGACACCCCTTTACTCAGATCTCCACTATACCCCGAGAAACCCCTGCCCAAGAGCAGCTCAGACTGGGCAGGTCTCACTACCTCCCCATTTCTACTTCTCCTCAATAAAGACCTAATCATTTATCATCTCACACTCTCTGTTTGTGCTGAGTCTCTAGGTTAAGGGGTCTGTTATTACGGGAGGGGACAGTTATG
>NW_017733507.1:11994-13131 GCF_001890085.2 Hipposideros armiger | reverse complement strand
CTGTTATTTTGAGGTTTTAATTTTCTTTATATATGAGGACTGAAGAAAGTTTGACATTGTGATTGGTAGATGTGGGCTCTGTAAGTATCTCCCAAATCGCATCAGCTTTTCCTTGCAAGGGAGTGGATGCAGGGGCTCACGTGCTGGTCCTGGCATCCTCCCTAAATCTGGATGCGGGCCCCCTGCTTCCCTGAGCTGTAGCAGGGCGGGTCTCTCCGACTCGTGTTCCTGCAGGAAGTTCCGGTATCAGAGGCTTGACGAGGTCCAGGTAGTACTTCAGCAAAATTGCAGCTATAAAGGAATGCATCATGGGATATTTCAGTTGTGTCCTCCTCCTGCAAGGGCTGCAGCGCTTCCGTGAAGGGTGTGCCTTCAGATGCTCTTTCTTCACCCCATAGTATGTTTCATAATCTAGTAAAAGTAGAGAAATGCAAACACTTCCCTTTTGTCCACCGCTTTACAGAATGATGATCTG
The DNA here is from genome assembly GCF_001890085.2 of Hipposideros armiger. Taxonomy (NCBI): domain Eukaryota; kingdom Metazoa; phylum Chordata; class Mammalia; order Chiroptera; family Hipposideridae; genus Hipposideros; species Hipposideros armiger. Next base: position 12,656 of record NW_017733507.1, on the reverse strand, counting down.
GTCCCTGCCGTCCTCCTATGGTGAATAATTACTGTTGAGTGCCATGGTGAACTCTAGGATGCGAACGTATGTATTGTGCGAACACACTGCAGTTATCCTCCAGTGATGATGACACTGTGGCTGCAAATGATGGGCATTTGTCCACTGGAAGCCTCCTCAGATGGCTTCTGGGTGCCCTTACCTGACCCCAGGGGACATCAATGGATCCTGCTTTCTGAGTAGCGACATGTTCTAGCTCATCGGTACCTTTCCTTCCCCAAGCCTAGAATTGGCCATTGATCCAGGTTCTCTTTAGTAAAAGGAGAGATTTAGGGTGAAGGTCAAGGTGCTGCTCATGTCTCCCTTTGAATGAAGCAGAGCAACAATCATATCAACAGACCCTCCCCAATATAAGACCAGATTAGGGGATAGCAAGGGATGCTCCCAAGGTCACCCTGGAGGACAGGTTGGTATTTCCTACGGTACCACCCTGACTTCACTCAGGACAGTCCCAAACTAAGATGTCACCAGGGAAGGTACGCCGGAGCCCCAGATTTGATGGTTGGGGAAATCAGAGGCTACCAGCGGGCCCTGTACACAGTCCAACCTGCTTCTCCCTGGAAGAGGATGTTCAGGGGGTAGGGGACACTCTCTGCCTTCACCTCATGGTCTCACCAAGGAAT
>NW_017733507.1:5015-5942 GCF_001890085.2 Hipposideros armiger | reverse complement strand
CCCTAGGGGTAGTTTCACTCTCATCCAGAATCACAAAAAGAATGTTCCAGAGCGGGCTATAGGGCCAGCACCACCCAGGAGAATTGGCCCTCTGCACCATCCCTAATGTTACTGTTCCTGTGTGGGCCATGTCTACCCTCAAGGTCCATCCCCAGATAACCCTGGGCCCCAGGGTAATGCCTGAGCTCCCGTCCCTGGATTCCTCCGTCTTGGCACTCACATGCCTTCTCAAGCTTCTAGCCCATATCAGAACCTCCATCTTCACTCTCTATACCATCCCTCTACTGTACGGTGACAATGCTTCACCGAACTCATCAGAGACTGCACTGTGCTCCATCCCTCAGTCCCTTGCTGTCACATTCCCTACAGAAACCACAGTTCCTGGAGTCTGGTTGCTAACTCCCACACTCCCCTCTGAGGACACTGGTACCACAAGAGACTTGGGGCCCAAGCTCCCAATCACCTGGGAGACAGGACTGATCTGCTCTTTCCACCCCTTACAGACCAGCCCACCACTGACCTCAGCGCGAGATCCAATATCCACCTGTGCTCGGGTGACCGGTCTGGGGTCTGAGGTCAAAATCAAGTATGAGTTTCTAAGAGTGGGCTATTGATTGGTCTGTAAACAGACTCATATTATTAGGAGGCAGACAAAGCTATCTCACACACACGCGCGCACGCGCGCACACACAGACACACACGCACGCACGCACGCGCGCGCATTCAAATGCACGTAAACATGTCTGTTTACACAAACATAAGGTTCCTAAAAACACACACCCATTTACAAACATTGTTCTCGCAGTCTTCAGGAGAGTTTGCAGAGAACGTACTACAGTAGAGAAAAAGCTGGACATGACCAAAGAAAACCCAGCCACTGCAGTCCCTGCGCTGTGGTCTTCCAAAGAGGTCCAGGGACATGTGAAA
>NW_017733507.1:0-3631 GCF_001890085.2 Hipposideros armiger | reverse complement strand
GGGGGAACACCCATCCCAAACCTCAGCCGACCTCCTTCCTGCACCCAATTAACTCTCAATAAAATGTCCTCATTGTCAATCAGACATCAAGCTCTCTGCTCATTTTTTGTTTAAACATTTTGTCCTGAACTCTCCTACCCAGGGTGAACACAATTCTTTTGGCCCGGTCACAAAGAAGCCAGCAGATGGAGTCTCCATGTTGCCCTGAGCGGGAGTGTCACTCTCACCCAGAAGTGCAAAAAGAATGTTCCACAGCGGGGTAGAGGGCCGCCACCACGCTGGAGAGCCGGTCTTTTGCATGTTTCCTAATGTACTGTTTTTGTGTGGACCATGTCTTCCTTCAATATCCATCCCCAGGTCCCCCTGAGTATCAGAGCAGTGCCTGAGCTCCCGTGTCTAGATTTTTCCATGTTGGCACTCACATGCTTTCTCAAGCTTCCTAGCCCATTTCAGATTCTCCATCTTCTCATATACCACCCTGCTTCTGTAGGGTGACAATTCTTCCCCCAACTCATCAGAGACTGTGCTGTGTCCTATCGGCCAGGCCCTCACAGTCACATTCCCTACAGAAACCACAGTCCCTGGAGACAGGTTGCTCGCTGTCATATCCCTCTGAGGGCCCCCGTCACTAAAGAGTCAGAGGGTCCAACCTGTGTTCAAGTCCCCTGGGAGACAGGACTCATTTGCTCTTTCCAACCCTTCCTGATCAGCCCACCACTGACCGCATTGCAAGACCCAATGTCCACATGTTCGCCGATGAACTGTCTGTGGTGTGAGGTCAACATCAAGTATCAGATTGTAGGACTGGGCTATTGACTAGTCTGTAAGCAGCTTCATACTCTTAGGAGGCAGACAAAGGTGTCTGTCTCTCCCTCTCTCTCAAACACAAACACACACACACACACACACACACAGACACACACACATGCACACACAACACACACGCAAGCACAAGTGCACCTGAAGAGACACTCACACACATAAGGTTCATAAAAATGCACATCCATTTGCTAACATTCTTCTCACAGGCTTCAGGAGAGCTTGGGTAGAAGGAGCTGCTGTCAGGACAAGGGTGGACATGACCAAAGAAAAGCTAGTCACTACACTCACTGTTTGTGGGCTTCCAGAGATATCCACAAACATGTGGAAGGGCAGAGGTGTTCCAGTCCAGGTGGAGAGTGATACAGGGAGACATGAGGAGGTTTGCGGCAGGGAGGGTGGCCAGGAATAATTGGCCGATGCCAGAATGATGGCAGAGGGCTTGCTGAGCATGACACTGTGTCAGGTATAGAAGGATGCCAGAACTCTGTGACACTTGCGTGCGCTCTGCAAGGTGACATACAGGGCCTGGAATGCGGGCTGAGGCGCTGGGTGCTGCTTGCCCATCTCCAACGTGCAGGTTCAGTCCAGGGATGCAACGTGTATCGCAGGGTGTAGGGACACCCTAGCTGTTGACATTCCTGAACCAGGACATGTGCAACTCAACATGTGGGTAAAGGAATAGCAGAGTCTCACACTCTGAAAGCTCATAGAAAATACTGCGCTGAGCATGGCATTGGCCTTCCCCTTCTGAGCAGGCCCCTGACTAGGTCATGCCAGCTCTAAGTCAGCCCTGTTGTGGAGGCAACTGCACCCATGGGCTCAGGAGGGGGTTAAAGAGTGACCATTCCACTGTACCTCAGGCTGTCCCAGTCCATGGCTGGGACACTGGAGCTCAGGCCCATGCAGAAGGGCCTGCATGCTGGAGTAAACATAAATGCCCTCCCACCCACATGTTCCATTTTCTGCCCCTCATTCTACATGACCTCCTCTGCTGAGGATGATGGGGCATCTAGGACCTCCTTATGATTCCCAGCTCTGCAGAGGGGCCCCACCTCCATCATCTCTGTGATAAACAGCCTGCTCACCAATTACACAATGACAACACCTCACGGGCCCATGCAAGTTTTCAAAGAAGGATGCAATTACGTGAAAATTCTGATTCATACCAACACACCCTCTCCAATGCCATGCCATGACCGAGAACATGTGGAATCCTATGGAATTGAAATTCCATGTTACAAGGGCCACCCCCATACACCCTCCCATCTGCACGATCACCACCCGTGACAAGGAGGCTGAACTTTGGGTCTGCCTTGCAGCTGCAGTTGGGCTTGGGCAGGCTTTTGAGGGAGTCACCAGGGGTTTGTGTTTGGAACTGTGTCACTGTGTATTGTGTTCGGCGGAGGGACCCAGCTGACCGTCTCAGGTGAGTCTCACCCTTTCCCTCTTCTGTAGGGTCCACTGTGACATTTGGGCTGATTTTCCTCTTCTCTCCATCCATGTCTGTACTACGGTTTCCATGGCTCTGGCATTCTCTTACCTTCACCTTTCTTGCTGCCCTGACCCACTTCCTTGTACCCTTTTTTGACCCGGAGGAACCTTTTGGGACGGGATTCGAAGATTCCCAGGGAACCTTCCCTGCAATTTCTTTTGTTAACCCTAACCCCCTCCCCAGGGGGACCTCCACCCCCAATTCCTGGGAGGTCGGGCCCCTTGGGGGTCTCTGAGTGCTGGGGTCTTAGAATTAGGGGACTGATGGTCTGCAAAAGTGGGGGGCTCTGGTTGGTGCACCAGGACGATGAGATGTGAGAAGGAAGCTGGGATCCACTGAACTGTACATGGGTGGGTCTCTCTTGGATTCTGTCCTCTCTGGGTGGTAGATGAAAGCTAGTGAGGGGCTAGTGGGGGGGAATCTCTGTATCGGTGACTTGAAGAGAGAGAGGAGGAATCAAGGCAAGGTGCATAGAAATGGAGAAGGAAGGCCCATGAGATGGCCTCAGGGTGCTGGATCATTCTTCACTTCCCGAGACAGCCAAGACATCCCCCTTACCCCCAACAGGACAGGTGTTAAGAGACTCACCCCACAGGTTGCCCCACCCCTATGAATTCTGGAGGAGAGACCTCAGAACAGAGGTTTGGGCTGGGTGTTCTCTTGGGACAGGTGACAAGGACAGGCTCTACCAGGTTGACAGATGTCCTAGGACAGATGGATTCCCCTAGTATAACGTTACAACAGCGAGAGACCCCTCAGAACAGACACAGACTAAAAAGGTAACAGCCACTTTCCAGGGATCCCACGTGAACCCTTTGGAATCCAATCCTGTTGCTGACACCTCTCCCCAAAATGGCAACCCCAACGTGTTTGTGTGGCAGCAACGACAGCGTCAGGGGGACTGTGAACCAGAAACTCCCAACCCGGAAGGGAGGAGAGCCCAAGCCCGGGATAGAGAGGTGCCCTGGGTGTGGACACCGGGGAGAGAAATCCGGGGAAAGATCTCACACTGTCTGATGCCCCAGGACAGACAGAGCCCTGAGGAAGCGTGAGATCTCAAGGTGGTGCCAGCCAGCACCAGGGAGCAGATGGTGGGATGGTGGGTGGTGAGACTTGTGAACCTGAGACTGAAACGATGGGCAAAGGGTGAGCCCACGACTGCCAAGAATCAGGCACTGAGATTCTGCCACCAGAAAGTGAGTGTCAACTCCCATCCCTGACCTGACCACAGGGGAGCAGGGGACAGATTGGGGACCACGCCATAGACCTGGGGGAGCTGAACCCCCATCAACAATTAGGCCAGGCGCTTTCAGGATG
>NW_017733506.1:24903-27701 GCF_001890085.2 Hipposideros armiger | reverse complement strand
AAAATAACTATAAGTTTTTAAAGCTGCAATGTAAAAACTATCTTCCAGCCAAACAATGATTTCAATCAAATGGAACCCATTTACTGAATGAGGCTTCCCAGAATACACTCCTGGAACAGGCAACGACAACAGGGCCAAACAGACCTCGGTGCTTCCCATAGGCAAGGAAACACAGGATTCTTAGAAACTTTTAAAAAGACCTAAAATATCATTTTATAGAGAGACTTATCTATCTTCTCCCAAAAGTAATATTTGGGATTTTTGTTCATTGTTGTTTTGTTTGAAGCACAAACATAATTCAATATGGTATGCCAGGGAAACACACTAACTACCCTTGCCCTCTAAAGAGGAAATATGACTTCTCAAAAAACTTACAAACAAGATGCATAATAAATAATATATCTATTATTATTGCTATTTTTTCTGCATTGTACAGTTGTAGCTGAAGCTGAATAATGTTGAATGTGAACTATAATTAATATATATACAAATATACACACACACACTCATATAGTCACAGGATGTGGAGTACAGCATAGGGAATAGAATCAATGGAATTGTAACAGCTATATACGATGTCAGAGGGGTAGTAGGTTGGAGGAGGGGTATTATCACTTTGTGAGGGGTGTAAATATCTAACTATTACATTGTTTTGCACACCTGAAAATAATTTTTTAAAAATCTAAATAAACAAAAACATTGCTATTCTTGGTTGTCAAATGAATCAGAGTGGAGGCAAACTGTTCAGGGGTGATATTATGTGAATGGCTCTCAACTGGGGGAGACTTTGCCCCCTCAGGGACATTTTTGATTGTCACGACCTGGGGATACTATGAGTGGGTAGTGATCAGGGATGCTGCTACACATCTTACAATTCACAGGACAGCCCCCACAATAAGTAATTATTTAGTTTAAAATGTCACTCACTAGTGCTGAGGTTGAGAAATCCTCTCTAACGCTATTCCTTAAATTGCTCTGTCCTGCCCACTATGTCTCTGATCAATAGAAAGAATGGGCAGTTTCATTCCTTGCCAAGAAATAGGTTCTCAGAAGCACACTGCTCATGGCAGGGAAATGTTTATTTTAAACTGTGGTGTTTTTGTACAAATGACATTAATTCATCCAAAAGGGGTCAGAATGATGAAATGCAGGCAACAGGGACACAAAGTTCCTTTTAGAGNCATGTCTTTTATTTTCTGTATTCTGATGCTTTGACATCTGAGGCTTTCCTGACCTTGGACTGCCCCTCCTTGGATAGCCAATTCCAGAGAGAGCAAAGGACTTGGATTTGCCCAAAAGCATGCCCTTCACATGCAAACCAGCTCATCCAAGACCACACCCCACCCACCTCCTCTATTAGGCTCTCCAACTCTGTTCCACTGTCCACCTGTCCTAATCACCCCAGGGCCTGATACCAGACAAACAAGGACAGCCCCAGTGCCCCAGAGTCCACTGAAATTTCTCAAACTGGCCAATCCTGAGCCTGCTCACCCTGCCTCATGCTCATTCCTTCCCACAGAAAACAAAATAAAGGCACCTGCTCACCGCTCCCCCCTCCCTCTGCCTCCTGACTGACCCTGGTGCTGCCCTTGGTGGTCCTGCATGGTGTGGCAGGCCCCTCCTCTTGGAAACGGTAACAAATTATCTTTTCAGTGGAAGTTGCCTCCTTATCTGTTGGCCTCAGAGTACCTCAATTTTTCTAATAGTACACTGTATTTTAAAACAGCAAGAGTTAGTTACTTGTCTCATCCAGCTTCACCTGGATGGAGACGAGATGAAGACAGTCACTCAGTAAAGGAGCTCCATCCTTATGGGCTTGGACTGGACTTGGAGGGACTGAACTGGGCAGATCAGGCCTGGTTCTATGGGAGTGCCCCTCCCTGGTCCCACAGCATCCAACTGAACAGCTTTTATTGCCTGAACACCTCTCCACATGTTCTCAATGAACGATACATTCAGATCTCCTTTTTTTTGGTCTTGACTTTCATGATAACCCTCATCTGCCTGAGTCAGGAACAACTGTCACAACGGGACTTGGCAGAGGCACACACATTTCTGTCACAGCTCCCAGCGTGTCCTGAGGCTGACTGGGGGGAAGTCAGTGCTAGTATCTTTAACTGAGTGGCTGTTCTCATTTCCCATGATGTCTCCCAGCAGTAACTGGCCATGTTTGTTCTCTCATTAGGATGAATACCCTGCAGCCCCCGAGGATAACGTGCCATAGTGGCCTCACCAGAGAAAATGCCTCACAGGAGGCATGGGGTCAACTAGACGACCTGGGGCAGGCCCTGGCTCCGTCCTATACCAGCAGAAGGAGCCAGCACTGTTAAGTCCCTGGTGGGGGTGGGGTGGGGGGCGGGCACTTTATGGATATTAATTCATTTCAGACTCAAAACAACCCTGCAGATTAACTATTATATTTCAAACTTGAAGTTGAAAATATTAAAGCTAAGACAAAGAAAGTGCCAGAGTGACAGAGCTAATGAGCAATTAAACAGGGATTAGGATTTAGGTCTGTTTGGAGCCAAAGTCCCTGTTCTTATCACAAACAGGGTGCCCTCACAGCAGGTGACCTTGGGCCCAAACACTATACGCTAACAAGTATGGAAAGAGTGCAGGCTTGGTCACTTAACTCCTCTGATGTCTGAATGCTCCTCCTAAAGATGCCATGAGCATCAGATGAGACAGGAAAACCACTTTGCAAAGTGTAAGTCCTTGCTCCTTTGTAAAATATGCTTATAATAATAATGTCACAAAATGTATCAGCCTCAGTTCCCCAGGAGGTACCATGGCAGACT
>NW_017733506.1:10303-18689 GCF_001890085.2 Hipposideros armiger | reverse complement strand
AGATATGATCCCACTATTCCCACTTTGCTAAGAGTTTTTATCATAAATAGTTGCTGGATTTTGTCAAATGATTTTTCTGTATCTATTGATATGATCATATGATTTTTATCTTCCATTTTGTTAATGTGATGTATTACGTTAATTGATTTGTAGATATTGAACCAACCTAGCATACCAGGAATGAATCCCACTTGATCGTGGTGTATCATCTTTTTTATGTGACACTGAATTCGGTTTGCTAGTATTTGGTTGAGGATTTTTGCATCTATGTTCATTAGGGATATCAGCCTGTAGTTTTCTTTTTTTGTAATATCTTTGTCTGACTTTGGGACCAGAGTAATAGTGGCCTCATAGAATGTGCTTGGGAGCCTTCCCTCCTTCTGCATTTTTTGGAATAGTTTGAGGAGAATAGGTATTCATTCTTTTTTGAATGTTTTGTAAAATTCACCTGTGAAGCCATCTGGTCCAGGACATTTGTTTGTTAGAAGCTTGTTGATTACTGACTCAGTTTCTTTGGTAGTAATAAGTCTGTTCAGAGTTTCTGTTTCTTTTTGGTTCAGACTTGGTAGATTGCAAGCTTCTAGAAATTTATCTATTTCTTCCAGATTGTCAAATTTGTTGGCATATAGCTGCTCGTAGTATTTTCTTACAATTTCCTGTATTTCTGTGGGATCTGTTGTCACTTCCTCTCTTTCATTTTTGATTTCCCTTTATTTCTTATCAAATGCAATGCTAGACAGCATGTAACTACAAGTACTACTTTCAGTCACAACAGACCTAGACCACTGAGTTGGTGTGGCTGTGTGGTGGCAGGGGTACCTTTGATGGGTTTTGCTTCAATCTATCCCCCACCCTGTCAGAGCAGCAAAGCAACAATCAGAACAAAATGTATGTGTATGTGTGGGGTGGGGGCTACACATGACCACTTTTATCACCTTCCCCAGAGCTATTCAGAATGTCTCCCACAAATTTCCTTCTATTTATTTGGAAAGTAATGTGATAGCTTTCTTCATAATTATTTACTGAGATACATATGAAGATAGAAAGCAAGTGAATTTCCTGGGAAATTATAGTTTGGTCTCTCTTCTCCTAACCTAAAAGAGATATATAGCCCATCTGTTTGGGAGGGTGTGAGGCTATCTTGTTCAACAATACTCAACAGTAACTACAATATGACAAACCCATCAGCTTTGTAGGAGAAGGATGTAGAGAATCTCAGGCTCTGTTTAGGGAAGGGCTCACTTATGCACCTCTCAATACCAAAATCAGCAGCAGGGTCCTAGCCCAAGTTCCCAAGCCTGAGGCTTGGGTCCAGGGCAGAATCCCTGGGAATGAGTGAGGGGAGAAGCAGCAATGGAGTGAGTCATAAAAGAAGAACAAACACAAGAAAATGCTTGCCCAAGTTGACCTCACCTTAAGGAGCACAACTGATCGCCCTATCATCCCAGAGGCCTTCCGAGAGGCCACCTGAGATCACCACTTCTCCAAACAGTCTACTAAGAAGGAGGAAGAGCTTTTCCACAGGTCATCATCTCCCCGTGGAGAGCCATCTCCCTTTACCTGTGGCCAACAGAGAATACCAGAGCTGGAGATGCTGTTAGCCACAAAGTCACAGTGAAACTACCCCAACATATGATGGCGATGGAGCTCAACACACCTTCCTCCAAGGAAGAGAGAAATCTCCACTCTGCAACCTACAGGAATTTAGTTGTTGTCAGGCCATCTCCTGGAGAGGCCACAATAACATCAAGCAGGAAATCTGGAAGCACAGATCCAGGGCAGTATGTAAGTGGGGTCTAATACAACAACAAAAATGTGTACTTGCTTATAGAACTTTAGTTTGAAGGGGTTCACTAGGCTAAGGACTTTGCATTGCTCTGGGAAACTTGCACCAGATGTAAGAATTGAGTACAGACAGCAAGTGTGGTAGTTGAAGAGGTAGAGGAATCACCTGGGGCCTGGGAACCCATGATTCCTGCAACAGACCTCTCTGACAGCTCCGGTAGAGGTGAGAAGATGAAACCAGGGATTGTAAAAAGCCACACAGGGCCAACCAAGTGGCTCAGTTGGTTAAGAGCTTGCTCAAGAGTGCGAGCTCTGAGCAACAGGGTTGTCGGTTCGATTCCCACATGGGCCAGTGAGCTGTGTCTGAGCTGAGCTGCCAACAGGTGCTAGGATGGCTTAGCTGATGAGAGCACCTGCTCCTAACTACAAGGTTGCCTGTTCAAGATGGTGGGCTACGCCCACCTGCAACTAAAGACTGAACTCGGCATTTTGAGCTGAGCTGCCGCCTGGATGGCTCAGGGGATAGAGCTTGCACTTTTAACAATGAGGCTGCTGGTTCGACTCCCGCATGGGATGGTGGCTACATCACCTACAACTAATTGAACACAACACCTTGAGCTGAGCGGCGTGACTGGACGTGGAGCTGGGCTTGCTGCACCCTCCACAACTAAGATTGAAGGACAATAACTTGGAGGTTCCCCTTCCCCAATTCCCCAAAACTGTCCCCCTCCCCCAATTTCCCAATAAAATCTTTAAAAGAAAAAAAAAACTACACAGAGCCAGAGAACTGTGAATGAGTGTGCAGGGTACAGACTGGGGGTATGCTGGCAGGTCTCGGGATGTCAGCAGCAAGTCGGGAAGTTGTACATATCTCTCCAGAATATAACTATACCAGGTACTATCTTGGGTGTTGGCATTTAGCAATGATCAAAATAAATAATAATAAATAAATAAAACATTTCTAACAGTTTGTGATAAACACTGGACAAGAAGTAAATTGACAATGAGAAGGAGGGTAACTGGCTTTAGTAGTTACCACCAATGACCCTCTCCCCTAGTGCCACCCAAGAGCTGGCCTGTGATAGCTTCCTACATGACCATGGTTTCTGCAGCTCTCTGCCTGGACAGCCTCTGCTGCAGTAGTGTTCTCAGCCCATGTGTATGGCAGGCCAAAAATGTGGAAGAGACTCCTCCAGCTTCCTGCCCACCTACCCCCGCCTCCAGCTCCAGGGGACAGTTCTCAGGCTTGTTCTACACAGCTAGTCAAAGGGTCCTCAATGGCCTGAGTCCACAAAATTTGCTTTCTTGTTTTACTTCTGTACTTCTCCCAGTGCTTCCTGGAATCACACCTGCCCAAATGAATCATTTGCTTTCAAATCCTTGTTTGGGGAGGCACCTAAGACACTCCCTTGCATGCCCCAATGATGCCATAGCAGAGGCATCGGTTCAGGGATTTACAAACTCCCCCTTCCACTGAGCATTGCATGTGCTACTCCTACCTATGGAATAGACAGTGTCCACCCAACTGTTGATCTGGAAATCTCCTTCTCATGCTCAGGGACCCAGCTTAGTTGTTGCCTTCTCACTGCACTCCACAAGCACTGCACATTCTATATTACATCTCTTTGTCCCCTTCATTAGAATGTACACTCAATAGAACACAGATCCCACATGCTTACTGTGCTAGTTTTATACCACGTTATTATTATGACACAGTGCTGAGGACTTCCTACGTCCTGGATGGGTGGATGGGTGGATGGATGGATGGATGGATGGATGGATGGATAGATGAGTGGATCAATAATGGATCATTGGATGGATAGAGTCAAGGTAGAACATGGAAGCCTGGTAAGCACCTCTTATTTAGTGACAGCTCCAGAATTTCTACTTAGAAAGGGCTTAAGTGGCAATTGCATTGGAAAGGAACTCTGTGTAACTCCTTAAGTAATACTTTGCATAAGATTGAGAAAATTATCCAATTTCAAAGATTGACAGAGTGCTGATGGATATTGTGGAGCTTAGGACCAGTCTCCTCTGAAACCAGTGCTTTTTGCAACCACAGCTCTGTGATAAATTCTGCACTAGATGCTGGAGATAAAATGGGGTGTTCAGTCAGCCCCCCACAGAAAAGGGGAGTAATGTGGGTGCTTTGATGGGCCCATGGACCCAACTCATAAAGTCAGGCCTCTCTGAAGGGACAGCTAGTCAGCATTGAAAGTAAACAGCTGGAGTCTACAAAAAGCAAACAGCTGGAGTCCAAGGCAATCCAGAAACTTCCATATATCCAATAAGCATCTGTGGATACACTCTTCTAGCAATTTCTGTGGAATTTTTTTTAAAAGGCATCTGTATTTCTTTAGTTGCTGTAGCAGTAACATGCAGAGTTGGTGCATATGAAGGAGGAAAGGCATGTGTGTGTGAGTGCTCGCACATACCTGTGCACACTGAGAACTCATTCTTTCCCACCCCTTCCTCCACTAGTGCTGACTCATACAATGGCCACTCTTCCCCCAGTGTTCCAGGACAGGGGAGGAGATTTTCCTCTTTCTCTTTTTTTCTAGTTGGAACCACCTCTACATAGAATTTCGTGATTTATTCCACCAAGCTTATCTTTTGATATGCTCAGTGAATTTAGAAAATTCTTCCTTTCTCAAAAATAGCTAGCACCAAGCCTATTGCCTGGATATGAAGTCAAAATCGTCACCACCATCGCTGTCATCACCATCATCATCATCATCTATAGTCTCAGCTGAGCTGTGGCTGATGATACCTGGTCTCTGCCTTTCCCCAACACACTGAAACCCATTGTTTTGCAGGGTTAGAAGCTTCCGAGCAAAAACATTCACAAGATACTTCTTTGAATCTTTTATAAAATAGTATTCTTGTTACATTCCTAACTACTCCAGCCCACACAATAGTTTGCACCCCTCACCACCTTCTTTACCAACTGCTGTATGTTGTCTCAGACTCCAAAAGGGCCCTTAGACATCTTCCTAAATGGAAAATCCAAGAGGATACATTTCCAAGAAGCAATGCATGTTGTCCTCTCCTTACCTTCCCCTCAAGACAACAGCATCCTCACCAAGTAGTCACTGAACTCAGGCCTGTAACTGGTGCATGGTACCCATCTGCCTTAATCTTTTTGTTCAGAATTCAGTAATCCACACAGAAGTTGACTTTCTAGAATTTCTTATAATGACCACAATCCCAGAGTCACATAGACTCTAAGACTTGAGTAGGACACCATTTTGAATCATATATTATCATGCTTATGCCATTGATCACTGTGAGAATAAGGCCTCTAGATGGCTCCACAAAAGTTCTGGGGCTTGTGATTCTATTCAGAGGTGACCCCTTCCCCACATGCCACAACTCACTACAGCATCTTATTTGTGGCTGATGGAACCTCCCTTGACCTCCCTTCTATTCTAAGACTTTTGCAATGTGTCAAGGTAACAGCTATCTAGAAACTGTCTAGATTCCATTCTCTGGACCCAGTCATTTATTTTTTTCCTCATAACCACTATTTTATGTATTGGAGGCAACAAAGTCATTGCACCTTAAACTGAGCTAACACAGAGGAGGCTTAAGAGGACTATGAGTTGTCCCTATTAATGAAGGAAGATTGGCGGCCCAGTCTTCTATGGGTATGCAGACATCAACCAGGAAATTCAGGAAAACTCTCATTCTAATCTCCAATTCATCCACATAACTGTAACTAAAAAAATTTTTTTTATTATTTTCAAGTGTACGAAACAAGGTAATAGACATCTACACCCCTCACAAAGTGATGGACCCATCTTTTAGAGGTCTGTGTTTATATTCTGTCATTAAGCTGCTGGGAAACATGCCATAATCTACACTTGCTAGTAGGAATCATCCTTACTGGTCTCTCATCCTTGACTTCCTTCCTCATCGCTCCTCTGGCTTTTTACCTCTATGTCCTCCCACTGACCTCCTAAATCTCATTCAAACAAATATGTGGTTTCTCCCCTCAATGAGACAGATGGTTTGTAGAGACCAGAGGAAGTTCATCAGGTTCTATGCTTTGCTGAAAGGGAGGCTTAAATTTTTTAGAGGTCTGAAGAGATCATCAAGAAACATCTATGAATATTTCTTGCTAATATTGCCTTCCTCTTATATCACATACATTTTGTGCAGACAGAGTCAATTTCTTCTATCTCACCAAAGGGTACACCTAACCACCTCCATCCCAGCCCTAATAGTGTGCTAAAACTGACTCATATCACTTGGTGAGGGCCAATTTTTAATTTGTCAGGAATTTTGCCCCATCAGCATTGAGGGGGTAGCTTGAAACCAGCCATGGTGAGAATAGTTATACCACAGAAACTGGCAGGCATTATAAGTCAGGGTTCATGTCTGCAGAGTTGTTAAACATTTCCCAGCACACCTCTGCCCTCTCCAAAAAACAAAGTGTGGGAAGAGGAGAAATGACATCCTTGGTTTTTTTTTTCTTTTGAGGAATACAAATATTCAGTACATTAAACTAAGACTAATGAAGCCATAGTATGAAAAAAAGCTCCAGTCATTCAGGAGAAGTGGATAATTTTACAAAGCTAAAATCAAAAGACTGAAGACATGGAAAATTCATAAGTATAAGAAGAAATAAAACACAAAAGCCACCACAAGAATTACAACTATATATTTAAATTTTATACCTGGGAAATGACCTATGCGCAGCCTTCTAGGGGAGAAGAGAAATGCCTTATAGGTCCTGACAGCACTGCAACCTTGGCTTGTTTTCAGTGGTTGGTGGAGCATGAATAGGAATGACATTGTTGCTTGGCGACATGTCATTTTCACATCTGTCTAGCATTTGCTTCTGGGAAACAATGCGGCATATCTCTGTAAGAATTGTCTGGAGAGATTTCCGGTCAAGATGGCACAGTAGGTAAACACTGTGCTTACCTCCTCTTATGATCACATCAAAATTACAACTAAACTACAAAACAACCATTATAGAAAATTGCCTAAAATCTTGCTGAACTGAAGGCCTACAACTAAGGACATACAGAAGAAAGCACCTCGAGACTGGTAGAAGGGGCAGAGACATGGAATGGGCTGGTCCCACACCCATGTATGAACATTAAAAACCAAAAGGGACATCTCATCTGCAGAAGTTCCCTCCCACCCCCAGAGGAGCTAGGGGTCCCAGCCCCTCCCCAGCCCAGAGTTCTAGTACCAAGAAGAGAAGTCCCCATAATTTCTGGCTGTGAAAATGAGCAGAGATAGTGGCTGAGTGAGATGGCGGGCAACTAGAGTCCCAGACACTCCTCTTAAAGGGACCACATACAGACTTAACCAATGACAGAATTACTGGCTCTGAGCTCGAGTGCTGGGGCAGCAACTTGGAGAGACGGCTGGGACTTATGGTGGGGAACTGAGTTGTCTGGCTTTGGAGCAGCAGATGGTGGGGCAGCTTTCTCCTGGAAGGAGGAGCTAACAGAGGCCATTGTTTCTTTGTTGAGCCCTCCCTCTTTGCAGCATGGAGATGCAGGCAGCCACCATGTCTGAGTCTTCATCAAGCTAGCTAATGTTGTTCATTTGTCATGCCCTGGTGATTCAAGACCCCATCCCACCCAACTTTCAGACATACCCAAGCTACTTCCAGTGGCTTTTTCGTATGAACTACCTGCCTTAGCTCATGCTGCAAACTTTCCTAGGGTCTTTCAAACGTTCTTAGAACCCAGAGAAGCAGCATCTGGCTTGAGCATGTCCTATTCCTTTGGCTGAGCAACCCTAAGCCTACACTAGTGGCAGCTGGCCTTGGTTTACAGCTTGGCCTCTGAAGGTGCTTCTAAGCACAGCATGAGCAGTGGCCATCTATGGATTTCTTCGTGGTTCCTGCTGAGTGGCCCCGGGTGGGACATGTGCTGCAGCTGAACTTGACCTGCAGTGGGTCTCCTCCCAGATGGCCCTGGGGCTGGCACCCCAGTGGCCAGCTTTGAAAGGAGCTGGAGCATCACCCAACCACCTCCAAAGACAACACACCCAAAGGGAAGATTGGGCAGGCACCAGAGCCCTGATGAGGCAGGTCCTGCTCTGTAGGGTCAGCCCCTGCACCACAGCTCCTCCATGGTAGTCACGGCCAGTCCTCACAACCAGTGAGCTCAAGGATCAATCCTACCCACTGACATGCAAATAGCAACCAAGACTCAACTACAAGAGAAGGGCACACACAACTCACACAAGGGACACACCTGGGGTGCATGGCTCAAGTCACCAGAAAGCCTGTACCACTGAGGCCATAGCACACCTACTACATAAGGCCATTCTACTAAGCCCAGAAGACATAACATCCCTACATAACACATAGAAATACAGGGAGGCAGCCACATGAGGAGACAAAGAAACATGTCCCAAATAAAAGAACAGAACAAAGCTTCAGAAAAAGAACTAAACAAAATAGAGACAAGTAATCTACCAGACGCAGAGTTCCAAATACTGGTAATAAGGATGCTCAGTGATCTCAGGGAAAACTTCAACAAAGACATAGGAAACATAAAAATGGAGAGAGAAAATATAAAAAAGAATGAGTCAGAAATAAATAATACAATAACAGAAATGAAAATACATTACA
>NW_017733506.1:8400-9399 GCF_001890085.2 Hipposideros armiger | reverse complement strand
GAAAAACAAGGACCTACACCTAAGATTACTCTACCCAGCAAAGCTATCATTTAAAATTGAAGGACATATAAAGAGCTTCCCAGACAAGAAAAAGCTAAAGAAGTTCATCACCACCAAACCAGTATTACAAGGAATCTTAGAGGGACTTCTTTAAGACAAAAGAAAAAAATTAAAAATATGAATAATAAAATTGCAATAACTATGTACCTATCAACGATTACTTTCAATATAAATGGATTAAATACACTAATCAAAAGATAGGACAACTGAATGAATAAGAAAACAAACCCTTACATATGCTGCCTACAAGAGACTCACTTCAGATCAAAAGACACACAGATACTGAAAGTAAAGGGATGGAAAAAGATATTTCATGAAAATGTAAACAAACAAACAACAACAAAAAAGCTGAGGTAGCCATAGTTATACCAGACAAAATAGACTTTAAACAAAGACTATAACAAGAGACAAAGAAGGACCTAGTAATCCCACTTCTGGGTATTGATTCAAACAAACACAAAATGCTACTTTGAAGAGATGTGCTCATCCATATGTTCATTGCAACATTGTTTACATAAGCCAAGATATAAAGGCAACCTAGGTGTCCCTGAATGAATAAATAGATAAAGAAGAGGTGGTACATATATACAATGGAATATTACTCAGTCATTAAAAAAGAACAAAATCTCATCATCTGTGACATGGATGGATCTAGAGGGTATTGTGCTGAGTGTAGTAAGTCAGACAGCAAAAGACAAATGTCACGTGATTTAATTTATAAGTGGAATCTAAAGAACAAAATAGACAAACAAAACAGAAACAAACTCACAGATACAGAAAACATTTTGATGGTTGCCAGATGGGTAGCGGGGTTAAGGGGGTGAGTGAATAGGGGAAGGGGTTAAGAAATACAAATGGGTAGTGACAAAGTAGTCATGGAGATATAAAGTATAGGGGACATATCAATAATATGGTAATAACTATGTATAGTGCCAGGTG
>NW_017733506.1:5379-6175 GCF_001890085.2 Hipposideros armiger | reverse complement strand
TAATTACAGAATTCTTTTTCTTGTGACAAGAATTTTAAAGACCTATTCTCTAAGCAACTTCCAAAAATGCAGTAGAGCAGTGTTAACTATAGTCACCATTTGTATGTTACAATCCCAGGACTTATTTATCTAATAACTGGATGTGGATACCAATAGACTTCTTCATGAAACTTAATTTTCATATATAAATTATTCTGTGTGTGGACTCTCGACCGTTTCATTCGTTCCTCTATCATTCCTGAGTCAACACCTCATTGTTCTAATTGCTCTGGCCTTGTAGTATGCTTTCATATAACCAACCCTTCTCCTTTATCTCCTTTCTCAGAAGTTTCTTGGCTATCATACACACTTTCTTTTCCACATCAGTTTCATCATCTTCAGTATTCCATTACACAGATATAGGATAATTTATTGAACATTAGAATTTTCTAACATTTTACTGCCATGAACTTCCGTGAAGCTAAAACTTTGTTCACATTCACATTTATTTCCCCAGGGTCATTTTTGTAAGTGAAACTGCTGGGTCAAAAGATATAAAACTATTTTTGGTTTGTGCTCTCAAATTGCTTTTCACGATGGTTGTACTAAATATATTCCCACCAGCAACATATGATACGGCTATTTTCTCTACATGCTGTCGGCTCTTTGTATTACAATCTTTAAAAATATTTAATCTAATGAATATTTTATTCTATTATGAATTATTTTTAATTCAAGCAAGGTTAGGCTGATGTCACTAGACGTTTTCATTTATGGCACAAATTGCTTACTTCTGTCTTTATTATATTAAATTAAA
>NW_017733506.1:0-2315 GCF_001890085.2 Hipposideros armiger | reverse complement strand
ACTGAATATCCACCAGACAGGACCCAGAACAAATAATGGTTTCCAAGACCTCTACCCAGAGATTTTGAAATGTTGTGATTTAATTCCTGTCTATTCTCCAAATATAATCTTTTTTTAAAAAAATACCAGCTTGTCCCAATCACTCCCTTCTCTAAATAAACTAATACTGCAGTTGGTACCCCAGCCACTTGTTTACCCCTTTTTATATTCTGTGTTGCATGTTTGGTCACTTTCATCATGTTCGGACACTGAGTAGGCAGAAAAACACACAGATAATGCTGACACTGTTCCTTGTCCTAAATGCTTTGGTCCCAGCCAGGCATAAACCATTCTTCCACTTCCTTCCATGTCCCTTGAAATGCCAAGCCCTGTTCTTACATCTTTATTTGCTGAGCGATCAGTTAATAGTTTAATGTAATTTAGTGGTTAATAATAATCACATGGGAAAATGACTATGGCATATTGAGTTTTCTGCTTTATTATAATATCTATTAGTGTGCTGCACTGAATAAAATTATTTCTGAGCCTTACAATCGAAACTACTTTGTTTGAAGCTTTGCTCCCAAAACCAAAGCTTTTATTCAATCTCAGCTAACACTAGAATGTTCCCAGTTCAGACAGTGATGAAACTGTTGGCCAGCCCACCTGGGCATTGGTGGGGTCTCACCTCTTGGTGGGCCTGGTGGGCCCCAGGTGTTGCTCAATTGCCTCAGCTCCCGGCTGCCAGCTCAGCAATTGAGACTTCAGCACTAGATTCCTCATTCAGGGTGTGGGCTGTGTTTGTGACTCTGTGACACCCCTGCAGCATCCATTTCTGGACTATGATTTACCTGCATTCTGATTTGGTGGGAAACCAAACTCAGCTTGGAGCGATATGACCTCTCCTACTCACTTCCCAGTTGCAGAAATGAATCTTTTCTGTGGGTCACTGCCACTCTGAGCTGCCCACTTCACTCACCAGAGTTGCAACCTCATGTAGTTCTTTTTATTATCACCATGAGCCAACGACTATAAACAATTTCAGTGGTAAAGTGCTCCTCCCTATTAAAGTATTTTTTCAGTCTAACATATCCGGCCCTTTACAGAAAAAGTTTGCAACCCCTGACCTAGTCAATGGTTACATGAATGACGCATTGCTCAATGAAGCATTAATGGAAATAAGTCACAAGTCAGGTTTTCTTCTTTGTGCCTCTCAAACCTGTTCCTTTCACACCCTTGCAGTGGTGTGTGGTCCCCAGGGAGCAAACGCCCACTTAGAAAGCATGTGACGAGTTCCAGTTTTATTTGTGAACAACGTGTGGGGGTTGAAGACTCTTCTTCTAAGTATATATTACCTTTCTCTTTCATCTTTCATCCTAATCCACTAGCAATTTCTTTCCATTAAGAGGACATTTTGGGCCCATTAAGAAAAGCTATTTCTTCATCTCCCAAGTGAGGACTCTGNATAAATAATTTGCTGTGAGAAAACCAACTGAGTGCTGTTTTTGTGATTCACCTTCAGGAGCTGTGGCTTCACCTTGTGCCTCTGTCTCAGAGTGTTGTCTGTTATGTGGAAATTTCTGCAACATCCCAAACTCCCGCACTCTTTTCTGGATAAGTTAATTGGGGAAAGTTTTACTACCTGAAATGTTGGGGCCATCCAGACAGCGTTCACACAGAAGAACCTTCAGGCTGCTCCTCTGGCTGACCCCCTTGATCCTTGTCCCCAGCCCCACGCAGCACCCACTGACCAGGAGCTGCAGCCTGCCCTGTCCTGCCCTCCACAGTAGGCATTGTTGCCTGACATCTGCCCTGTCCACTCCCACTAAACCTTCACAAGGCCCCACAGCGAGGCCCCTCCTTGCACACAGGGGTGGGGGGTGGGGGGACACAAGCTTCAGGAAGCTTCTATTGCCTTTATGCTTGAACCTCTGGTGTGAGTCCCCTTAAACATGAGGGGACCGATGTTTAGGGGCCTCTGGGACAATGGACAAGTCCAAAGATTCTTCTTTTTTATGGTTAGCTTCAGGTGTACAAAACAACATAACGATTAGACATCTGCACCGCTCACAAAGTGATAACCCTAACAAGTCTACTACCCATCTGACACCATACGTAGCTATTACAATACCACTGACTATATTCCCAATGCTGTACTTTACATTCCGTGACTATATACTAGACTTATCAGGAGAATCACTTCATAAATTACATCAATGCCTAACCACTATGCTGTACACCTGAAACTAATATAAATAATATTGAATATCAACTATAACATGTATGTATATACATATATATACATATGTGTATATATATATTGAAATGTATGTATA
>NW_017733505.1:29435-30438 GCF_001890085.2 Hipposideros armiger | reverse complement strand
AACAGGATACCCATATATGAATACTGAAAAATAATCCCTAAAGGATTAATTGTGAAAAGCAAAACTTCAAAAAATTTAGAGGAACATATAAACATATCAAATCAACAAGTACTCCTTAAACTGTTATATGTCAATTATGTCTCAACAGAGCTGAAAAAAATAGAGGGAAATATGTTCATGATATCAGGAAAAGAATTAATTTTTTAAACCAGCAAAAAACACACACACAAAAATAAGAAAAATGTATTGCCCTCTGACTACTTTAAATTTAAAACATTTGCATGAAAAAGATTATAAAGAAAGGGGAAAGAGAAGTCATGGGCAGGAAAGAAGTGTCTGCTACACACATAATCAATAAAGCATTAGTATTCAGAATACGTAAGAGTCCCAGACACTGGTAAGAACAGGACCCAAAATAGGAAACTATGGGCAACTTGTTAGAATAGATAAGTCATAGGAGAAGAAGCTGGTACAGCCAAGAAACAAAAGAAATAGGTTGAACTACATTAAAGCAAAATTTAAGAAGGAATAGTGGAGAAAACATACAAAAGTGGGAAATCAGCCTGGAAAAGACGTTTGGGGTTATATTGTGGGGAATTTTGAACCAACAGAAAACCTTTGTACTTTATTTGTTACATACCAACAATTAGTATAGTGGATGTAAATTGTACTACCCTTTTTGGCAACAGAAATATGCAGCCTTTTGTTAATACAATTATTTGGGCCATAAAATGGCTATGAATAAGGCAACATTTTGACTGACAATCTGGTGCAAGGACAAGTTGATGTGTTTTAAAAAAGAGTTAATAAATGTAAGAAAACGCTGCACGAGAAAAGAAATGGTTGGTTAAATGAATGCAACGTAAGGAATGCAGTCAATGGAATTGTAACAGCTATATGATGTCAGACTGTCAGATGGGTAGTAGATTGGTGGGGAGAGGGGAGTTATCACTTTGTGAGGGGTGAAATGACTATGACATTGTTTTTGTACATCTGAAACCAG
>NW_017733505.1:24634-25940 GCF_001890085.2 Hipposideros armiger | reverse complement strand
TGGCCTTAAGGTAGTAAAAATACCATGTTCAAAAGCTACTAGGGTTAGTTTTTCTCCCCCTTTTTAATGTGTTTCTATTATTCATTTGAAACCTAGTGATTTGTTCTGTTTGTATTCTGTTTGGGTTGGGTGCCTCCTAGCTTTGATTTTATATCTATACCTGGTAACTATACCATATCTGAATCTTTAAATATGTGCTCATATGGTGTGTCTTATAATGTGGTAAAATTATTTCCACCTCACTTTCCTGGTATTTCAAATAAATGACATAACTGCACTGCAGGGGGGCAAGAGGAAGTAACCTAACTAATTCTTTTTATTAAAATTTTCAAATTTTTTTATTGTTAGTTTCACACGTACAAAACAATGCAATAGTTATCCTTTGCATCCCTCACATTCTTGAAGACAGTATTTTGACTTATATGTCCTCATACTAAGTTCAAACAGGAGTGTAAACACATATCCCTAGTTATTTATCTGTTCTCTTCAGTGGAATGGGTGAGCAGTTCTAAGCCAGCTTTAGGATATGCTAAGACTGAGCTCTTCTTTTCCAGTGTTTTCCTGAGGGAAGAGCAAGGAAAGCACTGGCCACAGAAATGCTGGTGGCTGAGGCTGTGCTGGGTCTAAGCTCTGGTCACATGTGCAGCAACTACACCTAGAGGACAATGCTGGATACCCACTCGGGGGTGCGGGGCACAAGCGCTAGTGACCCCGGACCCGACTCATTGGGGTTTGCAGTGGAGCCACAAATATGTCTAGAGTCTGGAGTTTTCTAGCACCCACTGTCCCTGGTGCCCCTGAGTCCTCAGTATCTTCTGCCTGGAAACTCATGAGCCATTGTACTCCAATATTTGTCCCTCTCCCCATCCCGCCACCAAGCTTATTTTGACCTTCTCATAAAAACTTTCAGGAAAAAAAAATCCAGCACTGAGTGAGAATGGCCATGGCTTCATACATTTTCCACTGTCTCAAGGGGTAATTTCCTCCACACGAGATATCCTAATTTTAGCAGAGACCTTTTTTAAATTTTTTTTTTAATTTTAGCTGAGCCATCCTGCTACCTGTTGGCAGCTCAGCAGCTGCTCAGCTCGGGCTGGACTCGAACCGTAGCAGAGACCTTTTATGACATAATTAAAGAGTGTCGTTTCATTTATCAGCAACCAAAGGAGATATTTTTGGATGGATCAGCAGGATTTCTAGTTCAACTCAAGAGTCAGGCATTTAATAACTTTTCTTAAAGGAAATCACAATATTGCTGGATTGCATCCTTCCAGCCATTGCTCCTCAGAGGATGTCAAGGACCTGG
>NW_017733505.1:20857-22814 GCF_001890085.2 Hipposideros armiger | reverse complement strand
GTTTGACTTTACAGGAAATGCTCTTTACTTGGAGTAAGGGTCTTTCTCTTAGCCTGTACTCTCAGGTCTGGCAGAGACAGGCGTGCAGCCCAGTGTGCTGCATCCGGCCCGGTCCCAGTGCAGACTGGGACCTCAGAGATCGCTGCATCCTGGTGTCTCCATCCAGGCCCAGGGATCAGGTCCTCCTCACCTTGGCTCCTGAAGGATTTATTTGTTTTTGCTTGCATTCTGTTTGGGTTGGTTTCCTCCTATCCATGATTTTATACCTATATCTGTAACTCTACCACATCTGAATCTACCTATTATCTATCTATCTATCTATCTATCTAGCTAGCTAGCTAGCTATCTAGCTATCATCTATCTATCTATTTAACATCTATCTATCTATCATCTATCTATCTAATCTGCCTATATGGTGTGTTTTATAATCTGGTAAAATTATTTCCACCCCACTCTCATAATATTTCAAACATAACATAACCATACTGAAAGGGGGCAGGAGGAAGTAACCTAACTAATTCTTGAACATAGTATTTTGACAATGTGTCCTCATACTAAGTTCAAAAAGGAAGCATAAACACATATTCTCTAGTTATTTGTTTTTCTCGGTATGGGGTAGCAGTTCTAAGACAACTTTATGTATATTCTAAGATTGCGCTTTTGTCTTTCTAGCACACTGTTTTCTGTGTCTATGAGTTTGTTTAGCTAGTTGAATTCTATTTTATATCCCATGTATGAGTGAAATTACTGTATTTTGCTGTGTATAATGCTCTCCCATGTATAATGTGCACCCACACTTTTGGCCCCAACTTTCAGAGAAAAAAATCTTTCATTTTAATTTCTTAATTCAAATTTTTATTTGTTTACATTTAGGTACTTGTTTTTTGTAGTATAAAGGAATTTTAGCTTTATTTTTTTTAACATATTGTGGTACAAGAAATTTTATGTAACAAATAATTACAAAAACACAAGAACAGATATAAGATACAAAAAATTTTATGTACTGGTAACAAATTTATGATATTTATGCATCGTAGAATGCCAAGAACACTTTGTTGTTGCATGTTCGTCATAAGTTCAACAAAATTGATTATCATTTCTCAGGGTATTACACCCACACACGAATACACACACACACACACACACACACACACACACACATACACACATATATATGTATGCAAATATATATGTGTGTGTGTGTGTGTGTGTGTATACAGAAGGTGCCCAAAATGTATATACATTTTAAGAAAAGAACACTGTATTAAAATTATAATACACAATATATACTGATAACAAAACATGAATACAAGTCACATTTCACTTCTGCATTTACAAGAGGTGCTCAAAGTGGTTACCATCAGCATCCAGATACTTCTGATTACGGCGAACTACTGCTTCAGCAACGTTGACAAAAGTGCCCACTTGTATACATTTATTGGCACCCCTGGTATATGTACATATGTATATAAACAAATATATATACATATATGTCACATCGACTTTGTCCAGCCATCCATTGAAGGACACTTAGGTTGTTTCCATGTCTTGGTTATTGTGAATAGTGCTGCAATGAACATAGGGGTGCATATAGCTTTACCAATGAGTGTTTTCAAATTCATCCTTCTTCATATACATAATCTCTCTGTATCCTCAGATGTTTAACCATTCCTAGCACTTAGTTCACCCTCAGTAATATTGTGGAATGAATAAATGTCATACTGTTAGTACTGGAAACAGCACCTCTCCTTGCCTTGTGGCAGAGTTATTTGGAGGGAGAGAAAGAAGCTTTGAGCTCACCTAGGAAATGAGAGGGAGAAGCAATTTGGTGTCGTCAAAGATAAGAAGTGGCGTTTTATATTTTGGGAGAGTTTGGCTTGCCTTGATCCTACCCCTTAAAAGCTGTGTGGACTAGGCTAGTTATTTTACTTAATTTGTCTGACCATCACACTTCTTA
>NW_017733505.1:11790-17652 GCF_001890085.2 Hipposideros armiger | reverse complement strand
CGCCACTTGGCCGGCCCCATTAAGTTTTTTTAAATGAAAGTTTATTGGGGGTGACAATGGTTAGTAAAGTTACATAGGTTTCAAGTGTACAATTCTTTAATACATCGTCTATATATCACATTGTGTGTTTACCACCTAGAGTCAGTTCTCCTTCCACCACCATATATTTGATCCTGTTTACTCTCATCTACGACCCCCCTCTTCTCCATTACCCTTTGGTAACCACTAAACTATTGTCTGTATCTATGAGTTGTTGTTTCTTTCTTTGTTTGTCTTGTTCTTTTGTTGGCTTTCAGTTTTATATCTCACATATCAGTGAAATCATATGGTTCTTGACTTTTTCTGTCTGACTTACTGTGCTTAGCATCATAATCTCAAGACCCATCCATGTTGTCACAAATGGCAATATTTCGTCTTTTCTTATGGCAGAATAGTATTCCATTGAGTATATATACCACATCTTCTTTATCCAATCATCTGTTGAAGGACACTTTGTGTTAATACCTTAATATTATATATACTGTTAGTTCTCTCTTTCTTTAGATAATATTTTTGTTCCTAAAACAACAATAAAATTATCTAATAACATTCATTCTCCTCCCTCTTTTCCATCATCCAATAATACTATTTTGTCAATAGTATTACCTTAGTTTAATTTATCCTCTTAAATAGGCTTAAGCATCTACTACTTGACTATCTGCTTAGTATTACATTTTGGTCTTATAAGTGTTTCTCAGAGATAATCAAGAACTTCTACCTTTTACTTTCCTCTTTCTTCTTCCATTATTATTAGTAGTTGTTTCCACATTCTTGAAGCATATTATTTTATAAACTTTTGTCACTTTTATCCCCACATTCTGGTCTTTGTTCTATAGTAAATATATAGTCAATGCTTTTCACTGGTCTTTTTGTTGAGGTTACTTCAATACTTTCTTGATTATCTGAAGCTCATGCTTAGTAGTTCCCACAGGAAGGGCTTATGGGAACAATATTCCTGGAGTTTCTTTATGTTCAACAGTCTTTGCACATAACTCTTATACCCAAAGTACAGATTGGCTGGTATACAATCCTTGACTCATCTTTATATTTCTTAGTTTCTTGAGATATTCTTTTATTATTATATGACATTGAACATTGCTGTCAAGCTGATGTTAACTTAATTTTTTTCTGCTTGATTTTTCTCTTGGCATTTTAGGTGGAGGAGAAGAGTTGGTGACCTAAAGGATTCTTTGGCTATTTGAAAGGTTTAATAATTTTACTAAGAAATGTTTTGAAATTGACTACTTTGCATCAATTTTTCAGGTATAAAATATGTTTTTTCTAAAATGTATAGTAAGATCTTCTGTTGTTTCAGGGAAGTTCATTCAAATTGTAGTCCTAAATATCTCTTCAATCCAGTGTTTAGTTTTCTTCTTTGTAGACTGCTTATAATATACTGAATCTCTTTTGTTAGTTTTCTATACCCATTTCTTTCTCTTTAACACTTTTGTCTTATTTTTAATTTTTGTTTCTGTTACTTTTCTTATTTCTATCTTTATGTTGTTTATAATAATTTCCCTATTGTGCATTCTCTTTTGAAGCCTTTGAAATAGGGTTTTTATTGAAGCAGTTACTTTTTCTTCATTTTCTTTCTAGAGTTTTCTCAGATCCTGTTTCACATTTTCTTATTGTCTGACATTTCTTCTCTGAGTGTTTTTATATATCTTTTGTAATATTGTTTCATAAATATTAATTGTTTATTAAATTTTGAAAATTCTTTTTTTTCTTTTTATTAAATTTATCGGGTTGATATTGGTTAATAAAATTAGATAGGTATCAAGAGTAGAATTCAATAATACATCATCTATATATTGCATTGTGTGTTCACCACTCCATCAGGTCTCCTTCTGTCACCATATATTTGACCTCCTTGAAAATTCATAAAGATATGTTATCTGGAAGTTTTCTCTACAGGCACTTTTCTAGTGAGTTGTCTTCTGATGAAATGCTTGAATTTTAAGGATTTTCTTTCTTCTGACATTTCTTTAAATCTTTCTGTATTCAAGACACTATTGCAGCTACTATATATCTTTAAATATATTTTGTCTTCCCCATAGTAGCTGTAATAAAGAAACACAAAAATGTTCAATTCAAGTGCTGACAGAAATAGCAACAAAAATTCTGTAGGCAAAATATTGTGGAGGTTTGGTGCAGGGACAACTTTTTTTTTTCTATGAACGAACCAGTGAAATTTTTGTGTGGAAATGTGTAGAATTTTACCAATCAGAGATAAGAAGAAAACTCATCCATATACAATTGCCTCACTCATTGGGAGAACACGTACTGCCTACTCCTGATGTTTCTTTCTCTATGAAGACTTCCTCCATTGACTAATAGCCATGGCCCTCTGTACTGCTTTGTTCAGTCTTACCTGGAGTGACCTATCTGAATCCTGAATTTTGGACCTCAGCTTGTCGCTTCTCATCAGATCTGATCACTTTCAGGAAATAGTTGTATGTTTTATAGGGGCAGGTTCTTCTCCTGTGGGAGAAACCCATGATTGTCCAGCTGAACCCGTGAAAGAAAAAGTAGATTGAATTTCAGAAATATATTAGAAAGGTCCCTTAGTGAACATGGTTAAGGTATATTCCCCAACCTCAGCTTTTCAGTAACAAAGGTGATTTTTTTTTCTCCTAACCTAACTGACTGGCTTGGTGTCTAACCCTCTGTTGGTTCCACAGATGGGAAAGGACCAGGATTTCATGTATTGGGCCTACTCAAGCACTGACATCACTTCCTGCTCAAATTGCTTTAGTGGGTCTTTATAACCCAAAGATGAAGTTCCAGACCCTTCCCTTTCCATTACAAACACTTCCAAGTTTGACCCTCAGTTCCCTTTCCAGCTTTATCTCAGCCTACAGTCCCTCCTTCACCTCATGCTCAAAGCTCCCGCTCCCCATCTCTGAACCTGTCCAGGGCTTCCTAATGCCACATCTTTGTTCAAGAGTTGCTTCACTATGTTGTCCACATGCATCTGGTAAGATCCTGAACTGCATTTATGGCCCAGAAAGCCTTTCTCTTCTGCCTCAGTCTGCTTTGTATCAGAAATGTGTGTGTGTGTGTGTGTGTGTGTGTGTGTGTGTGTGTGTGTGTGTGTGTGTTTATGAAGCTCCAGCCAGGTTTTGAGCTTTTGGAGACCACAGATTACAATTTTTTTTGTCATCACAGATAACTTCAGTTATCGAACTTATCTTTACTAAATAGTTGTTTCATTATTAAGTCAGTCCCTGGCAGAATAGATAATATCAATCTGTGTCTTCAGAATATTGACTTTCAGGCATGAAGGATCAGAAGAGTCTGGGGTCTGAGAGTAATTTGAAGGCAGCTGGATGGGTGGAGAAGCCTGAATAAAAATTTATAGGATTTTAATATAGGCAGCTATGTTTATCCCATTAGACTGAAAATTTTCTGAGATTAAGGATTATCCTTGTCTAATTTACTTAGCACTCTACCAGGTCCAGAGTTGCCACTTAACATCTGTGTAGTGAATGATTGAATGAAAACTTCTTTTTTTTTAAGATTTTTATTGGGGAATTGGGGGGATGGGAACAGTGCTGGGGAATTGGGGGAAGGGGAACAGACAAGTTGCTGTCCTTTTGNGGAAGCCCAGCTCCAGGTTGAGCTGTTGTTCAGCATGTTAGCTGTAGAGGGCAATGTCACTGGCCCTCATATGTGGGATCCGAACTGGGACCCTCTGGGGTCCCAAGCCAGCTCTTAACCAATGCGCCACTCGGCCGGCCCTCTTTCCATTTTAGTACAATTTGCATCACGTTCATATATTTGCTTTGTTCCTTTGGGGTGTCACATGATATTATATTCCTAAATAAAGCATACATCTCTAAAGTAATCTTTTCCACATGCCCAGTTTCACACCAACCCAAGTGATAATAATTTATTATTTCCATTTCTAGTGTGTATTCAAATTTCTCCATTACCCTCAAAAGTGTCTTTGCAGTTGATTTTCAAAATAGGAATTTAACCTAGGACCTTGTATCTGGTCACTGAGAATCCTGTTGTAGATTTTTTTGTCTAATGATTCATTTTTTCCACAACAGTGACTGATTGAAGAGATAACCCCATTCTCCTCTTTCTCAAATTATTGTTCATTGATGGCGGCATCAGCATCACCTGGAGCTTGTTAGAAATGCAGAGTCTCAGGCCCAGGCCCAGAACCACTGAATGCAAATCTGTGGTGACTCGTGTGCCCGTGGTGACTTATGTGCACATTAAAGTTTAGGAGGCACCGCTGTAGTGACCCACCTTTACAATTTATGTGATTGTTTGCTGTTGGTGGAGCTAATTTGCTCTGTGAGATCATGTATTCCTGTAACCGGAAGTTGGCAGCCATCTGATTACATTAAAATTCAACATTTTTGCTAAAATGAATCACATTATATTGTGTGCCATGATTAATTGATGGTAAGATTCACCACTGGGTTTGTGAAATGATAGCCTGATCCCTCCATCGTGAACTCAGATTTTCTTTCTTGTGACCAGGAAGGAATCTGTGTGGTGTTAGTTTGGCATCATATAAATATCCAGTCCTCCATCTGCCATTCACTGAATGGCTATAACACCATTTGATACCATTTTATCCTTGCCTGAATCAATGTTTTAATGGAGTTTAATGTGTTCCTCACCTATATAGATCTTGAAAACTTGTTTTGAAGTGTTTTTCCCATAGGTATTTTGCCTTTTGTTGTTGTTGTTGCTATTGTAAACAGGTCCTTCTCTTTCATCACATCCTCCAAGTGGATACTGTTTTTATATAAGAATATGACTGATTTGTGTACCCGTATGTTGATTCTGTCATGTATTACTGATCTCCACAGTCTATTGTTTTTCAGTTGTTTTTTTTGTGTTGTCCAAAAAATATTTTCATCTTTTCGAACAGATACTTATCAGGCTTTAAAATCAATATTGTACCTACTTTATAAAAAGAGTTTGGAAGTTTTCCTTCTCTTTCTATACTCTGAATAGAAAAAGAGATTGTCTACTTTTTAAAGACTTGGTGAGATGCCCTGTGAAACTGGGTGATCCTGGAACTTCTTTAGGGAGGGGCCATTTGACACATATGCTAGACCATATTTTTGTTGTCAGTTATCTACCTTCCCAGGAGGAGGATGATACAGTCCCACTGTTTGCCACATCACTTGCACGGCTTCCCTGGGAGAGGTCATAGTTCTGTGTCCCTCTGGTGTCTGGTTGAACATGTTACTTGTTTTACCAATGGAAATGAGTAGACATGCTATGTACCAGTTCCAGGCAAAAGCTTTAAGAAACATAATAAGCTCTCTATGTCTTTTCTCCTTTTCTTTAAGAATGGCATATCCCAAATGAGGGCTGCGTTTTTCAGAGCTGCATGCAACTTTCATTTGACATATAATATAAATGAGGAAATAATTCTTTGTTTTTCTAAGTCATTGAGATTTGAGAGTAGTTTCTGCCACAGTGCTACCAAGAAAAAATGTGTAACACAACAAACTGTTTGTTTTATTGTTTGTCTGTTTGTGAAATGTGGTTGGCTTAAGCTTTCTATTTCTACCAGGGTTATTTTTGGTACATTGTATTCATCAAAGATTATTCATTTCATATGAAATTGCACATTTATTTGCATGGGCTATCTCTGATCATATGACATTTGTCCATTATGGGTTTTTTTTTAAATGGGGAATTGGGGGTATGGGAACAGTGCTGGGGAATTGGGGGAAGGGGAACAGACAATTTGCAGTCGTTTTTGTTCTTCAGTCTAGTTGTGGAGGACGTTGCTTCACTGGCCCAAGTTGGCACCATCATTGCACTCTTCCCGGGTGAGGCAGATCA
>NW_017733505.1:2964-7520 GCF_001890085.2 Hipposideros armiger | reverse complement strand
AGCCCAGCTCCAGGTTGAGCTGTTGTTCAGCATCTTAGCTGTGGAGGGCAGTGTCACTGGCCCTCATATGTGGGATCCGAACTGGGCCCTCTGGTGTCTCAAGCCAGTTCTTAACCAATGCGCCACTCGGCTGGCCCTTTCTTTTTTCTTTTCTTTTGCTTTTTTTTAATCAGCCTCGACTTCTTTTCTGAGTATGGAGAATGCAAAAAACAGGAAGTGGAACTCCACAAAGAAGTCAGAGGAAAAAGATATGACTGGCACATTCCAAACTGTGTCAGCAGGAGCTGAAGAGGAAGAGCATGTTGCTGGGGAGCCAAGTATACAAAGAACCTCAGGGAAGTCGGCCAAACAAAAAAGATCTGTGAAAGATGAAGAAGCTTCCTGCCCACAAAAGGTGGCACAAGATGATAAAAGACTAAGGCTTCGGAAGAAGATACCAATTCCTCCATTCCTCTCTAAACTACCACCAGTCAACCTGCTTCGCCAGGATATCGTGAGGGCCTGGTGCCAGCAATTACAGCTGGGCACCAAAGCCTTGAAACTGGCAGCATATAGGAGACTCTGCAAGTACACTTACCCTAATTAAAAGGACATTCTTGTCACAGCAAAGGAGATCAAGGCCCTGACAAAATCACAAAGACAATCAAAGATGGAAAAGGGGGAAATGACTTTGGAAAGTTCTGACCCTTCGGAAGTGACAGCTCCCCATGAGGAGGGGGCACCTGCTCTTGAAGGGTCTACTGCTTTCCTTGAGGGAAGGGACAACGTTGTCGAGACAACCCAGCCCCTGTGTTTGCTCCTAGACCAGAGCTGCAGCCAGGGCTGGGAAGATGGAGGCAGTGGAATCCTCACAAGAGACCTCTGATGTCGGGTGGTATGTGGACCACAGGTGAAGTCTCCTTGCAGACACAGAGGTTTGGGTTCAGCTACCGTTTTATGCTGGACAAGTCTTGGTTCCTGAAAAACAAGGGAAAGTGTG
The DNA here is from genome assembly GCF_001890085.2 of Hipposideros armiger. NCBI lineage: Eukaryota > Metazoa > Chordata > Mammalia > Chiroptera > Hipposideridae > Hipposideros > Hipposideros armiger. The sequence goes on along the minus strand of NW_017733505.1, from coordinate 6,541 downwards.
TGCGCTGCTTTTGCTACCTACCTGCAACTTTCCACCCCACACCTGGAGGACAATATGTTATCACCAGATGTGTTCATAGGCATAAGATGCTGATGAAAAGCCTCCAGTAAGATTACAATGCCAGGGAAAAGGGTACAGTCATGATAATAATGAATGGTAGAAAGGTGACAACAATCAACTCCGTGGTGCCACAGACTGCTGAACTCCAAGCTGCTCCACACCCTGCATGCTTCCTGCTCACAGGATGCACAGACTGGTGGGGTGCAGACGTTACCCTCAGACCCCCAACAGTTCTTTGCTGCTTCGTCCACTGAAATACAGAGACTTGTAGGTTTTAAAATAGAAAAGCATTTCACAAATTATCTTCATTGCAGTTAAGAAGATGAAAAAGTCATTCATACTATCAAATAATTACCCTTCTGAGATAGAAGTGACTCTTCTAAGGTGGGAACCTAAGCCCAGCATGGTGAAGGGGTTGAGTGCAGAAACAATGGTGTGCTCCCATGCTGGATTCCCCGCCTCAGAATGCTGACTCCTGCAGGGGGCTGCTGCCTTCTAATTCTAAGTTCAATGACTTCAAACTGTTGACTATTTTAAGCCAAGTGGAAAGCTGTTATTCTCTCCACTCCCTAAACACATTCTTAATATACAACCAATATTTTTCAAACTTTCCTTAGCCTGAGATTTCTATGATGTGTCTATGGGATAAAAACACAGCATACGTTGCCAGTGTTATTTCCATTTGTAACTGTTTTGTGTATTTTTACTGACTAAAAATGTCCCAGGCTACTTCTGAATCATAAATACATAATATGCTTAAAATGTGTATATAAAAGAATTCATCTCTTGGGCCGGCCGAGTGGCGCTTTGGTTAAGAATTGGCTTGGGACGCCATCTCTGAGCAGCAGGACCCTGATTCGGATCCCACATGAGGGCCAGTGACACTGCGCCCTCTACAGCTAAGATGGTGAACAGCAGTTCAACCTGGAGCTGGGGCTGCTGTGAGTCACCAGAGATGGCGTAGGCTGGAAACCCTGCTGCAGTGGGCGGCCGTAAAGCTACCGTGAGTGGCTGGCAGTTGGCGTGAGCTGCCTAGGGCCGCCATGAGTGGCTGTCCAGCGGCCGGCGACCGATCTGCCTCACCCAGGAAGAGCACAATGATCACAATGCCAACGTGGGCCAGTGAAGTGATGTCCTCCACAACTAGACTGAAGAACAAAAGGACAGCAACTTGTCTGTTTCCCTTCCCCCAATTCCCCAACGCTGTTCCTCTCCCTCAATTGCCCAATAAAAATCTTAAAAAAAAAAGAATTTATCTGCTGTATATAAGAAACTGTTGCATGCAAGTTATTGTTAATATTCTTAACCCAATAGAATTAAGCCCAACGGCATGATTATTAATGGTCAGAATTTTTCAGTGTAATAGGTAATGCACACATTTTATTCCTTATTAAAAAAAAGAACATCACAAAGATAAAATTTTAGTTTCCAGAAAGAAAGAGGATCACACACAAAAGAGTAATAATAAGATTAAATTTAGATTTCTCAACAGCATACTAGGTGTAGAAAGACAATAGAATAATAGTTTAAAGTATTAAGAAAATAACTTTAAACATAAAAATTAATCTCCAGCCAAATTGTTACTCAAATTTGAAGGCATAATGAAATTATTCTCAATTATACAAGGCCTAAAAATTTCTCCAGACAAAGATTTATCTTGAAAATACCCCTGAACAAAGTACTCAAATAAAAAGAAAAACATATCCTGGAAGATGATGCAAGAGTTATGGAAAATAACATAGAAAGTTTATTCTTGACTAAAAGAATACAGAAAAAGTGTGAAATAAAATTCTAAAGCACTAGATAGTGTCAACACTATGTAATGAATGAGAGAAGGGGAACACAAGACATGAGAACATGTTAAAAGACTTGTCTTGCTAGGGGAAATACAGATTTTTTAAAATTTAATTTATTGGGGTGACATTAGTTAATAAAATCACATAGGTTTCAAGTGTACAATTCTATAATACATCAGCTATATACTGCATTGTGTGTTCAACACACAAAGTCAAATCTCCTTCCGTCACCATATATTTGACCCCCCTTACCCTCTTCTGTCTCTCCCCATTTACCCTCTGGTAACCATTATCCTGTTATCTGTGCCTAAGAAAAGATGAAATACTGCCATTTGCAACAACATGGATGGATCTTGAGGTTATCATGCTAAGCGAAATAACTCAGACAGAAAAAATTGAGACTTTTTATTTCACTTGTATGTTGGATATAAAACCGAAAGCAACAAATGAACAAGACAAGTGTATATGTTTTAAGACATCAGTGGGTATAAATTAATTTTTTTTAATTTTAAGGAGAAAATTGATTAATGTATGCTTCAAAACACAAATGTAATCAATATCCTTTAATAAAAATTGTTAACATAGTTTACTTTTTAAGATTTTTATTAAACTATAACTAACATACAGTATTATATTAGTTTCCGGTATACACAATAGTTATTCAACATTTATATACCTAAAGAAGTGATCACCAAAAGTCCAGCAACTATCTGACACTGTACCATGCTAGCACAATATTATTGACTATATTTCCCATACTGTACATTACATCCCCATGACTTATTTGTTTTATACCTGGAAATTTGAACCTTTTATTCCCCTTCACCTTTTTCCCCCCTTTAAACATTTTTCAATTACAGCTGACATTCAATATTATTTTATATTAATTTCAGGTGTACAGCATAGTAGTTAGACATTTATATAATTTTGCTAAGTACTGATAAATTGTTCTCCTGATTGCCCATATTAATATATATATACTATACATACATACATACATACATACATACATACATATATATTCATTCATCCATCATATCCACCTATCTATTTATATCTATCTCTATATCTATCTATCTATCTATCTATCTATCTGTCTGTCTGTCTATCTGTTTATTCATCTATCTATCTGTCATCTATCTCCTGTTACCTAGAATCCCATTCCTGGGCACATACTTCAGATAAAAATGTAGTAAGGTCCATAAAGAAATATGCACAGGCTGTTTATCACAGTGTTGTTTGTAACAGTATGGGGTTAGGTGTTCATCACTTGGGAAAATGGATAAATAAAATCTGGTGGTTACATACAGTGGACTATTAGTTAAAAGAAGCACCAACCTAGGTGTACATATAGCCACATGAATAGATATTTTCTATAATTTTTAAAAGTGTGAATATTACAAATACATGGACTAATATATAGAATAAAAAATAATCACTTGTGGGCTGGCAGAGTGGCACGTTGGTTAAGAGTTGGATTGGGACGCCAGCTCTGAGCAGCAGGGCTCTCTCTGGTTTGGATCCCACATGTGGGCCAGTGACGCTGCGCCCTCTGCAGCTAAGATGGTGAACAACAGCTTAACCTGGAGCTGGGCTGCTGAGTCGCTGGTGACGGTGTAGACTGCAGTCCCTGCTGCAGTGGGCTGCCATGAGCTACCGTGAGTAGCTGGCAGCCAGTGTGAGTGGCTGGCAGCCGGCATGAGCTGCCGTGAGCCACTGTG
>NW_017733505.1:0-2404 GCF_001890085.2 Hipposideros armiger | reverse complement strand
TATGTGTTCTGAAACTTGCTTTTTAAAATTCAAATCATGTTTTGAGATTTGTCCGTGTTGATACACATACTCAAGTTCATTGTTTTTACTGCTATAATACAAGCTTGTAGGTATATACTATAATTTGCTCATCTATTCTCCTGTTGAAGGACATTTAGGTTATTTCTAGTTTTTCACCATTAAAAACAGTGCTAAAATGAACTGTCTTGTACATTTCTCTGTGGGCACATGAATAGAGTATATTGTTAAGAATGAGATGCTGGGAGGAAGACCAGCAATTACATTTTACTAGTGGGTGTTATTGGTGCCTTTCTCTGGCTGGTTCAAGCATCCCCGTCCCCTAGCTGCTATGCATGTTGGCTGCTAATGGCTCATAAGTGCACTTTCCCTGGCCAGAGGGGTTAAGCACCGCAGCTTCCCTGCCCCAGGAAGCAGCTGGTTGCCAGTAACTGACTGACACTAGGAAGACAAGACTGACTCCTTACCTCCAAATGGGACTGATTCAGTGGGTGCGATTCATGTTCCAGACCTCCTGTCCAGACCAGGACAGGTAATGTGCTGATCCATATCCCTGCTTACCTCCATCTTCTTCTTCTGAGGACACTCCTTCGTAAACCACTTTCATAATTCCCATGAGTCACTCTGCTCCCAGGAAATCTGACCCAAGATGACTAATATTGCCAAATTCTTTCCAAATGGTTGTACCAATTTACACAGTTAAGCCAAAGCTTAAAGTCTGAGAAAGAAAGAGAAAGCTATTCCAAGAGTTGAAGAGCTTCCAGGCAGGAGGAGGAAAAGAATAGGCAAAGGCCCTGAGATGAAGGAGTTTTGTAAATTCAATGAGCTGAAAGAAAGTCAATATGGCTGAAGTTCTAGGAACAAAAGGAAGAGAACGATACTGGTTGAGGTTGTAGATATGTAGGAGTAAGACCAGGTAGAACTCACAGGCTACTTTTCATGTTTTTTCTAATTATAATAGGAAGTTTTTGAAATGCTTTAAGCAAGAAAGGTTTCAATTTCGACTTTAAGGAAATTAATCTGGTTGTGTGTAGAGAATGGGTTAGAAAGAGAAAAGTGAAGCAGGGAGTTGGGTGTCCATACAGAAAGGAGAATGGTTTGTAAAAATTGTAGTGTTAATGCAAAAAGTAAGAAACAGTGGGATCTACAGCACAACACAATTTATGTATATAAAGCACAGAGACATGGATTCTTCAAGGATACATGCATATATTGAAGAGGCTGTCTATGTGGAGGGAGAGGAAGGGAGCAGAGACTGGAGCTAATAAAAGACACAAATATCAGGGAGATGCCTTGCAAGAAAGGGTGCTGATAATGTGTCATGAACTGGGGCATTTGATTTACTCAACTCTCCACCCAAGAAAACAAAAGTCAAAACAACAGCAACCACCTGCCTCCTCACTCATTAGTTTCACGCTCCTGTGGACACTCCTCTGGGATGGGGAACAGGTTCTCTGAGAGACATTCCAAATAATCTAAACTTTACTCATTAAGTGGGCTTAAATTAAAAGGGCAGAGACCTTCCCTAGTGATTAATTCAGCACCCGAGTCAAAGAACCTAAAGGTTAGAGAAAGCAGAACCTCCCTGGAGCCTCATTAGTGAGGAATCAGATGGGAGCACCGACGAGTCCTAATGACTGATCCTGGTGGGATGCTCCTGATGCAACGTCCCAGCCTAATTCCTTGTTTCCCTGGGGGGCTCCATGGAACGGGGCCTTGTCCCTGGGATCCTAAAGAATCAAGGCTGAGAGGTTTTGTAATTTCCCCTTTGCACAAGTTTATGTCCTGGTCCCAGGAGACATGGAAACCAAGCTCTACCATGTCTGATAGCTCTGTGCCTCGGCACCCTGGGCAAGGGTAGGTACCCGTTCAGTATCAATAAAAGTCTGTGGATTAAAAGTGACTGCTTGAATCCTTCCTTGAGGGCAAAGACCTTGAGATTTCCCTTGATATTTTCCTTCAAATGCCCATAGAAGCACATGCCATGATCTGCAAATGTATTTGTCAATTAATGTTCCAAGAGTTTGTCGAGGTGGCTCGTTGGTCTCTGTCTAGCCTTGAGAGATGTAAGGCCTTGTTGGCCAAAAAGTATATTTCAGGAGGAGAGTATGTTAGTTTTATCCAATGACATGCTGCTCTGAGGGGGCCTCCAGGCCCATCTTCTCAGACACTATTCAAGAAAATCCAAAACCCAAATTTATTTGCTGAGCAAGCTTCCTAAGCTGTAGTAGTTTCTTAATGATTGACATCTGAGCTGATGAGCATGAGGGAAACTAAACCGTGCTAGACCCTTAACCACATAACCTCCCCAAAGGCAAACACTATTCATGTTTCCTGGGCCCCAAATCCTGGGCTGGGCCCTTGGGACGTTGAGAAGAATGAGTGA
>NW_017733504.1:50749-51947 GCF_001890085.2 Hipposideros armiger | reverse complement strand
TAGAATTATTGTTTATTTCAAAGTGGTGCAGGAAACACGTGATTTAAATCAGTGGTAGGACCACTCTATTCAATCAATGTCATATAGAGATGTTTGCGTCTGGTCACTTTCTGATACACTAGGTCAATCATGACCCCTACAACATGCCAACAGTCAATTCCTGCAGTTAGTTTTCCTACCTTTCCTTATAATGGTGATACTTATAGGATAATGTTTCCAATCCTTATCATTAAGGTGTCCCAGACTCATTTTTACCAGCAAAATAGTAACAATAATAATAGTAATAATAATAAATTGAGCATCTCCCAATATATACATTTATATTATTGCTAAATTTTAAAGAATCTGCATGTGCAACTGTAAAACATTTTATGCATAAAAAAATGTATGAAATACTGAAAATTTAAATACAAGGATTAACAAAAAAACCAACTCTTTTAATCCTTCTTAGGTGTGCATGGTTCAGTTGGAGACCACAGATTATGCCTTCTCCATGTCCAAATCATAAACTATTAGGTTGTCAGAAAAGTCATGACACACTTTTGCAACAAAAAACATAGAAAAAAATACGTCATGACTTTTCTGACAACCCAATATTTGACAGGTTCAGCTCACCTCTCATATCCACCACCAGAACTGCCCTGGAGAACTCTGCCAAACATGTCCCCATCTAGTCCTACCTTCTTCATACTGCAAAATACTTTTAGCATAAAGTACATTTGGTTTTAAAGCTAACACTCTTTCAACGCCATGATTAATTGTAATGTGTTCTGTATGACATCTTTTGAGGTGTTGTAAAATTAATTACATGACTTAGTGCAGGTGAAAAGTCTCATTCATGTTAAACAATTATTAGGCTGATTATTCTTGGTGTGGTGAAAAAGAGAGCATATAAGATTTTTAGCACATCTGTTGCTAGTTTTATGAGAGAAAATTACATATTTGGGATAGCTTGTTTAGAATTTTAACTGATATTTTATTTTGAAAAGAAAATAAGAAGTAAAGACTTTACATATGGAAACCCTAAGGGTTTAGAGAATTTGACTTTTTTTTTAAAGATTTTTTTGGGGAATTGGGGGAGGGGTACAAGCATCGGGGAATCGGGGAAGGAGAGCAGACAAGTTACTGTCCTTTTGTTCTTCAGTCTAGTTGTGGAGGGCTTGGCTTCACTTGCCCATGTTGGTATTATCATTGTGTT
>NW_017733504.1:45194-48469 GCF_001890085.2 Hipposideros armiger | reverse complement strand
TTATTGACTGACAAAGATGTAAGTTACCAGAGAACACAATAGGAATAGGTATTTTGAATCAATATAGAAATAAAAATAAAAACAGATATATCTGTAAGAAGCTCCCGTGGAAGGTGACGGTATTTGTTGTTTTCCTTCTTTCTGAGCTCCCAGGGCAACATGCTGCCATGATTAGGAATGGGGATATCCTTGGATGTGTCTTCCCCTACTCTCACTGCGCCCTCCAAAAAAACTAACGATGTCTAGCCTGTATTATTTTATTCTCACTCCAATGAACACCTTCTAATGATGTTATAAAGAAGTTATAATTTGTTATTTTTAAAAGCCTGCTTAAACATGGGCATTATAAATTACACTTTGCAATACTTATACTGAAAAACAATGAGACCGAGCATCGTCCCTGAATCTGCAGTTAAAACGGCCACTTTGGAACATGAGATGAAGTTCTATGTTATTAGGGCTGTTTACTGGGATTTCTAAGCTGAGGAGCTTTGGTCATCCACCTTGAAACCACCAAGATCGAGGAGAATTCTGTACTGAAATAGCAATAAGGAGTGTCTCATTCTCCTCTTCTCTGAGTCTCTAGGTAAACCTGGGCTGCTGTGGGAGGTTAACTCCTCTTGTCACTTGTAAACAAACAAGGAAAGAAAGATCAGTGTTGCCCTAACGCTTGCCCCCTTTCCTACCTTAGTCAATTTTTCAAATGCCATGGGCTTGATTAAGGGATATAAAAATGGAACTGATCATCATAAAAATCTTCTCATTATTTAGGTTTAACCTTAAATCTAATACCGAAGACCACAAACCTTTGGCCATGAACCTTTTCTCTTTTTTTCCCCAATGAATTGAACATGACTTGGCATTTTTCATAGATTGTTTCAGTCTTGCTTCAGGAAAGCTGAACACCTTTGATTCATCTCAACAAAGTAAGAAGATTTACAAAAATTCTCAATATTTTAAAACAATTCAATACTGTACAACAGAAAACATACTAAAGATTTTAAAGTATACAATGCTTGAGCCAAGTCTAGGACATTGAGATGGGCCTCTAGGCGCATTTTTCCTAATGAATGGAAGATGCTTTGCCCAAGCAAGGAAAAAATATTATCACTTGTTTGTGAAAGAGATAGTTCAGCTGCTGCCTTGACAACAAAACCAAGCACATTAGTGACCTAAGGGACACTGCAGAGACACCTGCTATTGTTTGACACCAAAATGAATTGGAAACTTACTAAACATGAAGCAGGTGCAAAGAAACCCATCATTGTTCTCTTTAAAGCATGGGTTTAGGTGGGAATTGAGCTCATTGAAAAGGGTATATAATATATAAGAGCACATAATAAATAGGTAGAAAAGCCAGGAGAGGAAACACTCAGAAACACAAGAAAAATATAGAAAAATAGACATGTGCATAATAGTTTTGAGACAATCTTTCAAATCAGTTGAGCCTCAGACTGAACAGAACCCAGTCTGCTTGAAGAGATATATTTGATATATACTTTGTATTTCAAATGAAAAATAAACAGGGACTGAGTCACCCACGTGCCTGCCATATTTCTCCACACCAATTTGCTGATATCTGCCTGGCCTATGTTTTAAAATATTTTCATGTGTTTTGGTAACCCAGAATTAATAAGAATGGTATTTAGAGAACACAAACAAGAAGTACTAGTATTGCAATTTTGTCTAAAGTCCTTGGGCACTGGTCCGCCGCTTTCTTTTTCCATCTTCCTAGCCCACTGCCCTCTCTGCATTCTTATTCTCCTCTGGGGCCTTATATTTTTGGAGTATTATGTTGATTCCACTTCCACTATAACTCCTGGATTGAAATGTAAAATATTTTAATCATGTCAAGTAATTTGTCAAGTAACTAAAAATTACTAAAAATAGAGATAAAAATAACTTTGTCAACGAAAAATATCCATCCTAANGCACTATTCACAATGGCCAAGATAGGGAAACAACCAAAATGCCCATCATAGATGACTGGATAAATAAACAGTGGTGCATTTATACAATGGAGTATAACTCTGCTATAAAAAAGGATGGAATCTTACGATTGCAACAACATGGATGGACCTAGAGAATATTATGCTAAGTGAAATAAGTCAGTCAGATAAAGACAAATACCATATGACCTCATTTATATGTGGACTCTAAAGAACAGAATAAATAAGCAAACAAAACAGAAAAAGATTCATAGATACGGAGAAAAAACTAACTGATGGTTGCTAGCTGGGAGGGGGCTTGCGGGTGGGTGAGAAAATGATGGGATTAGAAAGTACAAATTGGTACTAACAAAATAGTTACAGGGACGTGAAATATAGTATAGGTTTTATAATCAATGTTTTAAAGACTATTTAGGGTGTTAGGTGGGTACTGGTCTTATCAGAGCGATCACTTCATAGATTATGTATATGCCCCATCACTGAGCAGTACACCTGAAACTAATTTAAAACAATATTGAATGTAAATTATAATTATATATATTATATATAGTATATATATATATAATATATATGTAAAGTGAGAGAAAAAATGTATGCACATTTTAATAAAGGAAATAGTATTAAAATTGTAATACTCAATATATATTGATAACCAAAGATGAATGACTACAAGTCACATTTGACTTCTGCAGTTACAAGAGGTGCTCAAAGTGGTTACCATCAGTGTAATTTTAATACAGGTTTTTAGTCATGTTTAAGGAAATATTGGAGCTCTGACTAGAAATCATTTTTTTATTATCATTATTATTAGCTTCAGGTGTACAAAACAATGCAATAGTTATCCTTTTCACCCCTCACAAAGTGACAGCCCCTCCCTCCCACCCACAGCCCTCCATCCCTAATATCATACATATCTATTACAATTCCATTGACTCCATTCCCACACTATACTCCACATTCCAAGACTATATATTTATTAAATTATAGTTGACATATAATATTATTCAACGGGCAGCTTCAGATGTAAAGTGCAGCAGTCAGGCCTCTACACCATCCATGAAGTGGTCTCCCTAACAAGACATGAGTCCATCAGGCCCCTAAAAAATATTTACAACATTATTAATTATATTCCCTAGACTGTCTTTTCTATCCCTGAGGCCATATTGTAGTTACCAATTTATGTTGTCTCATCCTTTCTCCTTCTCCCTCATCCCCACCCCCGTCCCATCTAGCAATCATCAGTTTTTCCTCTGTGTCTCTGAGACTATTTCTGTTTACATTACTCATTTATTCAGTTCTTTAGATTCCACATATAAGTGAGATCAT
>NW_017733504.1:36514-38644 GCF_001890085.2 Hipposideros armiger | reverse complement strand
ATGTGTCATAAGATCTTTTGACTGTACTGGACTTGGTCAAAAGAAACCAGAGAATGAATTTTAAGAAGATGTGCCTGAGCTGTATAAATAATCATCATACTAGCTATTCATCAATATGTGTTAGATCTTGTGTAAAAGACAAAATATCCTGCTGCTTGGATTTTTTTTCTCCACTGCAAATCATATCTAATTTATTTTGATATTCCTTGCAGTGATCCCTTTTGTGTGTGTTTTATGGAAAGCCACCTAAATCCTTTGTGTAACCAGGAAGAAATCATCACGATAACAAACCAAGGTGGAAATTTCCACCACTGATGTCACAGCTGTGCCTTTAAGAGGAACAATTCCAAAAGACGTGGGAGGAGGAGGTCACTAAACATAAAATTCCCTGCCTCTGATGTGAAGCAGGACTGCAAGTCAGACAGCAGTTGAGTCATGTCCTTTGTTATCTTGGCAAGCAGCTTTTTCTCAAGGCACCAAAAGGGAGCGCTGACCACAGTTCAGACCTCATAAAATTGATAAATTAGATTTGAGCTGATTGTATTGCACATACACCCACCATTACTTCAGAAGTTAAAAAATCACAGCTGCCATGGAAGATGGGCATCAAGTGGCCTAGGGAGAGACTTCAGCTATCATCTGTCGAGGAGAACAGCAGGCAAAGCCCTGCTTTAAAACACATACCTTGATTTATTAGCACCCTAAGTTCTCCCATAGACTCTCTGTTCTTAGGCTATCNTGCCGTGAGTTGCCGGCGACCGTAGGCTGCAGCAGGGCTGCAGGGAGCTGCCTTGAGCTACTACATGAGTGGCTGGCAGCCAGCGTGAGCAGCTGGTAGCCAGTGTGAGCTACCGGGAGCCACTGTGAGCGGCCGACCAATTTCCGGCGACCGATTGTCTCACCCAGGAAGAGCACAATGATCATACCAACATGGGCCAGTGAAGAGACATCCTCCACAACTAGATTGAAGAACAAAACAGCAATTTGTCTACCTGTCTGTTCCTCTTCCCCGATTCCCCAACGCTGGTCCCCTCCCCCCTAATTCCCCAATAAAATCTTAAAAAAAAAAAAGTCCTATTGATTGTTCTTTATCATCTCTAAACTCATTCCCTTTTACATCCCCACAGCTTTTCTCTTTATCTCTGTGCCTCTTATCTGCATTATCACAATAGTTTAACCTCCAGGTTTTTAGTCTCTTTACTTGGTATCTATGTAGACTATTAGTACTATCAGAGTGGTAAATACAAACTGTTCTGGTCACATAATTTCTCTATTTAAATATCATTCAATGGATTCCCCCCCCAGGTTTATGAGATTAATCCACCAGGGCGTTTTCTAAATGGTTCCAGCCTCATTCTCTGCAATCCAGTCCCACCTACTTATCCAGGACTCTGGAGCGGTGGCTGTGGACCGACGGAGCATTCCTATTCATCCTTCGAGAGCCAGTCTAAGGCTTATTTCACCTGCGACCACTCCCCATCATGACTTGACATCTTTTTCATCTTTCTGCTCCCAATGTTTACCCCAATAGCACACATAGTAGGGAGTCAACAAACATTGATTCAAAGGTTATACATTTTTTTTCCTCTATTCCTAGCTCCAGAAGAAAGAGAGCAGAAAAATGAGAAAAGGCTCAAAACTTAAGGCCCCAGTGAAAGAAAAAAAGTCACAAGATTATGTAATGAGTTCTCCACTTCTTTCTCATAGCTATTATTTTCTATATAATTCATTTTATTTATTTCAATTTCTGCATTGAACCAGATGTTTTATTTATCTACTGAGCACTTTCTTCTCATCTTGGAATTTAGGAACATTAAATATTCTCAATGGTCAGAGAAAATGAAAATACTAATTCTGCAAATTATAATATCCCCACTACATTTTTAATTAGAGCATAATTCTGCTAAACGCTCTATGTAGCTACTGGGGGCATCATACCATCGGAGCCTAGAGGAACCATGTGTATAAAACTGTTTCAGATTAACATGCTTGGTCTGCTATATTTTCAGTTGAAAGCCTTTCTACTGTTGGTTCATGAACATAACTCCAACTCGGTGTGCTACAACTAAACTATCTCTTGGCATCAAGAACGTTTAGAAAAAGAGTAGGACATCTATAAGGTTCCTTTCA
>NW_017733504.1:30839-36087 GCF_001890085.2 Hipposideros armiger | reverse complement strand
GTGTGCTCAGAAATACACTAATGAAAAAGTTTAAATGACAATTACTTTCAATCACTTCTTTAACTGTGCTTCCTATTATCCTCGACACATGGAATTGAGCTCTCAGGAACTCCTCTGTGAAATAAGGAGGTAGACTACAATTTTTGAGGGCACTTCCAACTGAGTCACCTATAATTCCATGATTGTAAACACATTCTCTGTCAGTCATCTTACAATTGTCTGCTGATGGATAGCAGGGAAGAAGTGAAAGGTTATTCAAAACTTTAAAAGAACATTCCAGGGCTGGCCAAATGGCTCAGTTGGTTAAGAGCTCCCTCAAGAGTGTGAGCTCTGAGCAACAAGGTTGCAGGTTTGATTCCCAGGCTGAGCTGAGCTGCCAACAGGTGGCAGGATGGCTCATCTAAAAAAATTTTTTTTAAATAATAATAAAATAAAAAGAACAATCTAAACACATGAATTACCTCAAGTGGGTTAGTAGCAAGTATATTAATATATTATGGGAAGCATATTATTAATCAAAATATGGTTCTAATTAAGAGTAGCAGAAATTTCTAGAACAATAAATATAGTAAAGGTTAATGTTATTTGGTGACATTTATTTATGACTACATTTTCCTTAAACATTATTTTAATTAAAAAATTCTTTGAAAAGCTAAAAGAAATTTTCATGAACACACACACATTTTTTCTAATTAGATATTTAAGATATGTAGTATATCTAAGTGAAAAAAAATAATTTGGGGACACAGAGGCTTCTATTGGAATTATTTTAAAAAATATCTTGAAGTATGAAACAACTAAAATATAAAGAACAATAATATAAAGCAAAAATGGGGTGTGGGGATTAGCAAGTGAGAAATATTTCCTTTATAACGTTTATCAACCGCACAACCACTTTATAGCTCACAAAAAAAAAAAAATCATGAACTGCATAAATCTCATCACAAAAGATTTCTTCCTGTGTGACTGAGCTGAGGAATTTAGAGATGATATGTATCAAAGGTAAAAACATGTTTCTTTTTCGAGCAGAAGAAACGGGTCGCATCATGATGTTCTTTTGTAATATCCTCATAGCTCCCCTGCCAAAGGACTGATGTATATTTAATCACTTTTTATCTAATGGATGCGATTTCCCAAGTCATACTTACCATTAGGAAAGCTCCTGCTCTGGGTTCAGCTGAGCACTCTGATTACATTTCCTGACTTTGTGGTTTCAGAGAGGCAGAGCTAGTGAAGAATTCCCTGGCTGATCCATCCGTCTTTGCAGGGACAAGACAATACAACATGATCACCCAAGTCATTAAGCTTGGGGGTTGGGTGGAAAAGCCACGTGGATTCACAATGCCCACAGCTTTTGAACCAGTGCCCATATGGTTAACTTTAATTACTAGAAAACATATCTTTCGTATTTTTTTCAAAATGCCTTATCCTTCTTGATTGGAATGGGAACAAATCTCATGTTGGAGTTTTTAAATAATTACTAGGAAGCATATTAGCATACTGGATACCACCAAAGAATAAGCTTACATACAAAAGAATGCAGCGACACTTGAAAAGTCTTTTTTATTGTAGTGTATTGTGACATAATATTTTTTACTGTTGAAGACCCAGTTAAAAAAAAAAAAATGAGGCCTGGTTTCTATCACAAATACTCTTTCCCCCTATGCTCTTCTGACATCTTCTTAAGGAACACGTACAATGTTGAAACTACTTGACGTTGCTAGAAAATAAACCTTCTACCTGTAAGATCAGGGAAAAACTGCTAACTTAGATACTGATACGTTTTCCTATTATAATTTGAACAAAGTACCAGTTTTACACAGCCCTACTTTTGACAGTTTAATAGAAAATTTAAAATAGATAAATCCACACTGATTTAGATCCTTCCCTACTAAAACCAAGTCCTCTATAGCTGACCTACAGGCTAATCTCATCTGTCATGTCCCTGGTCTAGCATTAAAGCTTCACCTACTTTGCTGCCGACAGCCTCTTTTCTTCCAGGATTTTCAGCCTACATTCCAGCTATATCACTCTACCTTTCATTAGCCGAAGGACACCTAGGTATTTTTATGATTCCTGCCTTCTCATGATGCTCCCTCTGTCCAGGTTCAACTATCCTGATCACCTGATTACTAATCTTTTCATATTTAGGTCAACAACTCTTCTATGAAGAGATATCTGACATCATTTCCCACCTCCCTTCCTTCAGATATAAATTCAACTCTTCATCAGTTTCTCCCCTCATGTCCAGTCTGCTTTGGGCTCCCAACTGCCCCCTAAGCAGGTTTTTACCATAGCTCCAATAATACCTACTTTCTTTCATCATTCTCCATGGCTTCTTCCACTAGACTCTAAGCAACATAGATAAGAATTTGTCTCAGGTGTCTTTTATCACCAGTATATAGAATTATATCTGGACATCATAGAAATCTGTTAAACACTCGATGAATGACAACTTCTCCTAACCAAAACACTTGAAGAAACATAATGAAATGAGCCCTTTTTTGTGATATAAGATACAAATATTTTTATCATGTTACTGGGTTTGTTTTTCCCTTTGGTTTATGGTGATTTTTTTCCCTTCAAAGCATTTATTTTTTATTAAATTGAATTCACCGATCCTTTCTCTAATGGCTATCGGATTTTATATCACCTTAAGAAAAAATTTCTACTTCAAGATTATGAAAACAATCTACATGTTTTCTCATAACATTTCTTCTTTGTGGTTTGTATACTATATTTTGAATTTGTTTATCTGAAATATAGCTGAAATGTATTTTGGATTAGGTGGTGAATAGCAATATGAATTTATCTTTATCTACATGGCTATCCAGTTGTCCCAATGACTCCTATTAATTTTTGTTATAATATTAACTGTTTTATTATAATATTAACTAATATGTTATCATATTAACTAATATTTCCCCCCACCTATTTGAAGTATCACCTTTATAATTCTCATATATAATGTCTATTTCTGGACACTATATTTTCTTCCCTGGCACTATGTATTATACCAATACCACACCATTTTAATTGCTCTAATTTTATAAAATGATTTAATATCTAATGGTGTGAGTGCTATTAGATATTACTCTTTCCTGTGTATATAGTACTAACTCACTAAACTCAAGTTATCTTTATTTTCATTAAGATTGCAGTAAATTTATAAGGTAACTTAAAAAGAACTGCCATCTTTAGATGCTGTGACTCCTTTTCTTAATACTTTTCTTTACATCATAAAAACAAAGTATACAATCATAAGACAAATGGGCTGAGCTGGCTACCCACTTTAGAGCCTCTAATGTTAAGTATGTCATCTATAAATTAAATAATTAATAAATAAGTAATCAATCATTTTAATTAACTGCTTTCCTGATTACTGAAATCTTACCATTGCATCCTTCATATTTAGTGCTGTTATTATTTCTTAGAGATGCATAATTTGGGGGATGACAAACACTAGTCTAATTGTTTCAAAAAAGCAGTCCAATACTCCTTGTCCTAAAATCACTCAAAGAACTTTATAACATTTTATGTACACTTGGTATGCAAAACACTTAAGGTTTTATGTGATAATTTTATACTTAAGAGTACAGTTAAGGATTTATTTCTAGATTCTCTGATGAGAAAAACTGTGGTCTCTTTCATAACACCCTGTAATGATTACCTGTATTATATTTTAAGAAAGAAGTTGTTTTTATTTATGGGCATACAAAATATTGTATCCCTCAAATTTACAAAATAATTAAAGTTTATAATCTCAAGAAGCATATTATTTTGGAAGAAATTCAGATTACTGTCAATAATTGTTGGCATATCTGAAAATTTTAATAGAAAAATTCATATATTCTCATCTACACATGATGTATAAAGCAAAAAGGGAAAATATTTATTAGCTCACATTAATTTTCTTTGAGTCAGAATTAATCCTTTCCTGAGAGCACGAAATCATCACAGATCTAGATGTCCTGTGGAGTCACTTAAGTATGGCTGCAGATGAGGTCCTGCATAAAGTATTGTACAGAAGTGCATTTTCATTTTTTGATTATGCACGTACCCACCTCCTCCAAAACATCAACATGGTTTAGGAGAAAAGGGGGAAACAGCTCTGATGCCAGGCTGACTTAGGTTTGAATTTCCTGATTATAACATATAACATATAACACATAGCGCTGTGGCATTATGCAAATTGTTCATAAATGAAACAGAGAAAACGTCTTACAAGATTATTAGAATAGAAACAGTTTCTGTAAAGTAACTACCACAGTATCTAGGCTAAATAAACATTAGTAATATTATTCTATTATCATCTTTCCCTATATATATTGCAATTTTAAATGATAAACTATGAGCTGGTCAGTAAAAGTAAAATCTTAAGTGGAGAATATTTGTTACTGATATTTTATTTCATTTTCCTAACATGTTTATGGCTTTAATTTAAAATAGGTTGCAGTAAGATAGGAAAGCAGCATAACATAGTTGTTAAGTTTGTGGCTCCAGAGAGACCTAAAGTCAAATCCCATCTCCATGGCTTACTAGCTTGTGTACTTGGACAAGTTAATTAATCTCTCTAAAGCTTGGTTTCTTCATGGTAAGACAGGGCTGAACATGATTATCCTATAAGGTCATTCTAATGGACCTTAAAAAATAAGACACTGCATTTTAATCATTAAGAAAACCCTAGTACACTTTAAGTGCACAATACATTCTAACATTTCACTTAGCACATGTCCTGATACATTGTAAGTACAAAAAGAAATATCTAACCATTATTAGTGATTTTTATCAACTTTCCTATAAATTGGTTTTGCATACCTAATATTCTTAAGGAAGGAGAATAAACTTTGTTACTTCATAACAGATAAATGTTCGTATTGCATATACAGAACATTTCTTCCTAAGGAGATTTCAATTTGGGGTATTTTAAAGGTTCAAACAAAGCTACAATCATTGCAAAACCAAGACTAACCTGCTTTCTACCAATAGATGGCGATATATGTCACACACAACCATTAAGTCCCTGCCGACTTAAGGCTCATTAGTCCATGCGGCATATGCAGGATGTGCATTGTTTTTGAGAGGTGATAAAGATTAAGTCCATCGGGCTTGTTAAGTGCAAACATAATGAGAGTTTAAAGACTTAATAAACAAAGGAATTGGAATATGATGGAAACTAAAGTAGAAATAATGAAATAATTAAAAGTAAGAAAACAAGAAATGCGGCAAGAGCATAAAAGATTGTTTG
>NW_017733504.1:27079-28989 GCF_001890085.2 Hipposideros armiger | reverse complement strand
GAATTCATCTAGGGATTCTAAAGTACTATGGAATAAATCACATAAACATACAAACAAGCCTTTTGCAAATTAACATGTTCATAAACAGAGGACCTTCCTGTGTTTCATATTTCCCTTCTCCCTCATGGAACTACAGGCTGTAATCATGGCAAGGCATTTAGAAGCCCAGACCTTTATCTGGGAATAACATGAAATCCATATAATATTGTTTAAAATGTATTCTCTTAGGAGGAGGTTGGTTTTTAAAAGGTACTCAGAAGATGAAGGGCATAGCTATTTTTTAAAAGTGTTGAATGAAATGTATGATAGTATTTCTTACTTTCTACCATTTAAAAACAAGATTTTCAAAATCTCTTAGCAGATGTAAACAGGCTTAGAATCATGGAGAAAATGCCAGATTAGATAGTTGCCAGAGAGTAACAAGTAAATGGAAAGAAAATAATTCCTATCCTTTCTCAAGTTTATATTCCAGTATATATCTGACCAGGGGATGAGGATTCTCAGATAAGGTGAGTGCTTAGGCAAAAAGAATATGCAAGGGGCCAGCCAAGTGGCATGTTGGTTGAGTTGGCTTGGGACGCCAGCTCTGAGCAGCAGGGCCCTGGTTCAAATCCCACATGAGGGCAAGTGATGCTGCACCCTCTACAGCTAAAATGGTGAACAACAGCTCAACCTGGAGCTGGGGTGCTGTGAGTTGCTGGCGATGGCATAGGCTGCAGTGCATTGCCGTGAGCTATTGTGAGTGGCTAGCAGCCGGTGTGAGCCGCCGTGAGCAGCCATGAGCGGCCATCCCATGGCCAGCGAGCGACTGCCTCACCCGGGAAGAGCACAATGATAATACCAACATGGGCCAGTGAAGCGACGTTCTCCACAGCTAGACTGAAGAACAAAAGGACAGCAACTTGTCTGTTCCCCTTCCCCAATTCCCCAATACAAATCTTTAAAAAACAAAAAAAAAAAGAATATGCAACAATTCAATGGCAAAGGTGCTTAACTGCTACTTACAGGCTTTAACTCTTTTAATTATTGCTCTAATTAATGCATTGAACTGTTTATAAACAAAAGATGCTCACATATCATATTATCAATATAAACCGTCCTCAGTGACCCTGAGTTTCCATAAATAGTCACCATATTCATTTGCTGGTAGCCACCCAAGGGGAAAAGGTACTGCCTACTCCACAGACTGTCTAATGGGACAAGAAATGTTGTGGTACAAATTCTAACCTTCGAACTTCAGTTCTCAGTAGCAAACTTCTAAAAATACTTCTAACAAAATTGATTGAAAAATTACTGACTTCACTAAAAATTAAGGGAAAGGGGAAATGAAATTTCTGAACTTGTTTTATTAAAATGAATCTAAGATTTAAATAGTAGAAGTCAGATATACTAGACACTTAAAGAAACAAGATAGTCTTTCTTTTTCATTCATTTACTCAACTTATTACTGAGTACCCACTCATTGTAAAACATTGTGCTAGGTAGGGTCAGAGGGGATTATGATTGTTGCATGACAGAATTCTTGCTCTAACTTAATCATATCATCTAATATGTCAGGACATATTAGAGTTTCTGAATCTATTAAGTAGTTAGCAAGGAATCAGAATTCCTAGACTATATAGGAAAGGAATAAACACAAACATTTTTCGGTAAAAGGATTGGTCAAAAGGATGAATGAACCATATCAGAGAGTTGGAAAATATGAATATGTAATATTCTTTCTGCATCAGGAACTCAGAGATGACAAAATATTTTAAAACCATTTATCTGATAAAGAATTAATATCCTCACTGGACTTATCAGGGGGATCACTTCATAGACTATGTAGATGCCTGACCAATACACTGTACATCTGAAGCTAAAGTAGAATAATATCTAATGTCAACTATACATATATATATATATATAGA
>NW_017733504.1:22769-23864 GCF_001890085.2 Hipposideros armiger | reverse complement strand
TACAAACATTGCAACAGATTGAGAAATATCACAGAACTCAGGGGTACAAATTCCCATGGTTTTTATATCTATTATATACTTTTAAAGTATCAAAGTATGTAACAGATTTAAAAAAAAGAAAATCATTTGCACTGGAAATTATCAGTATAATGTAAAATAAATTAATTTTCCCAAATGTTTGGAAACCTTCAAGAGTAAACATCTTGAATCACTGATGTTAAAGAAACTCTTTAACTGACATAAATCATTGACGCTTTGTGACAGTAAGTACTATGATGTAGGCTACATTTGAGCGGACCAATTTGTGGTACTAAAAGTGTTTGTACTCTTCTAATTAAGAATGTCTATATCTTAATTTCTTGGACACAGTTTAGGTGAATATGTCTTCTTTTTTTCCTTACCCTTCAAAAGGTCACTTGACTTTCTCTACTTTTCCAACCATACCAGGATCTCATATGTGCAACTTCATTCCATTTGTTCTCCATTTCATCACTCATAGGTGAATAACCTTCACCCAAGACATTTCATACACATATCACTTTTAATAACATCACTGTTCTTCTTTCAACTCTTGCCTACCTCAGGAAAGTCCCTTTTCTTGTTTGATTTCTTCATAATAAAACAAACAAACATTCTAATCGTGGCCAAGGCAAGTCAGCAGTACCATGGCACCCCTAGACCAGGAAAGCAAAATCACTCAAACTCTAAAACCTGAATAACACTTTAAATGTAAAGATACATTTCATAATGTCATGGTATCTTCAAATGTCCACCTAAATCCAAAATCCAAATTTCAGTTTAACGCAAATGCACTCCCCAAGTGATTATTCAAGATGAACATTTCAACAAGCTTTAATCTTTGTTTTTCTTGTTCTCTAGTATTATAATAAAATATGGAGATTATTTCAGCTCCATTATGGGTTAAAAAGGGCTTTTGTGGAATCCTTGGTAACATAACCATCAGGTATATCTGTGTGGAATACATGCAAGTACGTTCTTGAAATAAATAAGATTTTTGCTCCTTTAAAAAGAATGTATATGTTCCTTGGGTTTAGAAATCACTGTGAGTCTTTGGGGAAGTTGGGTAACTTCTAA
>NW_017733504.1:14851-22344 GCF_001890085.2 Hipposideros armiger | reverse complement strand
GGGGGTGGGAGGGCAGTAGATGGGGGAGGGGGGTTGTTACTTTGTGAGGGTGAAAAGGATAGCTATTGCATTGTTCTGTACACCTGAAACTAACAATAAAATAAATGAATAAATAAAATAAAAGAAGCATTTGTAAATCCCTAATGTACTGCTTGGCAAAAAAGAGACCTTCATATTGGAGGCTGTTAAATTAAAGTCATTGTCACAAATATTAATAGGATGTAAACTATGCTATCTATATGTTCCCTTATGGCAGTGAACCTGTTTTATTTTCATTTTCTGTCTTCATGATATTGCCCTGGCCCACATATTGCAATACATTGTCCATTATTCTTTGTAACAGGGGAAGAATTATGGATTGCTCAAGAAAGCAATAAATAAAAATGATTCAATTACCATGAATTTACTTTACAAGATTCTGATTTTTGTAAATGTATCACCAATGAAATAAAGCAAGTGAATGGACTTATTGGCAAATACTTCCCTCAGGCTGAAACATCTCACTTGCTGATTTAAAAATTCAGTTATATTCCTGATGACTGAATTACTAGCGTAAGTTTGATTTCATACATAAGTGAGAAATTTAAGATATGCTCTTTTTAAAAATTTCCTATAAAGTAGGTACTATTAATAGTTACAAGACCCACTAATAGAACATCTGGCAGGTCACCTCCACTGTACTGCCTTCCAACAATGAAGAATTCTGATAGATCAGGTTCAAAAACATAAAGAAAATATAATTGGATGGTTAACAAGTTTTTGATTTTTAAACATGTCTCCCATGTTTTCCTACTGATAAGTTTTTAGATACTTCATATAAACTATTTGCAATAGCTTATAACTAACAACTTTACCGAGTGTTATTAAAGAGTTCAAAATGGAATGGTCCTACTTGTATATTAGAGGTGTATAACTGTCTTTAAAAATAGTCAGGGAAACTGCATTATTAGGACTCATTGAAATAGGAGTAAAAGTAAAAGTAACAACAATGAATGTCAGATGTACCATTTGTATTTAAAATATAATAAAAATATATTTTGATTATACTATACTGTTACCAAATGTCTATCTACATTACTGCTGAATACCTACTTATCATGTGGGAGACACTAAATATATATATATATATATATATATATATATATATATATATATATATATATATGTGTGTGTGTGTGTGTGTGTGTGTGTGTGTATATTTAACTTGATTTGTACAGAAACCTTTAGAAGTAGACACTACCTATTTTACGTCTGTAATGAAGTTACATTTGAGAAGTTAAAGTATTTGACTAAGACCACATTTTGAGCAAGAGAAATATCTAGAAAAACACTTTTTCACTACCCTAATATGAATATAATTTTATTCCTCTGTGTTTTTAACACTTATAAGAATATTTACAAAGATACTGAAATATAGTAGGCACATAATAGTGAATTTTCAAAAGAGCTTCTAGGCATAACCATTCTACAAACATTTATTCCTGCAAGTCTGTCAGATAATCCTATGGGATTGTAAGAACCTTGTTCGCAGGTGACCCCTGAGGATGCCATTTGCTTTCTCCCTACCTGAATTACCTTGAGTCAGGTTCGCCCAGGAGAACGAGAATATGTTACGTTAAGAAGAGAATTTGTAATATTTCACTTAAAATTTGTAATATTTTATTCCATTAAAGGATCATTTATAAAGATTGGTCCCATAACATTTACTGAGATGGAATGTGAACTTTGTATCATCTCCCAGAGAAAAGTAGACATAATTTACCAGTAAAGTATCCTATTGACCCTATTCAAAATTTACATAGTTAATAAATTACCTTTACCTCAATCCCTAAAAGCAGCACTGTACATTGGACTTGAAATTATCATTGATTGAGTTTAAATCAATTCATAAGGGGTTATCGCATCACAGAACATTTCTTTCATTTCCCCATTTTACTTTTCTGTATGAATTTGAATATCTACATTTAATTTATTTTTTGAATTTTTCTAAATTATAGGACTTCAAGAAGGTGACATATTTTAAAATAATCACATTATATTCTAAGATACAAAGTTTATGTGTCACTAGTACATTTGACAGACACTACATCTAATGAAATTACCCTTATTTAAAAAAAAAAAATCAGACAACACAAGAAGTCTAGTTTAGCATATAGCACAGAAAATTTCACTAAAAATCTCTACAGAAAGGTTTTTGTGCTTATCTATCTTATTCCATCTGTCTAAATAATTAATCCTTATTTAGAGGCTCAATTTTCCAACTATATGTATTAACAGTTTGACTTAATAGTCAAGCAAAATTTGTATTACTGACATATATATCAAATGTTCAGAAGATGAAATGTAGAAGAGAAGCAGAAAAAGAAAAAAAAAGGAAAGAAAAAAGGCATTCATTGCAGGGCAGAGATGGTAGTGGTAGGTTAATGACATTGAAAATGTACTTACTCCCTCTAAATTTCCAAGTGAATAATCATAGGTGCAATTAGAGTTGCATCTTATTTTGATAAATGATTCAGAAAGCTTTGTAAAAAAATCCAAGGGAACATTTTAAGGAACTTTATCATCAATAATAGCAGTTTCTCAAACACTTGACACAACAAAAGGAAATCATAAAATGAGAAATTACAATTACAGTAATGGTATATTTTACTAATAATATATGGCATTTTGTCTCCCTGACATATCACTTTAAAAATCCATAAGTATTCAATTTCTTATATAAAAGAAGCAATAACACCATGTTTTCACTTAAAATGCAGTTGTTATTTTAAAAAGAAAAGACAAACTCTTTTCTCAGTGGAGGTAAAAAGATATCAAATTATTCAATTCTATGTATATATAATGTCAACTCAAAGTTGTCCATGACAGATTGTTTATTGGCACTGTTCAAGGCATTCGCTCCTCCTTTCCCTCTCTATTGTGGTCTGGCATTTTTCCTCACCACCCAGGTTTCATTTCTCCAAACTTGATTCTACTGTTAGCTGCCAAGAGCTGAGGCTTCCCCTGTTGCCTAAAGCCATTTCCTCCCGGCTATACAGTGAGGGAAGAGTAAGTTAAGCCTTCAGTGAAGAAATTTCATTTTGCAGGATGGCAAGACACCAAAACTTTGTCTCATATTCCACAAAAGTAGTGTACCCACATTCTCTGAATGCTCTCCCATAAATCCTCATATGAAATTATTTTTATACAATCTTGTAATATCCTTTATTATGTGACCTTGCCATCGTAAGTGGTAATCTAACTCTGCATAGTTCAGAAGATGGAAGCTGTAATACTCCTGTGTAAGAATAAATTACCTAATTTGTGTCATGTAAAACAGAGGGCCATCTTCAATTAGTACACAGAAGCACTCCAACACATTACAACCACCACAATGTGCCACCTTAATAGCAAATTTAACAAAATCCCTACTGACAATTCATGAAATAGTTTAGTCCAAAAAGAAACATGACTGCCAAATTCTTTACAAAAAAAATTTTTTTAAATCAAAGATGGTCACCTAACTGAAAGCTAAATTTTCAACCAAATGTTAATTGCAAAACTACTTGCTTGGTTAATATCTTTAAGTACAGTCTCGAAAAAATAATGGGGGGCTTATTGCTACACAAAATGTGTGTGTGTGTGTGTGTGTGTGTGTGTGCATGTGTAAATAAGACATTATCATTAACCAGCATGAATTCTGAAGTCCCGCAACAATAGTGATGGATCTTCATGGATTAGCCCAGTGTCTCTCTGAGTCTCTCTTAGTGAACACTTTGGATGTGTGAGATAATTTGCCCCTCGAGCCTGGAGTAAGCACCAGCTTGCATCACGTGAGCACCGGATCTATGGCCTCAGCCTCATCTAACCATACTTACATCAACTGCGCTCACTCAAGTACCCATATTCATTACAAAACAATATTTTAAGCGATTACTGAGTGAACCTTAATTCTTGGTAAAAGATACAGATTTAAACCTAGTAAGGTCATCAATGTACATTAGGAGTCAGTCATACTAAATTCATATAACTGGGCTTAGGTACTTCAGTTTTTCTTTAAAGTATATTTGAATCCAGTTGTGGCCACTGCCTTCCTAAGAATACATTATAATCCACTTATCTTTGAAGACGCTATTGCCTAATAACTGCTGCGATATGGGAATACATCTCAAAATATTTTAATTTTATCTCCTCAAAATCACAGTACAGGGTGTTGTAAATGTACCAAATGCTCAACAAACAGAAAACTAAACTGAATCATAAACTACATAAATTTACTGCACTGATGTACTCTACTGTGAATTAAGTCACGTCTTTGCACGTCATAATCTACATTCTAGGAACACCAAGCACTGCTCTGCAAGCTAAGTCAACAACAAAGACTTTCTCCCTGTTCCTTTGGAGCATTTGATATAAAAATCCACAAAATACCTGCATGCAATTTAATAAACACTCTGGAGGGGGAAAAAAAAGTACCAAGATAAAGACTAAGAGAAGACAACGGACTTTTCACAAGGTGATCACGAATGATCTCTCTAAGAGGCCTTTCAGCTGAGATTTAAAGTTTGAGAAGGAGCTAGGCAGTCAAAGAGTGAAAGAAACAGTCCCCACCCTGGGAACAGCATTTTAAAAGGCCTCAGGGAGTGAAATTACTCCAGGTGGTCCAGGTAGTGAAAGGCCAGTGCGGCTGGAGCCTATAAACAACCGGGAGATGGGGTCAGTGGGAGTTGTAGAGAAGGGCCAGCTCACAGAGTGAGGTGTATGTTCAAAGAAAGAATTTGCTGTTGATCGGTTTCTGTGTTTCCGCATTTATTCTTTTTTTGTACCCAGTAACGAGCCAATTAATGTTTTTAAGAAGAGGCATGATTGTTTAGCATGAAAAGTGAACTGCAGGGGGGCAAACTATAGAATTAGAGCAACTAAAATGAAGGCGGTAGCAGGAATCCAGGCCAATTATGATAATGGCTTGAATCAATTTGGTGGCAGTATGGATATAGAAAACAGGGTGAAGCGGTACATCTGAGAAACATAATTGAATAGAGATGCATTTAGGCAATAAGACTGATAGATCTAACTATGAACTGGTTAGGGATAAATGCCATCATGAGGAACAGAGAGCAAAGAACACTTGGTGGATGGTGGAGCAATTTATTCAAATGAGGGAGGCCGAGGAAACGGACCTGAGAACATTTTTAGAGAAAAATCATAAGTTACTAGCGTTATGACATTTAGAATGGCCCATTCACATCATTCACATTAATAAACATTAAGCTCCTTTACAAGGTTAGAAAAATACCATATAAATTCTTCCAGTACTTCACACTTTTTCACATATCTAATAGGAATAGATATAAGACAAATATGAGTTTTCATTATTCATGCAAAATGTAAGATTCTATTTTTTCTTCCTTGCTACAGAGGAAGTGGGTTGGTCATATTAAATAAGGTGAATAGGATCCCTCTGATTCCACCTCTGAATTTCTTACATCTTCTTTGCTGCCAAACTCATCTCAGCCACAGGTAGCAAAAACACAAGCACTGCCACAGGAGGACTCCCATGATGATCTCTCAGTCCTAGCAGACACAAGAAGGCACCAAGATGCTCTTGGCAGAGAGCCAGGCCTGACTCATCTTTCTTCTGTAGAAACATCAGGTACCAGGTGAGCCCTGCTCTGCACTCTAGAAATCATGGGATATGGTATACCCAGTCTTTATAAAAAATAGGTCCCTGTGTCCCATGACTGTACAAAGGTTCACTTCCAAAATGCCCAATAGATATATTTCAAACATCTACAAAATACAAAAACTTATCTTAAGCAAAAGTATAATCACTTGCCTAAATACAGGGCACATCCTCCATTATATCAAACGACATATTTTGGCTACCACTTTGTTGTGAATAAGCAGTACTCTAACAATCATGATAATTCTACTTGAAATTTTTTAAAATAATGGAAAAAGAATTCAAAGACTTCAATAAAATGGACTATTCAATCATTGGATTTGGTTTACAGATTATATATACTTAGGTATTACTGACGTTAAAGCAAAAATCATGAAAATATATTTCAAATTACCGAAAGAGAAAAACAACATATTTTTTTCTGCCCACAGGAGAGAAAGAGAAATAGAAAAGGACATTAATTGTGTTTCTGAAAAGAACTGAACCTCCCAACAGACACTCTGCAACTGAAAATCCATCATTCTTTTAAAAAAAGCTCATGTTGATTCGATCTTTATCTTATTTAAGTGAGTTTTTAAAAAACTCCCTCTAAGCTTCTCCTCTCACATAAAAATTGCTCTTAACTTCAGAGGAGATATAAATAACTAAGAAAGCTGCAACTATGTTTAAGAAAACGCTACAATCATGAGTTAAATGTTTGCTATAATCACATAGTTGGCATTCAGTTTTCTAGTTTGGTAATCTTGCTTTGATCTTTTAATCATCTCTAATACAAGTAACAAAAGTACCTGCTTTTTTTTCTAAAAGTAGATGACAGTTTCCGTTGAAGTCGATAAAAAGTTAAAATGATTCTGAATCTTATCTGAATTTCACTGTAAAACGCTTATTCGTTTGAAAAACAAAAAACTGCGTTGAGAAATGGGGCCAGGCAGTCTTGTCCATTATTTGTGTTTGTGGGCTCCGATGGGGTGCGGCGCATCTGCGCTATCCCCACAGGTAATAGAAGCTGCTGGTTCTGCACGCTCACCTCGGTAAATGGGAAACATAACACAGCTTTCTTCCTCGTAAAGAACACCACCTGTCCCCGGAACCGACACCCATCCAACGACTCCGCTAGCATCGACAGAAAGAAATAACAGACGGTAGGTAGGAAGCCATCCCGTACAAGCTGCCTTTCCTTTGCACATTTTCAAAACCTGGCAGCAAACCCACACGGTGAAACCCGGCAAAGGACCGGACTTAAAATGGAAACAGCTCCTCTTGCCCCAACTGCTTTGACACCACCTTCTCGCCCAGCTCCCCCCGGTCTCCACTTCCAGGTGGCGTAACGCCGGGTGGCAAAAGCCGAGAGATGCTAATAAGAACACAGGTGGGTGTGGCGGTTGAGGCGAGCACCAGCGAGAGACTGTGGCTTCCCCGTCCGCCACACCTGAGGAGCAAGAGAAAAGGCACTTACTTGCAACTTTGCTCGCCAGTCATGCCCACCCAGTGCACCCGCAGATTCTGGCCCTAGGGAAGGGCGCGGGCTTCGGGGACCCCTCCTCGCTCCCGGCTTCTCTCCCCTGGCGTTCTCTCTGCTGCTGCTGCTTCTCCCTCTTTCTTTAGGCTCCTGTTGCTCACCGAGCGGCCGCCACTACCAGCCGCTGGCACCCAAGCTAGCACAGCCCGGGCTAGCCGTGCAGAAGACTTGGAAAGCAGAGACCCGCCGCGGGAGCGCAGGCAAAGGCCCGCACGCAGACTGCGCCCCGCCTTTCAGGGCGCGCCCCGGCCGGAGGCAGCCCCGCCCCACCCCTCCCCAGGCCCCGGCGCCGCTTCCTCTCCTGCCAGCCCT
>NW_017733504.1:8554-14841 GCF_001890085.2 Hipposideros armiger | reverse complement strand
CACCCTCCCTGTCTCCCGCCTTCTCTTTGCTCAGGGGGCGAGGGGCGAGCACCCCACGTGGGGTGCGGTGGTGGCCTTAGGACAGCTCCTCCACTGTGTGCTAAGCAGAAGACCGAGGAGGGGTCTCGACATCTCAACTAAGGCTACTCCTGTGGGTGGGGTGTGTCCTGCAGCTAGAAGAACCCTTCCCTTACCTCATCCCCGCCCCCATCACCCCTTCCTCCCTTCCTGCTCAGCAGAATCTGCTTACAGTTCCGAGAAGTCACTTAGAGTGGCCTGGTGGAGAGCCGGAGGAGAGCTCCGGGCTGGGGAGGTGGGGACCAATAGCAAAGGCCCGGCCAATGCCTCCTGGGCCCTGGGCTCTGAGGATTCGAGACTGGGAATCGCTTCCTTGCCTGGGGCTTTGCCAAGACCTGTGTCTATGCTGCGACTTTTCTTTTTCGTCTTTATAATAGATCGATCGGCTTGCTGAGTCTACCAGGCAGGCGATGGATACATTTTCTTTCTAAGGTGGACTGAGGAGGAGTCAGAGATGGTCATCGGTAGAGACGGAGATGGGGGTAGAGACAGCTTTCTCAGACCAGGGACCCGCTCTTGGGGATACACCATCAGTCACAAGGGTTCTAAGTTTCAGAGCTGGGTAGTAGCTACTGTAAAAAAAAATCTTTATAAATGCGACTCTCTCTCTCTCTCTCTCTCTCTCTCTCTCTCTCTCTCTCTCTCTCTCTCTCTCTCTCTGTGTTTTCAAGCAGCCTGCTGGGAGGAAGAGTAATGGAAACAGGATTGAATTATCTTTCTCAAAGAGAAACAGGAAATTTCCACCAAGGGGGAAAATCAAAGGGTTACATTGGGGCAGAGTGCATTTGTGGATTCAGGCCTTAAAAGGGGGCAGGTCACTTTGCAGTGTAAAGATGAGTGATGGGCCTTTGCAGCTATAGTGTTATTTGCTTCCTCATCTTCTTTTGTGGACAAGCTACTTAGTGGTAAACACAAGGTTTTAAGCCCCAGGGTTTTTACCTTTCCCTCCTGCTTACTGAGCTGAGATTTTCCCTGGGACTTTGGACCTTAAATCCTTGACTTCTAGCTTGTGCTGTTGAAGGAAGGCATTTTTCAGTTTCTGAGGCTTTCTACTGAGAGATGAACCTGGTCACTTGGGGGCAATGCTCAACTGCAAGTAATCTTCTCTTCCTTGATTGGTTGCAGACATGAGCATTCAACTGTGGTAGTAGCGACAGTCTTTTTTATTAGATGCAAACAATGCCACTTTCTTTTCTTGCCAACTTCAAGTCCCCCTTCAACTAAATGAGCTCAGTCAACCCTTTCTCTTACAGCTCTCTGACATCTGATCTCCTTTCTATCAGGGAATAAGCCATATGGCACTCAAAATAATTAGAACCCCCAGGATTTCAAATCCATGTTATATTTTTTTCTTAAGTGGATAATTAGAACATAAAGACTCTAGTTGATTTAGACAACTAAAAAGTTTATCAATGTCACTAAAAGTATAAAATTTATTAATGGGGTTAACACAGGTTTGATCAACAAATTTCAAAATACTCAACGCTAATCAAGAACAAATCAAATTACATTATAAAATACAGAGTGAGCTTATTGGATTTGTTATTCCTAGAAATGATGCAAAATGAAGACAAAAATAGATCCAAGATGAACTGATAAATGATGGTACCATATGGAATTATTATAGGAAGTTTAGGGTCACCTTTTGTGGTTAATGTCATATAACACTATCCAGAAAATATTACTTGGGTAATGGGCTGGGTGATCCATTGGTTTAATTAAGTGTAGCAGTTCTTAATAGTGGACAAAAAAAGTAATTTCCATCTGTGTGATAGGAAAGGAATTTGTTGTCCCTTTCCCCGTGGAACTAAGAAAAATAATAATATACACCATGCTTTGGAAATGAGTGTGTGTGTATTTTTTATTACATCTATCTTTATATCTATCTATCTATATAGATATAGATATATATCATGAATATATATTTTCTCTACTCTATGAGTCCATTCACAAGTATATACTATTCTCAATATACCTAGGTTCTTGTTAGGAGTTTCAAAAATAAAACCTCCCAGGCCTGTCTGAGGTATTCCTCGTAAGATTTTGCCTGTGAACACATTGGCAAAGCATTCTGTATATTGTTCATCATTTTCCCACTTCTCTTTCATCCTCAGTTATTATATACCCTCTATTTATTTGTTTTAGGTGCCATTTTCAGTCTCCTCAGCATTTTGTAATCTGTGTGTTTAGTCTATGCCGTCTGTGTTTTCATAGCTTTTTTGGCTGCTCTGAGATTTTTGTCTCTGTTTAAACCCAGACAAAGACTATCTGAGTCTCTTATTGAATATTATACTAAACACCCTTGAGAGTTCACCAAACACTGACTGATGGTGTCACATGTGGACATAAGTAGATAGTGCCATTGTGACGGCTAAAAGATAGGCTTGAATTGTGGAAGGCAGAGAAGATACCTGATTGAACTAGCCAACAACCAGTAAAGACTATTCACAAATAGCCATCTGTAATTTGGGTAGAAAAAAGGAGAGATATTTATGTGTTTAAACTAATATTATAGTTCAAAATCAGATCAGGAATAAATGATTTTATATTACTTCATGGTACTGTGGAAATCCGCACTCCTATCTTTTCCAAAATTGCCACTCAAATGTTCAAAACTCTAAGTTTCTACAGAGATTAATAAAACAAAACAGTAATATGAAGACAGTTAATTAAACAAAAATACCTAAGGCTAGGAAAAGAACTAATAGAAAGCCGCAGGTAAAAAAAAAAAAAAATCCCTGGACTCCATACAGAACTAGAAATAATTTGTATTCCCTCCAGCCAAAGTGGAAAGACCTCATCACATATGATATATTGAGTAAAGTCTTTAGAAAGGCATTGTTTTAGTAATGGGGCTAAATTAGCTTTAGATTAAAGTTGTTCTAGATTTGCCCTGACACAGCTTAAAAGCAAGATTTGAAAGGACCCAACTGGTTTTAACTTGCTTAAGTCCGAGCCAAAATAAAGTCCAACACTTTCTAAAGGTCTAATAATATAAAATGAACACATTGGCATCTCATTTAACAAATTGTCAGACATACAAAGAAAAATAAAAAAATATGAGCTATAGCAAGTAGAAAAGTCAGCCAATAAGAACAGACCCAGAAATGGTAAAGATGATAGAGTTATCAGATTAGGACATTAGGTCTCATGTTATCAGTGTGCTCTGTATATTCTAGACAGTAGAGGAAAATCTGAACATGAGGAGGAGAGAAATAGAAGGTATAAAACATAAAATGGAACTGTGAGATATGAAAAATGCTATATCAGAAATGAAAATTCACTGTATATAAATGTAATACTCAACTGGAAGAATATTTAAGGAATATATATGTATGTGAAATAGGAAATTAATGACCCCTGTAATCCCAAACTTCATATATACCTGTTTTAACAGATTGATTGCTATTATTTTAGACTTTCATTTGCCTGTTCAAATAAATATATCATCATTATTTAAAACAAAATATTAATGCAATGTTTGTTACAGTTATAATAATTCATAGGGAGCTGTGATTATCTTTATAAGTATTTTAATATATATTTACCTAAAATATTGTATTTATACCATATTTATTAAGTATACCCTCAAGGATCAGAAGTTTGCTTCCACTAAAGATCTATAAAACAGATCCTGATGATAGTTTCAAAAGAGACATTCAAAAGTATTTTATTAGCAATTATCACCAGTGAAATCAAGATGTAACTTCCCAAACTGCTGCTTTAAAGGGGATAACAACTATTTAAATGTATTAACTCCAGTGTCTTTACTAGATTGAAACTTCCATTATATGACATGCAATGTAGTTTGGAAATACTATAGACATTTTTGTGGTTCTTTTGACTGCTGTGAGAAGTAGAGTGATGACAAATTTGAATGTGAGATGTGGGATGTGTAACAACTGAGTTTTGTCAGAGTAGTTGATATAAAGCAAAGATGGGGATGGGACAGCTGAGAAAGAAGAAACAATGGGCTAAACGTTCCCAGTGTGTGAATCAAAAGTTCTGAAGGATTTAGAGAGACCTAAGAGAGGGATAAGGCTGGGGAGGTCGGCAGAGACTGAGTTCAAAGGGTCTTGTATGTACTGGTAAGGTCTTGTTTGCTATTTATAGATCTCCACACTCCAAGTAAGAAGATTGTTAATTATGGATTCCCAAACTGCAACTCTTTGTCATGTAATTAATAATGAATTAAAGTTTATTTTTGAAATCCCAGAATTTGAAATGATCAGAATACCATTGTTATACAGTTTTATTGACAATTAAAATGTTTTTACCTTGTTTCGTGTTAAGGAATTCAGTAAATAGACTCAGATTTTCAAAGCAGTGAGGAAACATACAAAAAAATAAATAAATAAATGAGGAAGGAAAGACATCAGATTTCTTTAAAACAGGAAGTACTTATATAGTGATGAATGATATATGGTAAATTTTGAATATAAGGCCTGATTTAGCAATGTCTAAATTAGCTAACTATTCCAAAAAGTATGTTGATATTCTAAGAATGCATTATTAAGTTAAATGTAATAAAGACAGGTTGAATGATAAATAATACTATATTTTTTTAGAAATGGTCAGTATGTTTTTATAAAAAAATTCAGAAAAGTAGTTACGTTAAACTCTTGAAACTGTTTTGGTCCCTGCCAATGAGATTAATGATAACACTTGTTGAAGTTTTAATATGTACCAGGTATTATTTTTTTAAATTTACTTGTTTAACTTATTTAATCCATACAATAATTCTTGGAGGTAGGTAATATTACCATCCATTTTTTCAGGTAAGAAAACTAAAATATGAAGGATTAAATAACTTTCCCAAGGCTACACACATAATATGTGGAAGAGCCAAAGTATCTGCCTAAGTAGGTTGGCTTCACCTGTGTGCTGAGTTAAGCACCAGGTATATTATCTTTATAGGGAAGTGACTATTCTACGTCTCAGAAAAACAATATACGCATTGGCTGGGATACATTCTACGTAATTATGAATTGAAATAAAATTTGGTAAGTGTAGAAGAAAAATAAAAACATAAAGTAAGCAAAACTCTCAATAGCTTATTTATTCACAAATAAACCCTGCTGACTGAAATCAAACATGTCAGAGAAGTTAAACCTCATCATAGTATTGTGGAAAGAGTACAGAAGCCATTTCCTGATCTACCAATTTCCTGATCTACTCTGCCTGTCATTGGGCATTTCTCCTAATCTCTGTGTAATTCATTTTCTCCTCCGTAAATGGGAAGGTTTGTGTTAAATTATTTTTAAGGTCCTTTCTTCTCTAAGTTTTAAGATTTTTTTCTTTTATATGAATATGTGCAATTTTCTAAGTCAAATTTAAATAGAATATTTTTTCATTGAAACATTTTCTACCAGGGAAATGTTGTTTGTGTGCAACAGTTATTCTTATTTTCTCTGTGACAGCCACTTTTGGAAGGTGTTGCCAAAATGGCTACCTAATTTCTTTTGATACAAGTTAAGAGAAATAATCAAGTGAGGCTTAATGAATAGAATATATAGACTCAAATATGAAGCTGTCTTTACTTCACTGGATTATGACTGTTTCCTTCAGAGGTACACCAGTACAAATTCTAGCCCAGTGCAAACAATAGACACTCTGTTATGTACTACTAATTTGCATACATGAAGTTCAAAATCAGTTGCCTGTTGCCTCATTTCATTTTGATACATGCCACATCTGCTGCCACCTGGTGTTTAAAATAAGTTGAGTGCCTTAGAAAGGAATCTAAAAACTTTACATTTTTTGGCACGTTTTTAGAGCAGTTTTAGGTTCACAACAAAATTGAGAGGGAAGTACAGAGATTTCTCATATACCCTTGTCCCTAAACATACATAGCCTTCCCCATTATCAATATCACTCACGAGAATAATACATTTATTATAATATATGAACCTACACTGACACATTATTCTCACCCAGAGTCCATATTTTACCTTAGAGCCCACTCCTGGTGTTGTACATTCTATGGGTTGGAACAAGTGTATAATGGTATATATCCATCATCACAATATTATGCAGAGTACTTTCACTTCCCTAAACATCTATGCTCTGCCTACTCATCTCTCCTCTCCCCCTCTCCACCCCGGCAACCATTATCTTTTATTATATTCATTATTATTATTATTATTATTATTATTATTATTATTATTACTTTCAGGTGTACAAAGCAATATAATAGTTTTCCTTTTCAC
>NW_017733504.1:3545-5836 GCF_001890085.2 Hipposideros armiger | reverse complement strand
TAAATAAATAAGGTCACATTCCCAGGTACTAGGGGAGTTTTATTTATTTATTTTTTTTTTTTTTTTTTTAGCTGAGCCATCCTGCCACCTGTTGGCAGCTCAGCGGCTGCTCAGCTCAGGCCAGGACTCAAACATATCTTTTTACAGGACACAATTCAACCCACAACACCAGCCTGAAGTCTTACTTAGCAATGCTGTTACTTCAGCCTAGAACGGTTTACCTTCATGTCTTAGCATGGCTAACTCCTTC
Source organism: Hipposideros armiger (assembly GCF_001890085.2). Classification (NCBI taxonomy): domain Eukaryota; kingdom Metazoa; phylum Chordata; class Mammalia; order Chiroptera; family Hipposideridae; genus Hipposideros; species Hipposideros armiger. The sequence goes on along the minus strand of NW_017733504.1, from coordinate 5,586 downwards.
GTATTAGTGAAATACCACCAAAATGTCACCTTCTCAAATGAAAAGTGATACCACACCAAAATGTCCCCTTTCCCTGGCTTCACACTTCATGCCTCACATCATCTGTTTCCTAATCAGCCACTATTGTACCATCTGGCTTGATTTTCTTTGTCCAATTTCACTATATCTGTAAGTAACTTGTACACACATACATGTTTTTTCTTTGTCCTTCTGTAGAATGCAATCTCTGCAAACAGCAGGGACCTTGTCTCTTTCGATTACCACTATAGCCCTAGCACCTAGAAGAGTGTCTGGAATAGAGTGAGCACTGAAAGTCTTGCTCAGTGAAAATTGTTCTACATTCTGGCAGTTATCTATGGCCATAATAATAATGCATAACACGCAGTCAAAAAAAAAATCTCACTAGCATGCAACAATCAGTGCTTATTGCCCCAGTCAGGAGGTTACTGGGGGTTGGATAGGTGGCTCTGCTGATCTGGGCTGGGCTTAATCACAGGTCCCGAGGTTAGCTGGATGCAACTAATCTAGGCTCATTTAGATTGGCCTCTGCTGGGGCACTTTGGACAGCTCAATTCTATTGGACAGATCACTCGTCATCCAGCAGGCTAACCCAGCCATGCTTTTGTGTTTTCTGGCACAAGATAGTAAATGGAAACATGCATGACCTCTTTCAGCCTAGGCTCAAAATTGGTATGCTTCATATAAACTATTTGCCTTGGATTTTTTTACATAAGTCTTTTGCCACATTCTAATGGTCCAAGTAAGTCCCATGGCCAAGTTCAGATTTGAGGGTGGAAAATGAATTTATCTTATCCTTTAGCAAAGGGTGTTAATTAACACCACATAGCAAAGGGCATGGATACAGGGAAGAGTGAAGAATCGGGACCATAAATATAACATGTCACATAAATATTTTTTAATGTTACCTTAACTTCATTCTAAAACAAGATGAGATACAAATAGCTATACAAATATACAAACTTTTTTTCTGATTAAAAAAAAACCAAATAGAAGAGAGACACTTCACATGTTTTTACTTAGAAGTGCTGAAGTGTAATAGAGTCTGATTACATAGCCTTAAATCTTATCTCTACCGTATGCTAGCCTAAGAGTCATCTGTAAAATGGGGATAATAATAATACCCATTCAATGAATTTTTGCAAGGAGATAAAACAAATAAAATGCTTAGCATAGTGTGTGGCTTAGAGTAAGCATTCAATAAATGATAGCCACTATTATTAGCTATTGTCATTCATCACCACTGAGGACAAGAGTGGAATTTATAGCATTATACATAAAATGACATTGATAAATGTTTCATTACTTTAAGCACTAAAGTGTTCTGTATGGATTTATTTAAAACCTTTTTTTTAATTTGCGTGTGGCTAATTTGGTTAATAAAGGATACCCCCAAGAATTGGCTGCCTACATTTATACTGTAGACTGAATAAAAGAAAACAATGATCAGAATTAAAAATAAGACTAGCATTTGCTCTAATAAAGTAAGATATCCTGTGATTTGTAAAAATTACATATAAATTATTAACCTATGATAATCCCCTGATTGGTACTAGTTTATTAAATTATTAATTCTACTAGCGTCCAATTTAGGACCCACCTTGCTATCTGGAAAACGCTACTTCAAAGGCCCTCTTTCATTTGAATGTATTTCATGGTTCAGCCAAAGAATATTGACAACTTGTGAAGATAAAGTTTTCCTGAAATTATAATGTAAGGTAGTGGGAGTGTGTGAGACGTCACTAGTCAGAACATTGCTTTCCAATACCTTGGCTGAGGTTGCTGTTTTTCCATTATGGCATTAGGTTACATAAATAAGTAAAAAGGAAAGAAAGGAGGGAGGGAGGGAGAAGCAGGGAGAGCAGGAGGATTGGAGGGATGCTAGAAAGGGAAAAAGAAAGTAGTGAAGGCAGGTAAGAGAAGAAGGAGGGAGGAAGGGAGGGAGGAAAGAAATCGTTGCTATATTTTATACCTGGAAATGTGGTTGTCTAATTAATTAATTTACTCATAATTGTCTTTGCAT
>NW_017733504.1:0-3500 GCF_001890085.2 Hipposideros armiger | reverse complement strand
TTTTTTCATGGCTTGAGAACTCATTTGTTTAGCGCTGAATAATATTCCATTGGCTGGATATACCACAATTTATTTGTCCATCCACCTAAGGACATTTTGGTTGCTTCCAAGTTTGGGCAATTATGAATAAAGCTGCTATAAATATCTGTGTGCAGGTTTTTGTGTGGACATAAGTTTCCAGCTTCTTTGGGTAAATACCAAGGATTGGAATTGCTGGATCGTATGCTAAGAGTATGTTTATTTTTGTAAGAAATTGTCAACCTAGCTTCCAAAATAGCTGTGCAATTTTGCCTTCCCACCAGCAAAGAATGAGAGTTTCTGTTATTCCACATCCTCACCAGCATTTGGTGTTGCCAATTTTCCAGATTTGGGCCATTCTGATAGGTATTAAGGGATGTCATATCATTGTTTCAGCTTGCATTTTCTTTATGACATATTATGTAGAGTATCTTTGCATGTGCTTATTTTACATCTGTATATCATCTTCATGTATCTGAGGTGTCTATTAACGGCTTTGGCTAATTTTTTAATGGTTTTTTTTTAGGTTTTTTTTATGTTGAATTTTAAGATTTCTTTGTGTATTTGAATAGCAGTCCTTTATCAGATGTGTCTTTTACAAATATTACTTCCCAGTCTGTCTCTCATTTTCTAATTCTCTTGATATTATCTTTCACAGAGCAGAAGTTTTTAATTTTAATGAGGACCAGCTTATCAATTCTTCGTTTCATGGATTGTGTCGTGTTGTATGTAGAACATCATCACTATATCCAAGTTCATCTAGGAGTTATCTTCTAGATGTTATCTTCTAGGAGTTTTATGGTTTTGTATTTTACATTTAAGTCTGTGATCTATTTTGAATTAATTTTTGTGAAGGATGTAAGGTCTCTGTCTAGATTTATTTTTTTGCATGTGGATGTCCAGTTGTTCCAGCACCATTTGTTGAAAATGCTACCTTTGCTCCATTGTGTTTTTCAGAGAATATATTAAATCTGTACTTCAGTAGCATTGTTGAAAGAAAAGGGATATTATCTGAAGATTCAGCTATCCATATGTAATTCTAATTTATGGACATCCCTCCCCCTCCAAATATGTATCTGAACCAGTGAACTGTAAAGTGAGACACAATTGACACAATTGCTTTTCCTGACCTCTTCGGCCAACAGCCCGCATTAGGGGATGTTATCATAAACATCAGCTTCATGGGAATTGGAAAAGGAAGAAAATGGTGACAGAAGGCTGAAATGATGGCTACTGGCTAATCGTAGCTTTTAAGGATCTACAGGTTTTTGGAAGTCTTCCATATTATACATATTTGAAAAATGATCTGTATCATCAAGCCGATTGGCAAGGACATTGTAGTTTTCAGGAATTAAGAACATAATGACTCCACTTTGATGGATTTATGTACTTATTCATTTCCTTTAACATTCTTTTATCAATCACTCTGTTTTCTATCCTTTTTTTCCCAGTGATTTAGCTTGGTAGTATCACTAGAAATGAGCTGTAGAATAATGCAGCCTTATCTTGTTTCTTTCCTAGATTTAAGTTCAAAATTCCTATATCTAAACAAAGCTAACCAAATATGCTTAGTGTCAATGTTAAAGATTATCTTTCCATTTTTAAAAAGAAGATGAAATAAACAATTCTATGAAAGGGTGAAGCATACTGTAGTATTTAAACACCTAGGCTTTCAAGGCTGGTGAAACTTAATTGTGTTAATATGAGGAAGTTATTTAAACACTCTGGGCTCTAGTTCTCTCTCTAGTTCTCTCACCTGGGAACAGTAACACCTGCCTTGCATGAGTCGGTGAGGATTACATAAGCCCATATATATAGAAGGACCTTGACACTGGGCTTGGCAAATAAAACACATAGTTAACGCTTAATGATAATTACATGAATAAATAGAGTAATAGGTAGCTAAGTTTTTTGAGTGTTCATGACATGCCAGGCATTGGCACACAATCACATTAAGTACTCATTACAGTCCATGGGGTAGGCATTTTTATTTTTCCTGTTTAACAAAAATAATGGGGCTTATCTTAAATAACTTTGTACCCAAATGATAATTGATGCTATACCACTTCTTTTGAGTGGAAACAAAAAACAACAACCTAAGGAAGAAGAAAGAGAAGAAAGGAGCAAAAGCAGAAGGAAGCAAAAGACAAAAAAGGGGTGTGTGTGTGTGGAGAGAGAGAGAGAGAGAGAGAGAGAGAGAGGGAGAGAAAGAAGGAAAAGAGAAGCAGTTTCCTTCAAGTTGTTGGAACATAAAATATTCCTCTTCATTTCAAGGGCCTTTGGCTGTGCAGCTTTCTCTCATTGGAAGGACATCCCCATTCTTTGTCTAGCTAACTCTTTTCATCCATTATTTCTCAGTTTGAAGTCAATTCTCAAATCCTAAGACTGGATAGTGTTTTCCCTGCCTTATGCTTTGAACTTTTCTTTCATTATGCTTGACACAATTATAATTAATTGTCTAATTATTTTCCAGTCTAGACTGCTAAAAAAAGCTCTGTAAAAAAAAAAAAAAGAGGACTATATCTACTTTGTTTATTACTACACTTTAATGTGAAAGGATGCCTGATAAAGAGAAGCTTGGGCTGGCCGAGTGGCTCAGTTGGTTAAGAGCTCGCTCAAGAGTTTGAGCTCTGAGCAACAGCGGTTCGAGTCCTGGCCCGAGCTGAATTGCCACTGAGCTGCCAACAGGTAGCAGGATGACTCAGCTAAAAAAAAAAAAAGAGAAGCTTGGTTTTTAAATGAATGAATGAAATAAAAAAGAATAATGAGACAAATGAATGTGGGGCTCACATTGGTGAGATATTCCATGAAGCAGCATGTGCAGATATGAAATCGGGTATACTATAGTGCATTAAAATAATGACACTGTAAATACCTAAGTGATGGGGTCCCTGCCTATCTCTTTTACTTCATCTTCTACACACTTTCTCTCACTCAATATTCAAGCTCATATGTCTTCTATCAGGTCTTACAGTAGAATCCACCAAATTTGTTCTCAGCTGTATTCTTTTCCTAGGGCTGCGGTGACAAAGTATCACAACTGCTTGCCATAAAACAACAGAAATTTGTACTCTCATGGTTCTGGGGACCAGAAGTATCAAATCAAGGTGTTGGGCAGGTTGAATTCCTTCTGGAGGCTAAAATGAAATTCCATCCCTACATATCTGGATTCCTTGTCTAGTTACTCCATGACTTTCTCTTGGCTTCTGGTGGTTGCTGACAACGCTTGGCATTCCTTGACCTGAAACGCATCACCTAGTCCCTGTCTTCATGTGGTGCTGTCCCTGTGTGCGTCTGGACTTTGTGCAGTGTCCAAGCTTCCCTCTTCTTATAAGAGCGCCTCTTCATATAAGCCCAACCTAATCCATTATCTCCTCATCTCAACTTGATTTCATCTTCAAGGACCCTATTTCTAAATAAATAAGGTCACATTCCCAGGTACTAGGGGTTAGGACTTGAACATAACTTTTTTTTTTTTTTTT
>NW_017733503.1:40708-44589 GCF_001890085.2 Hipposideros armiger | reverse complement strand
TGTCCCCCAGTTTCCCTTAAAGGGCAAGGCATGATGATCAGAGGCACATGTTCTTTATGCTGAACAATAGGTGCTTCCACTTATTAAAAAGAAAAAGGATATTCCTAAATAATGGTGTTTGGGGGAAAAGAACAGGTGGATTTTTAGATCAGTAAGAGGAAAAAAATGTGTTGTTTTTGTTGTTGTTTGTTTGTTTTTAAAAGTGTTCCTATAAACTTGCCCTTTGAGGAACACAGAGAAGTGATGGAGGTAGGCACATGTGTAAGACCTGGGCCCAATCTTCAGAATGTCACTGTGTTGGGTCCACCTAGAAACACCTCACGCTTTCATTCTTCCCCCTCACAGGTGTGATGTGCATTTATTCTTCTGTTTGAGAATATCCAACTGCTGTAGATAACAAGAACACAGATTAGCTGTATGAATCCCCTAAGATGTGTTAAGTATAAATCAGTAGTGGTAGAGTATATATTAAATAGAAGGAATAGATGGACCAAAAGGTAATTAATATTAATGAATCACTCTAAATTATACATGAGACACTTGAGCACCCATATTTATGATACACAAAACTTACAAGAAAAACTAACTATTTAGGGAACACTAAATATACATGAATACTAAATATTGTGAGGCCTTAATTTAACCAGTTATTGGTGACACCATTGACGCCCTTTCCCTAAGAACCACAAATGAAACCCATGGTTGTTCACCAGGTTAATTGTTCTCAGGGGTGACCTCTGCAGCCAAAATAGCCCTCCTGATTTTTAACCACCACACATGAGTGTGGGACCAGCCTGTTCTGTCTCCATGCTCCTACCAGGCTCAACATGGCTTCTTCTGTATATTTTTAGTCATAGGACTTCTGTTTAGCTGAACTTTTGGCAATTCTCAATCATGGTTGTTCTGTAGTTTAGTTGTAGTTTTGAGTGGTTGTGGGAGGAAGTGAGCACAGCATTTATCTACTCCATCATCTTGACCAGAAGCCCTATAATCTTTGATTTTATAGTCAGATAATTAGCAACCTTAATTACTTCTGCAATTGTAATTGCCCCTTGTCATGTAATATATATAACATATGGACATGGGTTAGGATGTGGACATTTTGGGGAGGCCATTTTTCTGCATACCACAGATAGCTTTCCTGGCATTACACCTGGGAGCTACTATTGTATCAAGATAATTTTTCATATGACTACTGCACTCATTCATTTAACAACCTTTCATCCATTTAATATATATTTTTTTAAGTTGTGTATGGTTTTTATTTTTATTTATATGTTTTTATTATTATCATTAGTAGTAGTAGTAGTAGTAGTAGTAGTAGTAGTTTCAGGTGTACAAAACAATGCAATAGTTATCCTTTTCACCCCTCAGAAACTGATAACCCCTGTGCCCCCATCCACTGTCCCCCCACCCCCGATATCATACATGTCTATTACAATTCCATTGACTCCATTCCCACATTATACTCCACATCCCATGACTATATATGTATTAAATTATAGTTGACATATGATATTATTCAATGGAAGCTTTATATGTACAGTGCATCTACACCATCAGGCCTCTACACCATCCATGAAACAGTCTCCCTAACATTACATGAGACCATCTGGCCCCCTAAAAAATATCTACAACATTATTATTATATTCCCCAAACTGTCTTTTCTATCCCTGAGGCCATATTATAGTTACCAATTTATGTTGTCTCGTCCCTTCCCCTTCTCCTTCACCCCACCCCCATCTCATCTAGCAACCATCAGTTTTTCCTCTGTGTCTCTGAGACTATTTCTTGTTTACATTACTCGTTTATTCAGTTCTTTAGATTCTACATATAAGTGAGATCATATGGTATTTGTCTTTCTCTGACTGACTTATTTCACTTAACATAATGTTCTCTAGGTCCATTATCATGTACATTGCTGGTCTAAGGAATCCTTGTCTCAAAGCCTTCCTTCCTTATCCTCCACAGATAACCAGAAGGCTTATAGCTTTATCCTGCCATTTCCCCTGCTATTACCAGGAATCAAGGAGCTACAGGTGAAACCCTGAACTCTGATATTAATTGGCATTATTAACTCAAAACCAGAGAGACCAATCAACCCACTTTGCCTGGGATTAAGGTTTCTCCCAGAACCTAGTACTTTTGGTGCTAAAACTGAGACGATCCTGAGAAAACCAGGACATCAGCCCTTTTGCTCATCTCATGGCTCCCATCACCTCCTGAAATTAGAGGCAGTTTTTTTCTGTGGCAGGCAGTCTTGGAAAAACAATCAGACACCCATGGTTCTATGGCTTAAATATCACCTCACCTTTCTGTTCCTAAATTTACTCAATGACACAATAAAATATTTGGAGAGACTATCAAAAAGTTTGTTTTAATTCCAAAATGCTATGTTATTTTTATGTGTCTATTTTTGGTGAATTATTATTAAGCAGCTTTGAAGTAGGTTGCAGAATAGTTCATTGCTAGGGCTCTTGTTCTTCTGTGACCAGATTCCTGATCAACCCTGCACAGAGTAGCTGTTTAAGGCTCCCACTTGTTTTTGACTATTTACATAGAAAATACTTTGCCTCCTTCTAGTCTCCACAGATCCAAGTAAATATTTGGAGTTTGGGGCATCTAAAGCTTTTAAGTAGAGTGAGCAAGCATATAATTAGGCTTGAGTTTCTTGCATGGCCCTAGGCATGGCTTATTCCAAGATGTTCCAAAGTTCTGTAAGTAATTATGACATGTTTGTATGTGCATTTGTGGCAACATGATTGTTTCAAAAATACTTTTCTTCTTTGTGCACCACAAATGGAAACAGGAATTGCTGATTCAATAAAATACTCTGGGAAGCAGACACCTTATTTAGATATAGGAAAAGAAAAGGAACTGAAGTCTTTAACAGTATATAGCATTTATATAAAATAATTGATCATTATCTTAACAGTGTAAAGTTAGGCATATACAGGATTTGGGTTCAAGGTAAGAAAGAAAGACTAACTAGTCTTGAGGGGAATTCTATTATATAGATTAGAAATGTACATTCTGCAGGGAAGGGAGTTAGAGAAATGCAACAAAACTTTAAGACTACCTGTGATTGTTAGGAGGCATAGCCCTTTACTATGTTAACTGTTTAACTCCTGCACACTGCACACACTGTAACTCCTGTGGCCACCACCTGCAGCCCAAACCAGGCATTCCAGACAGCCCCCAGAAATCTCCTGTCCTTTAGGAGATCCCGTTATCATCTAATTTGAATGCCTATGGCAAGGAACCCAATGAGGAGGTCACCAAACACTTCATTTTTCCTCCTGATATTTGTCTGCACTGCGTTGTATATGCAGGGGTCCTCATCTCTTCCCTGTGGACAGTGGCAGGGAATCTGGACTAAGTCAAAAGGTATATAATTTATGTTTTGTCACTCCTTTTCCCCCAACAATATCAATGGAAGAATAAGGGAAAGTGAAGATGGGCAGATTCAGGAAGCACTTGTGAGTTTAGTTTTTTTTTTAAATGGACTCAATATTCTAGATTTACTGGCCTATCTCTTTGTCCCCTATTGGGGAGAGTTGGAAAATGTAATTTTCAGTCTTTAATTTCTCCATTGTTTTTTCATTTCCTATGGGCTTGACTAATTATTAGCTGGCCATCACAGTAGCCTATGTATTTGTTTAACTTTGACATTTTCTAATATCTCTTGTCAGAAAAGATTGCCATATCCATCCAGAGAAGATGGATAGATGTGCTCAGGTAAGAGCAGGACCACCAGAATACACTGCTTAATCAGAGAGATGCAAGGCTGAGTACATCTGATTCAGAGATGAAACTGTCCAATGAGCCTGAGGTTTTGTCAGTCTGTCTTGGACGTATGAGATCATAATGAGTTTCACCA
>NW_017733503.1:37835-38863 GCF_001890085.2 Hipposideros armiger | reverse complement strand
CGCAAGAGGGCCCTGGTTTGGATCCCACATATGAGGGCCAGTGACACTGCCCTCCACAGCTAAGATGCTGAACAACAGCTCAACCTGGAGCTGGGATGCCATGAGTCGCTGGCGACAGCATAGGCTGCAGCCCTTGCTGCAGTGGGTTGCCATGGGCTACCGTGTGTAGCCAGCAGCCAGCGTGAGTGGCCAGCAGCCGCGGTGAGCAGCTGTCCAGAAGCCGATGACTGATCTGCCCTGCCCGGGAAGAGCGCAATGATGGTGCAAACTTGAGCCAGTGAAGCGACGTCCTCCACAACTAGACTGAAGAACAAAAGGACAGCGACTTGTCTGTTCCCCTTCCCCCAATTCCCCAGCGCTGTTAATCATCCCCCAATTCCCCAATAAAAAAAAATCTTTAAAAAAAAGTGATGTGTGTTTTAGTATCTTTTTATTACAATTAAATGAATAATTATAGTGAATATTTACTAAATATATATATTTTTGAGAGCCTAAAATAACAATCTAATGATAAAGACAGTAAATGGTAAACAAAGAAATATAGAATCACAAACTGTGCTACATGTTCTAATTGAAGTGAAAAGATTACTAAATGTGTTGGTTGGAGGATGAAGGAGTAAAGAGGTACATCAGGAACTTCCTTCTAAAAGGCAGCATTTGGCCTGAGAGAGGAGTAAGGACACAAAGAGAGGGGAAAATAAAATTTTAGTTTTATGTGTAAACAGCTAGAACATAAATTCTTAAGTCTGTGTGGTCTAATGCCTGTCATGGCTGAATAAGATCCAGAATATTTGCATAATGTTCCCTTCTGCCCTTCACCAAGCCAATGTGATTTGGGGTTTTTGTCCATAGAGTTTACATGTAGTTTACATGTTAGAAGAGACTTAACAAGCTGCCTTCTCAATCTGGAATCTTCCAGTGAACTGTCTCTTAAACAGGTAAGTCATGTGAAAACTTTTCACTGCTAATGTTGCCAGGGAGACATACCTGCCTTCTCTTTCAAGAATTGTGGTTGTCATGGGGAGAAT
>NW_017733503.1:32067-32905 GCF_001890085.2 Hipposideros armiger | reverse complement strand
TCCACTGAATAGAAAGAGAGATAGTAAGTGATAATCATTTTAAGGCCATCCAATGAGTAAATGGGGAACTGAGATGATGGCTGTGACTATTGTGTGCTGAGTGCTCCCAGCTTTAGAGGTGGACTGCTGATTTAGAGTTCTAAAATAACACAGAAGAAAAATTACAGAAGTTGTTTTTTTCAATTATGTTTGACATTTGATATTATTTACATTAGTTTCAGGTGTATAGCAGAGTAGTTACACATTTATATAATTTATGAAGTGATCCCCACAATTAGTCTAATACCCACCTGGCACCATACCTAGTTATCACAATATTAGTGACTATATACCCTATGCTGTACTTTACATCCCTGTGATTATTTTGTAACTGCCAATTTACTCATATACTTCTTAATGCCTTCACCTTTTTCACTCTGCCCCCAACCCCCTCCCATCTGGTAACCATAAGTTTGTTCTTGGTATCTGTGAATCTGTTTTACAGAACCTGTTTTAACCAGGCTATATGAACCGAGGGTGTGTTGAGACTGATCGAGTTGATTCCATTTTTGGTTCTACCATAACTCTATGAATGATATCAAAAGTAAGGCAAGCATTGCTATCACCCCAGATAAGACAGTTAAGGCGACTCATTTCTAGCACTGTTATCTGAAGACTGTTGCTGCTTGATGATGGGAAGCCATTTAAACATGAGACAGAAGCAAACTCAAGCCACATCATTTTGCAATAGCTCTGCACTAAAGGATTTAGAATGTTGGGGTGGGAGGCAACAGCAGGGGAAACCATTTGAAACTATTACAGAGAAATATAAAACTACGTGACACAATTTCATCTTTAA
>NW_017733503.1:25003-30832 GCF_001890085.2 Hipposideros armiger | reverse complement strand
TTGTTAAACTCCCAGCTCTGGCGAGGGTCGGTGGTGCCAGTCTGAGCACTCTGGGCATAGGGGGGACATATGCCCTGACTATGGAATTTCACCCTATCATAAAAATTAGCTCCTGCTAACTTAGATAAGATTATTGCTTCTGTAGTTTCGCAATTATGAGATTTTGTCAGCAGGAAAGATAATTATTTTTATATAGAAGAGATAAAAAATTAAATGAAGCTAAAATGCACTTGAGAGACTGAGTAGCAGTAATACCTGTTCATATTTGTTTTTCCTCAGACATCGCAAAACCCACAAAAGTGCATGCCTGTTTGCCCAAACTTAACAGTCACTACCACATGAAAGGATTTCCTTGATCTTATTCATGTCCCTGAATTATGAAATTAATCCATAAAGTGCATATAGAGTAAATCTGAAATCAAGGGATTAAAGGATCAGGTATAATATTGGGTTGTCGGAAAAGTCATGATGCATTTTTGCAATATAACATAGAAAAAATACGTCATGGCTTTTCCGACAACCCAATAGTTTTATATTTTAAACATAATAAAAACCCATAAATAAAATATATACTATTCAAGTATTAATAGTATAAACCAAATCTACTTGACGCTCAAGAGAATTGAACAATATAAAACTACACAGTTCATATGATACATAAACTTTGTCCTAAATATTTTATTGGGACTAAGAAAGGAAAATACCTAGCAAAAAGAATGGAAGATTTTGCTAGCATGCTTTGAGTAAATACAAAGGAAAAAGAGGGAGATGAAAAGACTGAGTCAGGCAGCCATACTACTGGGGTAACACTGAGGTTGGGAACATTGCTTGAGCCCCTGAACAAGGCAGGAGTGTGAGTGGAGTGGGTGGTGCAGGTTGGAGGTTTATGGAACAAGAGCTCCAAGAGTGGGAGTCAGAGCTGAATCACAAGGTCAAACAGATATTTACATAGGACCAGATACAGATAAAAGCACTTTTGTAAATCCACTCTCTACAACAACAATACAAAATTGAAATACACAAATCTTAAGTTTTCAGAATGCAAGGAAATAATTAGACAAGTATTTAAAAATGTTTATTTTAAAGTTTCTTACAATCACAAACATTAGAAAGAGCAAAATTGCCCAACAGTGTATTGCTTGGTTAAATATGTTGTGGAACATTCAAACATTGGAATAGCTTGTAGAAATTAAAATAATGACAGATTCTATTTTTATTAGCATGGAAAAATGTTTATAATATTTATATGTGATAAAGGTAGGACACAAAACAGCATTGAAAACACAATTATTCTAATATTGCAAAATTAATATTACACATACACACACACACACAGGAATAATGGGTTCCTGTGATAGGGAGATTAAAAGTAATTCCTTTTTTCTTTCTTATGCTTTTTAGTATGTGTTTTGTAAGCTATTACAATGACAATATATTGATTTTGTCATCAGCGAAGAACTAAAGGATAAAAACAAAAGGAAGAATGTGTCAATGTGAAGCCATTAGTTAAAATGGAAGCTTGGTATTTAAGTATATTATCAGAGCATTTGACATTTTCAAAAGACACTGTATTATGAGGAACCAATAATCTGTTCATTATTGTTTTTCCCTCCCTAGGGAGCACCAATGATATTAAACAATGATATTAAATTAAACAATGATATTAAAAAATCAGAAGGATGTGGGTCTACATTGATCACTAAACAAAGGCACTTTGCAAACAACCATAAAATCGTAGTAATTACAAGATTCATAGAATTTGTGCTGAAAAGGACCTTAGAGGTTTAGTCCATCTTCTTCATTTTACACATGAGGATACTGAGACCCAAATAGGGTACTTGAATTACTAAAAATAGTACAAGTTATAGAAGCAGAGACAAGACAAAAAATATTTTTGTAATTTTAAATCTGGACTTTTTCCACTATGGCATGATTATTAAAGGTGGCAAGATGCATAAGTGAAAGAAGAGAAGAACAAAACTAATTTCTTATTTTTTTTAATTTCTGCTTTAAAATGGTGAAGACGTATGTGTGTGGGGTATGATTTACCAAGCAATGGCAATTTTATGTAAATTTCAGAAAAATTTGACTAATTATCTCAGCCAACAAAAGCATAAGGAAAATTCACAACTGAGTTTAGAAATTGATGACATCAAAAAGTGTGTGTAGATTTACATTCACACACATGCATGATGATGAGTTAATAAATCAAATGAATATATTCTGAGTTTAAAGTAGAAATGCCCATGTGATCCAAAGTCTGTGTTTCATAGTGTGGTTATAAAGAAGAGAAGGGCCAAGGTCATGTCTCTTGGGACTGTACAGACCTATAATGGACTGCAAAGGACCTTGGTTCCTTTCAAGTTATAGGAGACCTTGTCAACCCCAGGCTGTTGGAGGAACATGGCTGAACCAGCAGCACCTTCCCTCCTCCATAGTGCCTCTGATGACAAACCTCCCCACTTCATGCACAAAGAGGACACACGACAGGAAATGACTCATTTTAGACCATGTTACTTTTAGATATGATAGAAAAATATGAGATCAATGTTAAATAAATACTTCAAAAATAAATAGTTCTTAGTAGTCAAAGACAGTGTCTAACTTAGTTCTTACCTTGTAGATGGGGAATTAAAGATTCACCCAGCCCTCAACCCAAAAACTACTCCCACCCTTGACTCCAACACACACATCCACACATACACTGCCTTTCATGCAATTCATTTGTCTCAAATGTCCACTCCCTAAATTCCTTGCTAAAGCCATGAAATAGTAAATCTATTTTATTTTTATCAGCTCCCAAAATGATGTTTACAGAATCATTGCATGAGTGTGATCTCAGCTTCTGTAATATAAGATAGTTTCCTTCTAAGTCTTTCTAAAAAAAGAATCCAAAGAAGCAGTGAATCAAAATAGGGGGAAAAAATAAGAATAGAATGTCTAGCTGTATGTTTTGTAGAAGATTAGAAATGAGATCTGCCATGGTTTATCTGTATTTTAATTTTCATTACATTGATCAAATTAAACTCATTTAATTTTATGGAGTGATTATTAGTTATAATTCTCCAGGGATTTCCCAGCAGTGCATTGTTGAGAACCCAGCTTGTGCCAGGAGTCATATGTAGACAGCTGTTGTGTAACATTCCCCATCCCACAATTTCAGTTTCCAATATCCTGAGTCCTCAGCAGATGCTTCTGTTTCTTTAAGCTGTCATCTGGGCCTCAGAGAATGGCAGCTTTCTCTGGTGCTGAGTGTCCCCTCAGAGTCCAAACATCAACCTGATTCCTGAACAAGCTGCTTTGGACCTTATAGAGATCACTTCAATACAAGAAACCCCAAGTCTGCCCCTTAAAGTAATCAGTGAACACAAAGAAAGTCTTATTTCTAATGTTTCCTGAAATTGGTAGGCAGAGAAAGTTTTATTTTTATCCCAAATAAAATCTGGAAAAATTTGAAGGGGGGCAGTTGAAGTAAATCCAACAAATTCTATCTTTTCTGGCAATTATGGCTTTTGGGATTTCTGATGATACCTGATTATTAGATTTGTTTAAAAGACCATTAATCAGTAAGCTTCTTCAGTTGATTTATGTAGAATTTAAATTAGAATCTCACAAAAATTTATAGCCTATAGTACTCCTTTTTTTAAGAGAAATACATAATAATTAAGTGCTTGTATCTGTAAAGAATGTCAAAATGCACTGAAAACCCCGATTATTATGTTAATGTTGTCACTACATTTTATATAATCTTTGAAAATGGTTTAAATCAAGACTACTTTTTATAGGTTAATTTTAAGGACATAGATTATTTTTAAGGCTGTGGTTTGAGATAAGATATGAATTTATGAAAATGTATTATTTGCTATATATATATTAAAGCTTAATTATGTAAATAAATGTGCATATTTTTGACAGTTGTGTCATGTTGGGTAAGATACTTAAGTTACTTATATTCCTTAACTTCATCTTATTAAAAAAAAATGAATGATGTAGACTTAACCTCTAAGAGGTAGATCGAGTTACATGAATAGAACACTGTGTGCATATAGTAAGCGTTCAATCAATGTTGTTTATTATTATTATGTTTCCACATATATTCAGCTTAGTTTTAATCTTTTGGGAAATTAATATTTTAAAAATCAAAACATATGTACCATTGAACTGAAAATTGCAGTTAAAATACATATTTAAAAGTTAAAGAACACTAATATTTCATTTTTAAGATCTGAAGAAAGGGGGTACTTGGAAATTCATTGGTGTAGAAACTCATTTAGCAAAATAGTCAAACACAGAGGACCATTACTACTGAACACTAAATTAGGACTGTGTGGGGAAAATGTCCATTTATGCTATTGTAACGTATTCTTATGGTTTTGAGAAATCAGCAAGATCATGACTATGACCAAAAAGATGAAGTTCATGTGAACTCTATTAACTGCTTGTTTTCTAGGACAAGATACACGTTAAAAAGTCCCTGATTTCACATCTATTTTACACTGAATTTATAGGAAAGGAAGATCATTTGGAACAAATGTGCTTATTAAATTACAGTCTTGGATGATAGGAGAGAAACATTTACCATAAGCAAAGGAGAAAAATGTTTTTAGATCATTATATGTTATTGATCTATATTGTAAAATATTTAAAATCCCTTTCCTGAGATACTAGCATAATCTTACATAACAAAGGATTTGTGNAATTTAACAAAATATATTCTCTAGAATAACAATTTTAGGATATTTTAAATGCCTTGCTTTCTAAATTAATATTTAGTTGCACTGAATATCCATAAAAATATGTGCACACTTGCTACGATTTATTTTTTTAAATAACGATTTTCACTTGTGCAACTCTTTGTCTTGTGACCAAGATATGTGTTAATTAGATAGCCCCTATGCCACCAAACGATGGGATCTAGCTTTCCTTACAACCCCCCTCACCCCCACCCCTTTCTTGGACAAGGACAACCTCCTTCTAGAGCATTTGGAGAAAAGGGAGTCTGTCTCTCTCCTGATCTGCAGTGGGATGCACTACACTTGTCCCTCCCCTTCTAAGTGAGCTTGCCTGCTCCTTCTAAGTGAGCTCAGTCACCTGCAAAGCGGTCAGAAGGAAACTCACTGTATTCCCTGCTCAAGGGGCCCCACGGAGAGCATCTTTATACTACAGGATGCTATCTCCTGATGACAATTCTTCAAGTAGAAGGGGGAGGCTGTAATTAGTAAGTTGGAAGGAGAATATCCTATTTCATCATATGAGCTACAGTGCCTAACAAAGATCTCCATGGAAACAGTTCGCTTGAATTTTGCACTCTTCCATAATTTCACAATCTTTTATAACTATATTCCTATCAGTTTCTGGAATTAATCTAACACGGTGGTTCACAGGAAAAGACACCATGTCATTAGCTCCATCACTGTTCCTTCCTCCTCCTCCTTTTTGTTTCGAACAACCACTTTTGCTTCTCCTGAAGTTGAAAAAGTAAAGCACCGACATACTTTCTAAGGCAGTGATATTGGCTAGTGTGTGTGTGCACGCGCATGTGCACTTCCAAGACCGAATGGCGACACTAGCAGAATCAAACTCCGCTTAACCAGTTAAACTTAGTAGGCACAGTTTAACCATTGTCCTGGGGATTGGCGAGTAACAGCACTACAGATCGTCAATACTGGCTGTAAAGAAGGTAACACTTCTTGTTTCAAATCTGTCTTTTGGCTGTTTCCTGCCCTGTTTTTTCCTTCATTACTATTTTTATCTTGCCCATTTCTTTTTTTCTTTGATCTCAGGTTCCAGTCATTGATAAACCCTGTATTTCTCTTTCCCCCTCTCCTA
>NW_017733503.1:13206-17373 GCF_001890085.2 Hipposideros armiger | reverse complement strand
TGTTTACTTTGAAAAACTGTCTATATATACTCCTAAATTAGGCTTAGAAAGAACTGATTTAGCAGCCTAGTTTTATGGTGCGGAGCTACAGGAAGTTTTTCCACTTTCATATGAGTCAGGGAAGAGGAGCTCACAGGTAAAGGTAAAATAGCAACAAATGTTCTTGCTGCCTAATGTCTTCCATAGACCGTGTGGGTTTGGAAGACATAGGAGTATCCTGAGCCCAAACCAGGAACAACTATTTCCCTGGAATCCAAACAGGATCCCATAACTGTGATGGCAGAAACTGGGGAGGGAGGATTTGACCCTTGCTTGAAGGGTGTTCTGCCTTGTGCAGACAAAGTAGCAAAAGTGGGAAAGAGAATCTCGAAAACAGAGGGTTATATCCTGGGATAGCAGACTGACCCTGAGAGTTGAACACAAGGATTTGTTTTTAGGATGTCAGTTAGATTTAACCCTAACTTCTGTGGAGACTAGCCAGAAGTTCCAGGGCTGGGTTTTACAAACAAAATAACTAAGCAAATCTTCTAAAATATAGTGCTATTCTAAAAGACACTTACCCTCTCACATTTCAACCATAGCATTGGCTCCTAACTGAATCAGTTGTATTGTAATCGAGTTGCCAATATTGTTTTTTTTTTGTTGAAGTGTACAAGTTTCAATTAATTTCCAGAACAGCTGGTGACCAAAAAGAGAAAGTTTTATTACAAAATGGCTTTGCTCTAGTAGCCAGTGAGGACCGTTAACAAGATGCCACCTTACAAGAGGGGCTGTTTTCCAGATTGAATGAGGTAAAAAATGTAAATGAATTTGATAAATTACAAAATGATATAAACACATAATTAACCTTATCATTTACAAAGTTAACACTATTTCTCTTCTACTTAGGTCTTTACCTGTAAATATATTACTATTTGTAAGATCACAGTCATTTTTCTTTTTTTTTTTTTTAAGATTCTATTGAGGAATTGGGGAAGGGGAACTGACAAGTTGCTGTCCTTTTGTTCTTCAGTGTAGTTGTGGAGAACATCGCTTTACTGGCCCATGTTGGTATTATTGAACTCTTCCCGGGCGAGGCACTCGCTCGCTGGCCACTGGGCAGCCACTCACGGTGGCTCACAGCAGCTCACGAATGCTCACGCCTGCTGCCGGCCAGCCCGACTGCAGCCTATGCCGTTGCTGACCACTCATGGCAGCCCAGCTCTAGGTCGAGCTGTTGTTCACCATCTTAGCTGTATAGGGCAGTGTCACTGGCCTGCATGTGGGATCTGAACCGGGGTCCTGCTGCTCAGAGCTGGCGTCCCAAGCCAACTCCTAACCAATGCACCAATTGACCGGCCCTCATAGGCATTTTTCAAGCCCAGCAGTTTAGTCATGCTTTCTCTATTTCATACTTTATAAAACCGTATAAACTATAAAAATTAAGGCAATTAAAGCCATTTCCACATTGCTTTCTTATTAAAGTAGTTTTGCTTTTCTTAAAAATGCAGCTTACCGTATGGACCTCTTTAAATAAACAATCAGTATGTCTATCTCTCTTGGTAGGATCTTTGGTTGTACAAATGAGGATGATGTGATCCTTGACCTTAAGGAGAAGATGAAAACTTCCATTTCCTTCCCAGCATGCATTTCCTAAGTACTTCAAAAGTATTACTGTAGAATAACCCCTGGTCGTTCACAGAATGTGAAAGAATTCGCAAGACTCAGAAAAGTAGGAAAGCAAGGAAAGTTTTATTGAAGGTTGGGCAGAGAGAGAATGCCCGTGGCAATGTCCAAAGAAGACAACTGCCAGGCTAGTAAGGAGAAAAACACCAGCAGAGGGGTTGCCAGGGGCAGAGTCTTAGAATAGACAGCTGCAGTGGGTTGCTGTTTAGCTGGGGTTTTATATTTTTCTATGCAGGATGCAGGGGGCTAGTCACCTTGCAGTTGTGTGCCATTGTGGGTGACCTCTTCTGAGAACTGTTGTTGCAGCTGGCTTCCTCCAAAAATTGTCCTGGTGTTTGTCAGCCTGCAAGTGTAGTGCTAGCGGGAGACTAAGAGCTAAGTGGTTAATCTTTAAACCTAATTTCCTGTTGCTCCCAGACTCATTCTTTTTACCTCTTTTTCTGACTCATGATCTAATATATGAAGTCCCTGTATCAGTTTGTGAGGGAGACCATGGTAAATAACTCATGGTTTCACTCTCCAGAAAGGGATTGTGTATCATTATGTGACTATGCTGCTGGAAGTAGAGAATAACTAACTCTCATTGAAGAATGTCTGAGAGGTTCCATGGAAGTGGGAGGGAGAAAGCTCTTCTAAAGTTAAAATCTGAGGGAACTTCTTTAGGAGGTGGTACCAGAACTGGGCTTTGAAGCATGATAATAACCTTCAAAAAGGAACATGATGACCTAAGTTTAGAGATCTAGGTAAGGCTCAAACTGTACAGGACTTTGTAAGACAGAGGAAGGATTTTAAGCTTCATTTCTCTTTTTTAAAACTGTGGGAAGGGGGATGTAGATTATGAATTAACGATTTTAAAAGTGATATAACACATTTCTGTTTTTAGAGGAAATATCTGTTTGGAGGATAAATTAGAAGGTGATATGGAGGCTAGAATAGAGAAGTAAACAAAATGATGTAACCAGGAAAAGGTAAGCGCTACACTGGGAAAATGTGATAAGAAAAAATTAGACAAAGAAAAGATTCATATGGACTGAAGTAATAGAGGAAGTGTCCATGGGAAAGGCAGAATTTATTATTAGAGAAGCACTCATTCATTCAATAAATATTTATTAAGCAGAAAATGTGACAGTAATATTTGAGAGGCCCTCAAGTTCGCTATATCCTGGTAGATGGAGACAGGCAACTAAACAAAAATTAGAATTAAATGTGATAACTAAACTACAGTGTACTGGAGGCAAGGGGACATTTACGAGATGCACATAGCCTATTCTTAAAAGAAAGAGACATCTTCTTAGAAGAAGATTAGTCTGAAGGATCAATATGAATTATCCAAAGAGAAGGGTAAAGAGAACGCTTGAGAGGGGAAAACGTTTGAGAGAAATCCTGAGATGCAGATGCTCATGTCTCCTAGAAAATTAGAGTAATTTACTAAAATTGGAACTAAGACCAAACCCAGGACAAGATGTATTGTGGTTAAGAGATATGTTTAATTAAATAAATCCCTTAAAATCTAAGTTAAGGAGGGATGGGGGATTCCATTTAAGAGTTTTAAGCATGATTATAGGTACATTTTAAAATTAAATGTACTGGGGTGACATTGTTTAGTATAATTGCTAGGTTTCAAGTGTACAATTCTGTAATACATTATCTATATATTGCATCGTGTGTTCACTACCCAAAGTCAGTTCTTCTATTACCATATATTTATCTCCCTTTACCCTCTTTTACAATCCCCCTCCTCCTTACTTTCTGGTAACCACCACACTGTTGTCTGTGTCTGTGAATTTTTGTATATTTGCTTGTTTGTCTTGTTTGTTGGTTGGTTTCAGTTTTATATCACCCATATGAGTTAAATCATATAGTTCTTGACTTTTTCTGTCTGACTTATTTTGCTTAGCCTGATAATGTCAAGATACATTCATGTTGTCATAAATGGCAGTATTTCAACTTTTCTTATGGCCGAGTAGTATTTCATTGTATATATGTACCACATCTTATTTATCCAACCATCTACCACAGGACACTTTGGTTGTTTCCATGTCTTGACCACTGTGAATAATACTGCAATGAACATCGGAGCACATATATTTTCACGGATAAAAGTTTTTGGACTTTTGGGGTATATAGCCAGATGAGAGATCGCTGGGTTGTATAATTCTATTCTTAATTTTTTGAGGAACCTCCATACTGTTTTTCATAGTGACTATACCAAGGTATATTTTTGAACATTTACTTGGACAGTGCTGTGGAGAATTGATTAGATAGAGTAAGAATAAGATTAGAATCAGGAAAATTATGCATGAAGCTGTTTCATTATCTCATAGGATTCATTGCACTAGCTTTAAAACTGACATTTGTACTAGGAATGGAAAAAAGTGAATGTATGCTATTGAGGGTGTGGCTCCACATGGACTCAGTACCTGATTGGCTGGGAAGAGTGTGGGAAAGGGTGATGTAGGAGTCAGGGATGACAACTGGGTTTCCAGCTTGGGCAGATGGATA
>NW_017733503.1:8120-11191 GCF_001890085.2 Hipposideros armiger | reverse complement strand
ATTATAATAAGAGGAAATCTATACTGACATAGACAGTTACAGATAAACACATAAGCTCTGATGTCATTTAAGTAAACAAATGTGTGTGTGTACAACACACACACACACACACACACACACACACACATACACAAGAAAGTGACAACAAGGACATACACCAAACTATTCACAGTGACTTCTTCCTTAGAGTGGGTATTTGGAGGATTTGAGTAAAGATTTTCACATTTTACTTCATGTGTCTAGATTGTTTTCACTAGAGTGAGAATATATGTATATACTTTATATTTTTGTACTGCTTAAAATAAAAGAAAAACAAATCAAGGTGGGGATGGATATTTAACAAGTAGATCATATCTTAGTACAACTTAGTTGAATGTAAAATTGAAACAATGAGATGGGTGCACCCACCTCAGTATCTAATAAATAGTAGGGATTCTACTTCCATTCTTGAAATATATATAAAAAAAATAGGTTAGTGGCTAAGAGAAATAAATATCTGGAGCAGGAGAAAGTTGTTTTTGGTTTTCTCTTTAATATGATGATGTAATTTCAATATGCTTAAAGTTTTAAGGGAAATAGAGTTTTCAATTGTGGCAGAGAGGTCCTGAAGAGGTGAGAAGGGCTGAATAAATAGGGGAGGGAATGCATAAGGCTGTTCTCAATATTTTCTGTAAATTCTCAGGATTTGGGCGGGAATGCTTTGGGCTACCATTCCAGAACTCATTTCCTGAAATTACACAAGCCCAAATTACATTCCAGAAACAGGTATTTAAAAGATATTAGCCATTATGAACATGCTGTTACAAATAAAAGAACCAGGAATTCTGAGTGTGACACAAAAGATAGAAGCTGTAGAGATTTTCAAAGGTGGAGAACATGTTTCTATTCTGTTTTTGGAAAATTATAAATAATCTTTTGTCATTAAATAGTGTACATATTTACACCCTCATTGTCAGATATTCCTATTATTCATTTAAATGTAAATAATTCATTTTGTTTTTAAAATTAATCATCAAATCCATAACAAATTAAATTCAGTAAGTAAATCTAAAATGAAAAGGGATTAGAGGGTGAAAGTACATTTTAAAGTCTACATTTTTTTTGAAAACCAAAAAAAGCCTGAGCTAAAGCAACAAACAAAACAAAATAAATGAATAAATCTTCAAGGGGAATTTAGAACTTGATGGGGACTTATTAGACTTCAACCAAAAGCTGTGAACAACAGCTTCCTGCCAGTCTTGTCAGACCAGGGGAAGGGCTTAGAGGGGCCTCTCATCTGAGGGAGAGGGAATGACACTGATCTTAGCAAACAAAGAAAAGAAGTAATATGTCATGTTGCGATAATTGCTACAAAGGAATATAGAGCAGAGAAGAGGATCAGAGTGCGAAGTGTGGGAAAGGGTGATGTAGGAGTCAGGGATGACAACTGGGTTTCCAGCTTGGGCAGATGGATAAATGACAATACTATTTAGCGACATAGAAAAGTGTAGGGAAGGAAAAGGTGTTGAGTAGATAATGAAAGATTAAGTTTGAGGCATATTGCCTTTGTAGTGTGCAAGGGCCATATAAGCTGACATTGAGCTGTTGAAAAGGAAAATTGAACATGCAAGCTTAAAATTCAGAAGAGAAACTGGGATTGGAGAGACAATTCTGTGAGGCATCGGTGAATAAACATGTTTAACCCGAAAACATAAACACTCTCTGAAATTGTAAGTAGAGCTTTATGTCCATGGGTACATGCATAAATATATAGGGAGGGAATCCACAGCTTTCTCTAGTTTCTCAAAAAAATGTGACCAAGGAAAATGTTAATAATAAATCATTTAGAGTAGGTAGCAGGTAAAGCTATGACCCTGGGTGATATGACTCAAAGTTAGTATGCACCAAAGAATATTCTCAAACATTGCTGATAAGATCGTAAATCTGTTTTAGTTCTTTGAAAAAGTAGATGTCAGTTCTTTTTATAAGCAGTTAAACATACATCTATCCTATAATATGGCATTTTTTTCCCTAGATATTTACTTCAAGAGAAATGAAAACATATGCCTGCAGGAAGGCTTGCACATTTACTCTTACAGCAGCTTGATTCATAACAGCCAATAACTAAAAAAAGCCAAATTTTCATCAACAAGAAAGTGGATAAAAATGTTGTGATATATACAAGCAATGAAATACTACTTAGCAATGAAAAGAATATACTACTGATATAAGCAAAAACAGAGGAATCTCAAAAACTTATTTTGGGTTAAATAATACAGAAGAAATAGTACACACATTATGATTCTATTTAAATGAGGTTCAAGAACAGACAAAATTAATCTTTGGTGACAGAAATGAGAATAGTGGCTGCCTACACATTGTGTAGTTGAATGGAGTGGGGTACACAAAACTTTCTGGAGTGATAAAAATGTCCTCCACTTTGACTGAGGTGGTGGTAACACATTTGTTTGCATTTACCAAACTTATTGAATTATTCATTTCAGATCTATTCATTTAACTGTTTATACATTTTATCTTAAAGAAATATTTTCCCACCTCCCTTGAAATAAAGCTATTTTGAAATAAGATGATTTCACTATTGAGCAGATCAGTAGGGGAAATAGTAATTAAGTTAAGTGCTTCATCCTTTAATGGAAAAAGTGGTTAGTACTGATTAATTCTAGACATTGTAAGTAAAAAAATCAAGTACATATATGAATATTAAAAGCCTCGATGTTTTATAATATTAGATATCATAGATATTATATATCTAATAAACAATTAAAACTTGGAAATTGAAGCAAGGAAATACTTTCAAAACTATTATAGGTAAGAAGGGATTGAATGGGGAGAAAAACAAAAAAGCAGGTTGGGTAAATACTGTTAACAAGAGAGGAGGGGGCTAAGTTTAAATATATTACTATCACGATAATATTAATAGGTCAGATTTTCCTATTTAAAGACATAGACTAAATACTCTTTGATGGAGTAATACAAATTAAAACAATCATAAGGCATTAGTTTTAAAACACTACATGAGCAAAATTACAAAGATTGATAGTATACAATGCTGAAGAAATATATCAGGGGTG
>NW_017733503.1:3987-5530 GCF_001890085.2 Hipposideros armiger | reverse complement strand
ATGGGACTAAGATTAGGGGAACCATACCCCCTGCCTCACCCAGTTTTCTGGGGAGAGGCCTGCTTTGAGCCTTTTGTCACCATGTAATCATTTGTAGCACTCACTCCCTCTCACTGTCAAAGACAGTACATTATGTGGTCACCCAACTAAGAGGGTGACAGTGAAGGTTCTGTGAAGTGGCATTCTGTTGGATTCTATGTAAGGTGAAAAAAGAAGTCAATCAAGAATGATGAGAAGGCTTGGGGGGTGAGAAACAGGATTTACTGGTGGTACTTTGGAGGGAGAAGTGTTAGCCCCTGGGAGAGAAAAAAGTTTTGGGGTGTATTAGATTAGAAGCAGCTCCTGAGACTAGGATGTGTGTGCAATGATTTCCTAAGGAAACATCTCCAAGACAGACTGATAAGTGCGTGGCGGGATCAGGAAAAGTAAGGAGAGAAAGGTGAGCATGGATGCCACATCCAGCTAAGTCGTGGATTGTGTCTGACCCAAAGGGAGGGCTGAAACATAAAGCCCATTTTAGAATTTCTGGGCCTTAAGCCCATGTAGTTATGGGCCACTGGGGTCCGGGGGGAGGAACATCAGGCCTTATGCACTATAGGTTCCCTGTGGTTTCTAAGCAGCTCCAGTAGCCCAAAGGCATCCTTTTCAGGAGGTGCTATTAACTGAATTCTGTCACCCAAAACTTGTATGTTGAGGCCTTACCCCTAATGTGATTATTTTTGGAGATGGGACCTTTGGGATATGATGAGCTTGATAAATTCATTAAATTAGAGCTTTTGTGATGAGATCAGTGGCTTTATAAAAAGGGGAATAGAAAGAGAAAGACATCTCTCTCTGCTATTTGAGGACACAGTGAAAAGGTGCCATGTGCCAGCCAGGGAGAGGACATTCACCAGGAATTCGATCAGGTGGCACCTTACTCTTGGACTTCCCAGCCTCCAGAACTGAGAGAAGATAACTTTAAGTTGCTTAATCTGGTATTTTGTTATATCAGCCTTAATATACTAAGACAGAAGGCTACAGGTATAAGTAATTAGACTCAAAGCATGTCATACCTGTGGGATGGGCACAAGAATGAGGTAAGAGGAATCTCAAGAGGTATTGGATGGACCCCCACCACAGGAGACTGCAGGGTCCACCACAGAGCTGAGAGTCAGGGGTTCACTTGAGCAGGCACTGTGGCTTGTGAGATCATCAAGCTGGGTCTATGAGACTCCAGTTAGGAGAGAGATCAGGAATAAAGAGAGTGTTTGAATCAAGTAGATGGCATTTTAAAGCCTGGGCAGTCTGTGATCATCTAGGGAGTGACTGTGGGTAGAAGAGAGAACAGCAGCCTATGTTGGGCACCCAGAGAGGCCTAACGGAGGCCATGACACAGGATCCACGCCCTGGAGCAATCTCCGTCTTGTTTGAAAAATAAGAATAGGCCAGACAGTATGGGTGGCATCTCTGGTAGGTCTTCATAGCACCGTTGATTTGTTTTGGTCTATTTTACCTTATGCCTTTAATCCATTTCAATATCTCTACCTTCTGCCCCTGAACA
>NW_017733503.1:0-892 GCF_001890085.2 Hipposideros armiger | reverse complement strand
ACACTATATGATATTAAACATTAGTAAAATTTTTAAAAGAACATGTGCTAAGTCAGCCACATGCTTGGGCCAGGCTCTGATGAAATAGAATGTTGTCCTAATGGGTTCATTGGAAAGAGCATGGTCTGTTATCTTCAAATTGGGTGGGGTCCGCTAACCATGACTATTTTCTTGACTTTCCTCTGACTCTACTTTCTTACCATTATATATATATATGTCTATCTATCTGTTTCACATTTAGAAATTACCGCCAATATTCCTACCTTAGTGACTTCTGTATAATGGCTCCTTTTCCAAGACAAAGCTTTACTTGTTATCTTCCATTTTCCCATCCAGATCCCTTCTATCTTCTTCGCGGTGCTGTTCACCCAGGCTCCCTGGTTAATTGGGTTTGACAGTTGAGGACTCTAGGTAGGGATTCGGAGACCTAAGGACCTAAAAGTTGTGGTATTTCCTCCTTGGCCTCTGTTCTTCAGCTACACTTTGTGGGGCAGCTGCCCTGAGAACAGGGAAAGGGGAGTGGCACCCTCCTACGTGGTCTTGCTCTCATAGCTGCTCTCTTTGATAAAACTATTTCTTCTTCTTATTCAGACCCAGACGTGGTAAAAGGTTGCTACTGTTGCTAGTTTCTGATTGCCTCAACATCCCTTATCAGGTCCTTAAATCAGCCCTGACTTCTCTTCAGTAAAGTCTTTTTGTTAAAATTTTAGAATACATTGATATTTCTCAAGAGGACCTGACCAATACACTTCCTTTTTGTAACCACTGTCCTGAGTTTCATAAAGGCTTTTATCACAGCATCTACCAATGTGGTCATATGTGAGTTCATTCTTTCCTCAAAAAGACACATCTACTCTATCTCCTATCACCTTTAAAATATATACAGCTTCTC
>NW_017733502.1:21047-21693 GCF_001890085.2 Hipposideros armiger | reverse complement strand
GATATAGTTTTTCACAATTTGTCAATGTAATTAAACATTTCTTATGACAGCTTACTAAGAATAAAATATCTCATAAAAAATATCAGACAGCTTTTATTATTGTCAATGTTAAGGCTTTTGCTATATGTTTCCTAATTGGTTTCCTAAAAAACTTATACAAGAGTTATATCTTTCTGTGTCTCTATTGACATTGATCACTATCATTATAATTAATTAAATCATTTTCCTAATTTGACATGTAAAAATGATGGTGGATTTCAGTATATGTTTTAAATCTTTTTTTAATTGGGCATAATTCCAAATTTAGAAAGCACTCATGAGCCCTCCATCTCAAAGAAATTGTCAGACTCCCCAACAAAGGACTTGTCCAGAGCCTTGTATATTTGCAAATTTAGGGTACTGATAGACTGACCTAAAAAAAATTAGTGTATGTTATATGAGATCACAATAGCTGCTATCTTACTTGAACAGAGTTTACTACATTTTTCAGGCAACAGGGGGTGATCTCATGTGGCTTTACAATACATCACTGGATCCATTTTAGAGTCCATCAAAACATCCAATTTTATTGATCAACTCAATTATTTAGGTGAAGAACAATTGGGAATCATGTAGTTTTCTGTTTATGCTTTAAATTTCATCAGTG
>NW_017733502.1:19790-20825 GCF_001890085.2 Hipposideros armiger | reverse complement strand
GCTGGTGTCTGGCTGCTACCTTTGTGGGAGTGTGTGTTCTCTGATTCACTTGTGTTTAGCTCTTGAAATCCCCTCCTATAGATCCAATGTGATTGACCACTTCTTTTGCGATCTGCCCCCACTCTTATCTCTTGCCTGCTCTGATGTCTCTATGAACGAACTGCTGCTATACATTGTGGCCACTTCCAATGAGATCATCACCATCGTGCTCATCCTCACCTCCTACGTGTTTATTGTCATCACAATCCTGAGGATGCGCTCTGCAGAGGGAAGGCGCAAAGCCTTTTCCACCTGTGCCTCCCACCTCACAGCCATCATTGTCCTCCAGGGAACAATTCTTTTCACCTACTGCCGGCCTGGTTCTGGCAACAGTGTGGATACTGACAAGGTGGCCTCGGTGTTCTACACCATAGTGATTCCTATGCTGAACCCGCTGATTTACAGCCTGAGGAACAAGGATGTGAAGGAAGCCCTGAGGAAAGTTTGGAATCCAAGTTACTTTTCAGGGAAGCTCTCTTTTAGCTAGAGTCGGGGTTTCATGAGACGCCTTTAAGATGGGCTTGTTGGGGTGGATGTGAAAGAAAAGTAAAATAAGGATGGATTTTACATGCTGCAGGACTATGCATGCTCTATAGGGTTTCCTTATTCCTGTATCCTTAATCCATATCTTATTCTTATGGGCTGGTTCATAGGCATCTACTGCCTTGTTCTTCAGTCTGTAATTGCTTGGAATGGGTTTTTGGAATGATGTTGTTCGACTCAATTTTTTGGTTTGAGATAATGTAAATATATTTCTAATAAAGTGCACATAAAGAGATATGTCTTTTCATCATCCTTAATGAATGCCACCATTGTTGTTAAAGTGCCTTCATTTTTTACATGGGATGGGTATACATTAGTCTCATAGTCTATGCTTTCTTTTGGTTCTTTATGATTATTTTCTTTTTTATTACCCTTTCTATTGCAAGGTTTTAATTTTAGAACTTTTAAACCTATTCTTTTCCAAAATAGAGGTTATTCTCTACTTTTATAATA
>NW_017733502.1:10617-18947 GCF_001890085.2 Hipposideros armiger | reverse complement strand
CAGGGTAATTTCCTAATCTCAGCATCCTTAACCTAATCACATCTCCAAATAATCATTTTCCAAATAAGGTGACCCTTTCAGGTTCCAGGGATTAGAACCTGATACATATGAGGGTCCATTTTCAAATTTTACACACCCATCTGTTAGAGGCTAAATCATAATTTACCTTTCCTATGTTCCTACAATGTTAACACTTCATTTGTTTATCACTTTTTTTAAGATTTCATTTAATATTTGTTATTGTCTATATATGTATTAGGGTCACTTATTTAAATGAAACATAGGTCCTTCTTATTTAGTGATGTAGCAAGAGCATATGACTTGAGATTAAACACCTGCGTGCAGTTTCTGATGCTGATGAGTAATTTTGAGGAAGATGCTTAAATTTTCTTAACCTTAGGTCTCTCAAACGTAAACTAGGGATAAGCTGCCAGCCTTAGAGAGTTATCGGTGGATTTATAAGGTATGACCACAAAATACAGTGAATGTTTAAATTAAAAAAATATTACAGTGAAAGACACATTGCCATTAATCCCCCTCAAAAATACTCCCCCTCACTTCAAACACACTTATTCTATCATTCTTGTCACTTTCTGAAGGAGTTCTGGAAGTCCTCTTTCTTGAATGTCTCTAGTTGCACTGTCATGGCTGTCGTGATGTCCTGAATCCATTCAAAACGTTTACCTTTCATGGTCATTTTGACTTTGGGAAGAGCCAGAAGTCGCACAGTGCCAGATCTGGTAAATAAGGTGGATGAGGACACACCATAATGTTTTTATTTGACAGAAATTGCAATACCAGAAGCGATGGGTGACACGGAGCTTTCCATTGTGATCACAAGATACAGTGAATGCTACTGCTGGGTCCCATCCAGTGGAAAGGCAGGGATATTCAATATGGGAGGAGGTGCATCAGACCTTAGTAACAGTGTGTAGCAAGTTTCAACTTGTTTGGTGCAGTCAGTCAGGTGTGAGCTACGGTTGAGAGAAGGTGTGTTTAAAGTGTGCCATCAATCATCCTCCATCATGACAGTGCTCTATGTCACACATTGCTCTGGTATTCAGCTATAAAACCATTACGGTGTGTCTTCATCCACCATATTCACCGGATCTGGTACCGTATGGCTTCTGGCTCTTCCCCAAAGTCAAAATGATTTGAGACATCAAGGCAGCCATGACAGTGCAATTAAAGACATTCACAAAAGAGGACTTCCATAACTGCTTCACAAAGTGGCAAGAACGATGAGATGAGTGTGCTCAAACAAGGGAGAGTATTTTGAGGGGGATTAATGGCAATGTGTCTTTTACTGTAATACTTCTTTTTTAANTAATCCCCCTCAAAAATACTCCCCCTCACTTCAAACACACTTATTCTATCATTCTTGTCACTTTCTGAAGGAGTTCTGGAAGTCCTCTTTCTTGAGTGTCTTTAGTTGCACTGTCATGGCTGTCGTGATGTCTTGAATCCATTCAAAACGTTTACCTTTCATGGTCATTTTGACTTTGGGAAGAGCCAGAAGTCGCACAGTGCCAGAACTGGTAAGTAAGGTGGATGAGGACACACCATAATGTTTTTATTTGACAGAAATTGCAATACCAGAAGTGATGGGTGACACGGAGCTTTCCATTGTGATCACAAGATACACTGAATGCTACTGCTGGGTACCATCCAGTGGAAAGGCAGGGATATTCAATATGGGAAGAGGTGCATCAGACCTTAGTAACAGTGTGTGACAATTTTCAACTTGTTTGGTGTAGTCAGTCAGGTGTGAGCTACGGTTGAGAGAAGGTGTGTTTAAAGTGTGCCATCAATCATCCTCCATCATGACAATGCTCTATGTCACACATTGCTCTGGTATTCAGCTATAAAACCATTACGGTGTGTCTTCATCCACCATATTCACCGGATCTGGCACCGTATGGCTTCTGGCTCTTCCCAAAGTCAAAATGATTTGAGACATCAAGGCAGCCATGACAGTGCAATTAAAGACATTCACAAAAGAAGACTTCCATAACTGCTTCACAAAGTGGCAAGAATGATGAGATGAGTGTGCTCAAACAAGGGAGAGTATTTTGAGGGGGTTAATGGCAATGTGTCTTTTACTGTAATACTTCTTTTTTTAATATAAATATTCACCATATTGTTTGATCACACCTAAATATAATAACAAAACTGCAAGGACTTACCAAAAAAAATGCACTCTTATTAATGTTTTTTAAAAAGAAATCTTTGAGGGCAAGGGTCATTTAGAAATATTCCAGTAACCCTGGAGAAGACAGCTGCTCATTATTTCTTAACTAAATAAGTAATGACTAAAAGAATGGAGTTATATTGTGCTTACAATAAAAATATGACTCTGGATTGGTTTTCAGATGATTTCAATGGAGTGAGATTTCCCATATTACCCATGAGAATTTTGCATTTTAAAACGAAAAAAGAAACATTGTTTACCTTTGGTCCTCTAACTGGAACAGGGCGTCTCAGCCTTAGCACTAGTGACATTTTGGGCCAGACAATTCTGTGCCGTGGGGGTCTGCCCTCTACATTATGGGGTATTTAATCTGGCCTCTACCCATTAGATGCTAGAACCACCCTTCCCAACATTTGTGATAAGTAAAAATGTCTCCAGATATTGTCAAATCTCTCCTAGAGAGCAAAATCCAGAGCTGGGAATCATGAAACTAGAGTGTGTCAATATACTAGAGCTCTGGTCTCCTCAGAGGAACCTTCAACATTGAACTTCTCTGTGTTTAAGAAGGCTTTACAGATAGATACCCAGGCATTCACATTTTAGCCAGTTACTAATTCCATCTCTCTCCAGAATCTATAATGTCCCAGAGACCTTTGATTTTAGGGCATCAGAGACACAGAATTGCTCTTACTTTAGCACAGATAGCTATTAGTCTCCATATCCTACTACTATTATATACAGTAGGCATGCTTTTTATATCTAAAGGCTGATTGTTTTGTTTTATTAGCCAAAAGGAAGTCTGCATTACATTCAGCTTCCCAAAAACATGAAATGTCAGATTTGTATTTTCTTTCCAATGTTACTTCATAGGTAGCACCCCTAGTTGTCTGGGAATAATGGAGAAACCCTGAGTGCTCCTCAGACATGTCTGAAAAGCAAGCACATGAACATTTCTTCTGCATTCCTTTAAGTGGTTTTATTTTATGTATATACTCAGTTTACTCTCTTATTTGCAAACTGTAGTGGTCAATATGTATTTCTTGTTCCCTTATTAATTGCATTTCAATTCAGCCTATCCTATTTTTGGTGGGTCTCTGTTTCTGTACCTAGTGGAATTTGGTGACATCTTCATGGCCAGTCTCCAAGAAACTTAGTGATTGGTTTCTGAGTGAACACTAGTGAAATATATATATTTCATATACACATATGAATATATACACATCTATACACACACGTATATTACACATACCCAGACACATATATGTGTATATATGTGTATGTATGTATATATGTATATATGACACACATACACACACACACATGCACACACACACACACACACACACACACACACAGAAGGTGCCAAAAAATGTATACACATTTTAAGAAAGGAAAACAGTATTAAAATTGTAATACTCAATATATACCAATAACAAAAGATGAATACAAATCACATTTGACTTCTGCAATCACAAGAGGTGCTCAAAGTGGTTACCATCAGCATCTAGACACTTCTGATTATGGCGACTACTGCTTGAGTAATGTTGACCAAAGTGTCTACTTATATCAAACATGAGTTTGGCACCCCCGGTGTGTGTGTGTGTGTGTGTGTGTGTGTGTGTGTGTGTGTGTGTGTGTGTGTATTTCTTTCTCCAGTCTTATCTTTCTTCATTAGGCAACACATTATCTCTACATCTCATTTTCAAGTTTCCAGTCATGTGATGGACTTTCCAATCTCCATGTAATTGCTTATGTTGCTTCCTCTACTGTCTCTCATTCACTACTTGTACTTGTCAAAATTCTTAATGTTCAGTTGAAATTATCCTCCTTTTCTCTGTTTTGCACCCAGGAAACTACCTGGCACAACATATTCACAGAGTAAATGAATTTATTGCAGACTGTCAGATCTATTCTGGCCTTGGACGGCCAGAATTCCATTTCAACATGATGCACATATAACACATGTTAGAGTCATTACCTTCGTTTATAGTTGGTTTTCCATCTTCATGTTGTCTTTCAAGATCTAATTCTCAACAGCTAGGTAGATACACTTTTGCTTCTTTCCTGTTTATTCCTCCATCCTATCATATAGAATATTCTGTTGGTGGTTAAGTAAATTGCTTTGAGCTGCTTAAATCAAATTAGATGGCAAATATCATAATCCAATGTTATATATAATAATTTATTATTTTGAGAGCCAAACTAGATTTTTCTTTGAGACATTCTCAAGATGTCAAAAACAAATTACATCCTTTCATTTTGTGTTTAATCAACTCCTCAGTGGAACTGTTTAATTGCTCACATAAATTTTTCCACTGGGATTTGCATATCAGAGTATGTGTTCCTGGGATCTGTTGTGAGATTAGAAATCTATTCTCAAAGTCTCAAAGCAAAGTATAAAAGGTCTTGCATTATCCCAGGGAACCACAACCTTCTTAGGGAGGCATGACTTTCTTCTATGAGCACAGAGCGCCTACCTAAATGGATTATGAAAAATGTTTCAATGGGACAATATTTTTTTATCTTTGTCTCAAAATTAATTTTTCCAGTGAAAAATGAACTAATGCTGACAACAGTGTAGTAAGAAGGTAAATGAAAAAGATAATGATCTGGTAAGTGTTCTTACCTTAATCCTAGGATATTAGAGCTTGATAGGATTTTAAATGCTTATCCTCTTACAGTCACATATCTTATACATAGGAAACTGATGCTTTGAGAAAAACATGCCTAGAATAACACAAGTCTCAAATCCTCGGGGTATTTCCAATAAAAACCACAGCAGCCACAAAAAATGCACATGTAACATGTGATAGTCTTAAAACAATCCTCAGCATTATTGGAGGGGATTTTAACAGGAAGGGAGACATCAAAGCTATCACATGGAATAGAGAAATAGTTTATTACACAATGAAAAATCTTTGATTTGACATCTAGGATGTAGATTGGGATGTGGAGCAAAAAGAGTTTTATGTTGTTGGGACAAAAATCTTTTCTCAGTAAGCTGAAGTGACAAAGTAAAAACCAGTGTAGATGCCTATAAGGAAACACTGCAATAAAATGAAGGAAAATAAATGGAAGTAGATACAGGGCAATACTTTTGAAAATGAAATTGACTTAAAATGTTGCTATGTGCTGACAGTTTATGAGAGATAAATGATTAATAATAGTAATGGTAAAGATCAATAGTATTTAATTAATAAGTGTCTTAATTGATGCAAATAGAATTGGGTGCATAGCTGAAGGGATTAACTTTGGAGAGTAGGGGCACATTTTTCCAAAGGAAAAAAGGAAGGGAGAGAGAGAATCACTAATAAGAATTCAAATGCTTATATAATGACTTGAGAAAGTTGAAGATATACTTAATTGCTATTTCATATTTTTCTCCACTAAATAGAAGTCATTTTTTGGCAGTGAGAAGAAGGTCATAGAATGAGACCTCAAAGGAAATATGAAGGTTTTGAACAGTTATTAAATAAAGGAAATAGCTGTGTATAATATGAAATGTTAAAGAACAATTATATATAATTATATATAATATATATTCTATACACATACAAAAAAAACAAAAAACAAACCTTAATACTGTGACTTTTACACAAATGTAAAGTGAACATGTGTCAATGATTTTACTTAATTCATTCACTAATTAAGCTGTTCCATTGATATAAAAGTGAATTCAAAAATTATACATCAGGAATTCACAAATAAATAAATACATAACTGGGTTTTTCACTGTGGGGAGGGAAATTAATTGTCTCTACCTTGGACAAAATGTGCGTGCCTATAGACGAGTGTCACTTCAGTTGCTATAAGTTGTCTACAACTTGAAGATTTGTTTAAGTTAGGGAACAGACAAGGAAAGGCAGGGAAATCTCAGAGAGGCAGGTAGGTAAGCCTTTTTCAACATCTTTTATAATTTTTCACTACAGAGGGCATGGAAACATTCCTGGATATCATTACCAGATTACCTGGATTGAATTTAATAAATTTGTAAGCACGAGGATTTCTCTAGTTGTATTCCATAGCTTGGATTCCAGGTAAAATAAAATAGTTGTCTGGATTGACTTATAAATGCCATGTTGCCAGCTTTAGACCAGTGAAGTCACCAGATGGTAAGGATACATGGAGGCTGGAGAAGGAAATTCACTTAACACATAATTTGACAAGAATGGTACTATTGTTCTCGTATCATAGATGATGAAATTGAAAGTCAGTGATTAATTGGCCTGTCTAGTTTCACAACTACTGAGTGAGGGAGCCAGGAGTCAGTCACTTTTATAACTACTTCAGAATCTTTCTATTGATTTCAAACAACTCTAAGGAGTTTCTAAGTTCCTCAGTGGTTAAGCCACACCTAACAGTGAGAAATACAAACCTTCTGTGCCTTTACCTATACAAGGCTTCACCTGGAACAGCGATGCTATATCTGTTGTGAGAATAAAAACAACACAAATGGGAACAGAGGCTATTTATTCAGAGTTTGCTATACTCGGTTAACCGCTGTTACTTGATATTGGTAGAAGATGAGAGTTGAAGAAAGAGTGAAGCCCATGTTTAGAGTTCAATGAGTGGTTTGATGGTGGTGTCATTTAATGTGGAAAACAACAGCTTTAAGAAATAGAAGTGGTAATTTATCAATTTAGTTAAAAAATTGAAAACTTATGCATTATACTACATTAACTGTATGTAAATAAGCTTAGGAGTTATCAGGATGCCCATGTAAAATTAGAATTACTCTTCTATTTATTTTGCCCATTTTCTTTTCTATTCTTTTTGTTAATACTGAGGTTATTATTAGTATCGCCATGACGACTCTGTCACAGCTTCAGAAGTCCAGGAGCATTGCAGAGAATGGAGTTGGAGAATGGCACTGGGAAAACTGAGTTCTTTCTCCTGGGATTTAGTGACCATCCAGAACTTCAGAGTGCCCTTTTTGCTGTGTTTTTTTGCATCTACTCTGTTACTCTGATGGGGAACCTTGGGATGATTCTGTTAATTACAACCAGTTCCCACTTGCACACCCCTATGTACTTTTTCCTCTGCATATTGTCCTGCATAGATGCATGCTATTCCTCCGTCATTGCCCCCAAATTACTTGTGGACTTGGTTTCCGATAAGAAGACCATTTCTTACAATGGCTGTGCCACACAGTTATATTTTTTCTGTTTTCTTGTTGACACAGAATCTTTCCTCTTGGCTGCCATGGCTTATGACCGCTATATGGCAATCTGTAACCCACTGCTTTACGCTGCTGTGATGTCTAAGAGG
The DNA here is from genome assembly GCF_001890085.2 of Hipposideros armiger. NCBI lineage: Eukaryota > Metazoa > Chordata > Mammalia > Chiroptera > Hipposideridae > Hipposideros > Hipposideros armiger. Next base: position 11,488 of record NW_017733502.1, on the reverse strand, counting down.
ATTTGCTGCCAACTTGCTATTGGAGCATTTTTGGGGGGCACCATGAGCTCAGTTATTCACACCACTAATACCTTCCACCTGTCTTTTTGCTCCAAAGAAATAAACCATTTCTTTTGTGATATCTCCCCACTCTTCTCTCTGTCCTGCACTGACACCTACAAGCATGACATCATTCTTGTACTCTTTGCTAGTTTGGTGGAAGCTATCTGTCTTCTCACAGTTCTTCTCTCTTATGTGTGCATCATAGCAGCTATTCTTAAAACAGGTTCTGCTGAGGGAAGACGAAAAGGGTTTTCCACTTGTGTTTCCCATCTGACTGTGGTCACTATTTACCATGGTACCCTCATCTTCATTTATTTGCGCCCCAATGCTGGTCACTCACTGGATATTGACAAAGTGACCTCTGTGTTCTATACATTGATTATACCTATGTTGAACCCCCTAATTTACAGTCTAAGGAACAGAGATGTCAAACATGCCTTTAGGAAAGTGATTAGCCAAAATTTTCTTTCTTAAGAAACAATGCAACTGAGCCTGACAACTTTTCAACACTGTCAATTTCTTGACCTTCGATTCTTCTAACTATTGGAAAAGTCAGTTTGATATGAATATTCCACTAATCTGTGGGTAATGAAGTCTCAACCACTGAAAAGGGCCATGAACAATACCATATTTTCTGTCAGCACCAGTTTAGTCCCAGATTGGGAGTGTGTTAGATAAGATCACAGAGCTGATAAGTAAACAATATTACACAGATATGAACTCAGGTCACTTCTACTTCAAAATCTACTTTTTTTTTTTAAGATTTTTTATTTGGGAATTAGGGGGATGGGAACAGTGCTGGGGAATCGGGGGAAGGGGAACAGACAAG
>NW_017733502.1:7950-10477 GCF_001890085.2 Hipposideros armiger | reverse complement strand
TCATGGCAGCCCAGCTCCAGGTTGAGCTGTTGTTCAGCATCTTAGCTGTGGAGGGCAGTGTCACTGGCCCTCATATGTGGGATTCGAACTGGGGCCCTCTGGCATTCCAAGCCAGTTCTTAACCATTGCGCCACTCGGCTGGCCCTCAAAATCTACTTTTTATCTTAAACCTTCTATCGTTATCATTTTCTTAAAATGAATATGTTAAAAAAACCATCTGGTATCCTAACCATTTGTAACGCTATTAAATTAAAATGTTTTGAAATATTTAAGAGAAATAATGAAATATTTTTATTTGTCTTAAAAATCTGTTCAAACAGTAATGCTAGACTAGTAACTTGCTGAAAATTGCATGTTTTAATGTGTTGTTTTATTCTTATGATATTTTCAAGTACATAATAACTCATTTGATATACTACAGAAAGAAGATTTAGATGAAAAACCTTGTGTAACCAATTACTCTGTCCCCTTGAAACCAGAAAAGAGTATTTCCATATTCCATTCTTCAAAACAGCCTACAATAAAATGAATACTCTTGTGAACCAGAAACTGTTATGGTTTTCATAACTGGATAAATTTCTAACTGATTACAGTGCAAACAGCATATGCAATTAATTTAGTTTTTGGAATAGTTTATAGGATTACCTTATATGTATCTACTCAGCAATGACCACTATTAAAATTGTGATTAGATTATGGTTCTAGTTTGTTTCATGGATACACAGAAAGCCAATATAGATCATTATAAATGGAACACTAATGTAAATACTATCTTGTTTTTTGTTTCTTTTTCCTATTGAAAACATTGTTAAGTTAGCAAGTCTTCCTTTTAACTTAAGCTGTATCAATTGGCATTTTAGCTGTTTAAAATTTTAATTAGTTAATTTACTTATTAAATTTATTAGGGTGACGTTGGTTAATAAAATGATATGTTTATGTTTCAAGTGTTCAATATACATCATCTGTATATTGCATTGTGTGTTCACCACCCAAAGTCAAATCTCCTTCTGCCACTATATATTTGACCCCCTTTACCCTTTTGTACCACTCCCTCCCTTCTGGTAATCACTTAATGTTGTCTGTGCCTATAAGTTTTTGTTTGTCTTGTTTGCCTATTGCTTTCAGTTTTATACCCCATATATGAGTGAAAGCATATGGTTCTTGACTCTTTCTATCTGACTTATTTTGCTTAGCATGCTAATCTCAAGATCTGTTCATGTTGTCACAAATGGCAGTATTTCATCTTTTCTTACGGCTGAGTAACATTCCATCATTTCAGCTTTTAAAATTTATTTTAATTTTAACCGGTATGATGCTATGAACACATCAAAGGAGATCAAGTCTTTTTTTCATTGGCCTTTGGAAAAGGTCCAGGTACTGCATCCCCAACTTCCATTTATGCAGCTTCTTTGCAATCATCAAGAGCACGCACTACATATGTTCTCCAGAGTGAGGGCAAGGGAGGAAATTCACAGGCTGATGTGCACTCTGAGCTGTAATTTAAATCTAGAGCTCTTTTTCCTGGAGATGTCTTCTGATATAATTGGACAATAATGATGAGGAATAAAGGATCCAAGAGGATTTTCATCAAATAATTCTTTTCCCTGATTCTTAACACAGCCAAGGCCAAAAGAAAGAAGTGTTGATAGATTTCGTCTAAGATGAGCATACTAGAATACAATTAAAGAAGAGAGTTCCTGTTTTGCATCATATTTCTTGGTACACTCATTAATTTATCAACAAACATTTTCGAATGGCATCCTGGAACTGAACATTCTAAACAGCAAAGCAGAAATGATGGTGAACAAGACAGAGAAGGGATGTGCCTTTATGGCTTTTTCAGTTAGGGCAGGAGATTTTCAATATGTTCTTATTTATTTATTTATTACTTATATACTTGTAAATGTTATGATGGGATATTTAAAGGGTAACACTAATACATAGGAAGGAGACAAACAAACCTAACTTGCCCCACTAACATTCTCGTCTCGCTGTGCAAGTTTATTAAACCCATTATATGTACACATACTTAAAGGAATCTCAAGGAGGTTAAGTTAAATTGACATGAGTGTAATTGCCATGTCCACGATATCTCATTGGGACGTACTCTTGAGCAGAAAAGAGGTATGAAAAGACACTTTGCAAAACAGCAAAGTGGGCCTATTGTTATTTACCTTAGCTTGGAGACAAAACTAAGATCAATAATTACTGCTCCTTACACTCAATTTAGACACAGCGGTAAGGAACAGAAAATCTCCAGAAGATGGTACTGGTGAGACTACAGAAACCTAAGTCAGAGTACCTGAATGTTAGTTCTGAGAATCTTTCAATAAATACTTTGAGGGTGAAAACATTGGTTCACCCAGAACATAATTTAAGGCCTAATGCATTTCCTCAGGGCATCTTTCACATCCTTATTCCTTAAGCTGTAGATCAGTGGGTTTAACATGGGGATGACAACTGTATAAAAAATAGAGGCCACTTTGTCTGTGTCCATAGAGTAACTTGAGCTGGGTCGAAAATACAT
>NW_017733502.1:5773-7195 GCF_001890085.2 Hipposideros armiger | reverse complement strand
ACCAGCAGAAAGAGCACAAAGAGCCCCTGCTGCACATCCCGTCTGCCAGAAAGTCCTAGGAGGACGAAGTCAGTAAAGCCAGTGCAGTTCTCAACAGCCATCACCCAGGCCTGGGAATTCCTGGGTGTGAAGGGAGGAAAAGGGGTGGGGGTCAATGTCATAGGACTATGTGAAAATTAAGCTGCTAGATATTTCTATTCTTCTGTAATTAGAAAAAGAGATAGACACCTAAGTTTGCTTAAGGGAAAAGGACTCTCTTAGAAATATATCCAATTTTAACATAAATTGATGAAATGATAATGATAACAATGTCTGCATTTGTATAGCACTGTTGAGTTTGTAGTGAACTTTCATCCAAAATAAATCATGCTATTTTCACACCAACCTATGTAGTACTTATAATACTTTTTGCTACTTCTATCTAATATTAAGAAATTAATGTCCTCAGTTTTCTAGGCAATCGTTCTTCTCATTAGTTGGTCCAGATAACCCACATCTTCTGAGAAGATTGTTTTTGTTTACAGTGTTGTAGGAATGTGGTTGTATCTTGTAATGGAGAAGCATAGTTACGAGAGGTGCAGGTAATGACTCTACTTCTTTGTTATTCCCTCATCATCCAAAATAGTGGAACCGGTAGAGCTATTGCAGGTTCCTACATAACATTCCCCCACTAGCCTATTAGCCCCTCAGGTTCTACTCAGCCTTAATAAACCAGGGATAGAGGTAGTCTGATCCAGCACCCACGGGAGCAGGGAGATGGTGGTTTCCAGAGAAGAGCTTTGACGATTTTCCGTGAGCAGTGAGCCAGAGTGCAGTCAGGAATATGCCAGGGCTAACACTGCCTCTGGCAGCTGCTGTGCTCAGGGCAGATTGTCAAGGATGTTTGAGACCTGAATGTAGGGATGCGATAAGCACAAGTGACAGAGAGGGATAAAGATAGTGTGGGTTACTGTGTGATTCCTTCAAGTCTCATCTATAGGGTTGTTGAAAAAGTCATGATGTAGTTTTTCTATGTTTTTCATTGCAAAATACGTCATGAGTTCTCTGACAACCCAATACTAGAATTCATATGCTCTATTCACCAACAGATCAGATCTGTAACGCACATTGAAAAGTACTCATGGTCCACAGCCTCCTTACTTCAGAAAGACTCATGTCTAAACTGTGACCCCATCCCAAGTCCCTAGAAATTCTAATATGACTTTATTGCTTTCAGTGGTCCCTATTTCACTGGAACACCACTGAATTCTGCCTCCCGTCAGTGGCGTTGGTGGTCTTTGGGGCCGATGGAATTCTAGGTCCCACGGCAATATTTTGCACAACCGTAATATCACATGTGACCTCCTGGGTTCTGTGGGAATATAAGGAAATCAGAGTTGAAAGCTGGTGAGAGATAGAGAATATATGAATAATAATCTAGTG
>NW_017733502.1:2615-3878 GCF_001890085.2 Hipposideros armiger | reverse complement strand
AGATCAGTCGCTGGCTTCTGGACGGCCGCTCACTGCGGCTGCTGGCCGCTCACGCTGGCTGCTGGCTACATAAGGTAGCCCATGGCAACCCACTGCCATAGGGGCTGCAGCCTATGCGGTCTTGTAGCTGGCGACTCACTGCAGTCCAGCTCCAGGCTGAGCTGTTGTTCAGCTACTTAGCTGCAGAGGGCAGTGTTTTTTGTTTTTTCATTTTTGTTTGTCTTGAGGTATTTTTTTATTCTTCCTTGATCTTGTTGTTGACCCACTTGCTATTTAGTAATGTGTTTTTCAAGGTCCATGTTTTGTGTGTTTTCTGGATTTCTTCTTAAATTAATTTCTAGTTTCATAGCACTGTGGTCAGAGAAGACACTTGATATGATTTCAATGTTGTTAAATTTATTGAGACTTGTTTTGTGACGTTGATTCTTGTATACTTTTAATGTAGCATACAATCAGTTAGTCCTACTATACATTCTGCTTTATTACACTTTATTTCTTTACCACAGAACATGTATGCACCAATTTTGTGTTTATGAAAAGAAATTGATGAAATGATAGGCATAAGTCAGCCTTATATAAAAACTACTTCAGGTAAAGTTTTCTTCTGAAACCTCACCAGAATTAGGCAGGCATATAGACATTTTTTCATGGTTCCTATAAAGATGGACTACACCTTAAACCAAAGGTTCTTGATTTGGGAAAACATCTCATTGCATATTTGCATATTTGATTGTCATTTTTTGTGTGATGCTGCTGATATAAATATACTAAATTTGTTACTATGAAAGATATATTGGAGGCAACTCAAACTAAGTAATTGTAATAATTTGGCACCTTTAAACAGAAGACAGGGATACATTTGTGTCACCCAAGGGCTTTACTGACATTACTTACTTCCCAGGATCATAGAAAAGGAATGGGATTTGTCTTGGTCACTTATTCGGATTCCTTTGCTAACTCATCTTCCCATCAGATGCTTGTCTGTGTCCAGGAAAGACAAATCGCTTCAGGTTGCTCTTTTGAATTGGGACCTACATTCAGCTTCCTATACATGACTGCCCATCCCACAGTAGTCTAACGTTCCTTGAACTATTCAATTAAAACGGGAGCCTTAATGGTATGCTAGTATTATTATTATTTTTATTTTATTTTTATTTTTTTTTAGATTTTTATTGGGGAATTGGGGGGATGGGAACAGTGCTGGGGAATTGGGGGAAGGGGAACAGACAAGTTGCTGTTGTTTTGTTCTTCAATCTAGTTGTG
>NW_017733502.1:0-1570 GCF_001890085.2 Hipposideros armiger | reverse complement strand
GCTCCAGGTTGAGCTGTTGTTCAGCATCTTAGCTGTAGAGGGCAGTGTCACTGGCCCTCATATGTGGGATCCGAACCGGGGCCCTCTGGCGTCCCAAGCGAATTCTTAACCATCGCGCCACTCAGCAGGCCCAATGGTATGCTATTATTAACAATTGGATAATTAACCTTCCAAATGAATCTTTGTTTAATTGAAGTTATCTTTCTTAACTCATAGAAGAAAATGACGTATTTAAAATTGAAAACATGAGAGGCAAGGATGGAGAAATAAATCTGTATCTAAAAGGCTTCCCTGGTGCCTCTAAATATGGTTAGGCAACTTTCTATTTATAAACTCTTTCCTTCATAAAACAGTTGTATGGCTCTGAGTTGGGTCATTTTGAGTAAATTCATTGCTTGATAATGGTACAAAGGAAAACCAGGTTCACAAAGTCTCCTTGTTCCTGGAAAAATATCCAAAGTGCTCATGGGTTGAAAAAGACATCTTTGACTTAAAAAAACCAAATCAGTAATAATTTATAACAGAGATAATTTTCACTGAATGTTCTATTAAAGTTGTTCCTTTATTGTACAAAAAGGTACTGAATTTTATTGTATGTAATGTATGACTGGAGATAAATACATAAAAAATTCTAAAGTTTCTTGCAATCTATTAGTGTATAGACTTGCTTTGGATAACTTTTTTGATATGTAACCAAGACACAGAACATTACCAGAATCATAAAAAATTTCTGCTTTCTCCTACTAAATCACTACTTTCTGATCCCCTGAAAATAATTACATTCTTGGATTTTATCACAGTAGATTGCTTTTATATTTTTTTGGACAGTGTATAACTAGATTCCAAAAGCAGGCACTGTTTCAGTCAGTAACTTGTGAAATAATCTATGTTGTTGCATGTAGTCACAGTACATTCATTCTTATTGTTGTATAGCATTCTTTTGTAAGAATATATGATTATTTGTCTACTTTGATGTTGATAAGCATTTGAGTTGTTTTCCCTTTTCTATTAACAATAATGTTAATGTGTACATTCTTGTACATTTCTTTTCATAGAGATATATACTAATTCATCTTGCATATAAAGCCTGTAGTTGAAATTGTTTGTGGATGTATGGATGTGTAATGAACTTAGATTTAGTCAATGTCATCATATAGTTTTCTATGAAGAATGCTGATTCGCACTTCCATAACACACTATCATTGTGTGAGTCCTCTGACTGCTAAATCCTCACCGATACTTAATGATGTCTTCCATTTTAAATTTAGCCAATACATAGATAATATGATTTCACTGATGACTAATAAAGTTGGATAGCAACTTTTATGGAGTGTTTCTAAAGGTAAAAATGCAGAAGAGAAAGCCAGTTAAATGGGTCCTTGGATTAGGGACAAACAGAATCACATGAAATGAGATACTTTGGGATGACTTATCTAAACTCATTTCTTGGAATGTGGGGTCTGGGACGTAGAGCAGGAGGAGGTTCAGGTAGCTGCCTGGCCATGGGAATGGTGTGGCTAGCATAGGTAGCCGTGAAGAAAGCTCTACTCAGCTCTCACCAAGAGTGAAG
>NW_017733501.1:53787-55919 GCF_001890085.2 Hipposideros armiger | reverse complement strand
GCAGGCTGAGACTCCACACTAGGGCAGGGTAATCATATATTTTTGAACAGCATCAGCTGTTGGAAATATCTTTTCCATTGAGCCTTAAGTTTACCTTCTTTCAATGTCCACCTGTAATATCTACGGTTCTCTCTTCTGGGGCCACATTATAAATCTAATCACTTCTGTACAATAAAGAGTTTTATGTATTTGACATAGCTGTTGTCATTTGGATCTCATTGTATCTAAATGTAGAGGCTCAATCTGAGTGTCTCAGAGTCCTAGATACTGATAAAGTCTGGTATAAGAAATTAGTTAAAACTCTAAGCATGATAAGGAGCTGGTTTGTGGAGGACAGAGCCTAAATGAATATGAGGATGTCCAAAGTGTTCGGGATGGGTATGTGGATCGGCAGAGGCCAGAACGTAAGCATAAATGCAAATCATGAAGCAAAGCAGGAACCACGCATTACTGTCTAACTCTCTCTCCTCTCTTTGAAGTGGCCCATGCCTTGAGGGTGGGCCTAACACTCCAGACGTCAGGAACCTGACCTGTTTACATCCTTTTTCCTCTTTTTCCTTCAGCTCTTTCTCAAATCGGGTTTTCAGCCCTTCTCATGTTCTCAGAACCGTGTAACATTTTAACTTTTCAAAATCCTGTTCTAAATCCTGCTTTTCTAAATGTATGTCACTGGTTAGTTTACTGTGCTTGTGAACATGTAAGTTGCTCATCAGCTGAATTTCAAATTAAGCTCTTTAAAAATATTCTGATTTGTAAGCTGTTTCTGAAAGACTAATTCTTGGTTGGTGCTAGTGGTGATAGACCCATTTATCATAGAATCTATACACAGGTCAGTTTATTTATATCCACTGACAGGGAAAATCGAGGTTCGCTTATACTTTTAGTAAATATTTAACAATCTGAAGTTTCTTGATATATATAGAACTTAACAGATTGTTTTTTTATTTCACTGGTTTTGAAAATTGTATTGAAAATATTCCAAGTTTTATTGAGATCACTTCATTATATATATTTTTTTCTTAGTGAGTGTTTAATATTGGGCCAGCACATTCTCACATTGGTAAAACACATTTAAATTCTAAATTAAAATAAATACTTCTCCATCCTTGTGACTATAAATTACTCACTAAATGGGGGTATAATAACAATTCATCAATTATAAATATATTGAATAAAAAATTCTGGTTTCTAATTATTAATATATTTAAAAGGAAACTTTATAAAATATATCACCTTACAAGTCATCGTATGTAAACTGTTATTTTGTAAGTAAGAAACAGTTGTCTATAAATAATAATAATTTTACAAAGTCATTTTGCTAATTAGTACTGAAAGAAACTAGTCTTTATTTATAGTTTGAATACTTTATCTCCCTCCTATTTTGGGGAGTTAATTCTGAAGTATTTTTAGAAGGGATGTGTCTATAAATTCATGGTTATGTGAGCTTTGCTTATGATAATTTATACAAAGCCCATGAGAGGTGAAAAGCCTTTCCCCCTCTTCTTTTTCTGTAAAAAAATGTGTGTTTTGTGTCGTTAGCATTAAGTCTTATGGTTACTTTTTAAAGTGAAAAATCATTATGCAGTTGGCCATGTATCTTATCTCTCTCTAAATAACCTCTGCTATTTATAATTTAGAAATAAATTTTCTCCTCACTGACCTCTCTTGCTTGATTTATAGTTGACACATTTCTTATATATTCTGCCTATATTCTTCATTTTATTTTTGGTGCATCTCAACTGCTTTTATTTTTTTCTTTACCTTAGATTTTTTTTTCTGCTTTCATATTCATCTTTTTCAGCTCTCTACTCCAAGTATAAATATTAGACTATAGTCTCAAACTTGCAGGCAGGACATAGTTTTCTTGTCCATCACTTAAAATTTTCCTATTTCATTATAATCTATAATTACTTTATCCACTGGTTTTATTTATTTATTTATTTTTTATCTGAGCCATCCTGCCACCTGTTGGCAGCTCAGCTCGATCCAGGCATCGAACCGCTATTGCTCAGAGCTTGCACTCTTGAGCAAGCTCTTAACCAACAGAGCCACTCAGCCGGCCTATCCACTGGTTTTAAGAAGATAGGCCTTTAACATTTCAAAATGTGCCTGGTATATTGTTTTAAAGACAT
>NW_017733501.1:47088-51419 GCF_001890085.2 Hipposideros armiger | reverse complement strand
AGTACTATTATTTTATTCCAATATGCAATCTCGCTTTGTGCTTGATTTACTTTCTGTAGCTTTGATTATATCTAAATGACAATAAAAGCAAATTCTGTATCTTTGGCCCAGAATATTATCCTGAAGTAAAAACCTGCATTTCCAACTATCACCAGGCACACACAAAAACCACAATACAGACATCCTTCAAGTTACTTCACATAGCTTTATGGTGCTTCACAAATATTGTACTTTGAAACTTAAAGATTTGTGACAACCCTGCATGGAGCAAATCTACTGGTGCCATTTTTCTGACAGCATTTGCTCACTTCATGTCTCTGTGTCACATTTTGGTGTCTCTCGCAATATTTCTAACTTTTTTCATTATATTTGTCATGGTGGTCTGTAATCAGTGATCTTTGATGTTGCTATTGAAATTGTTTTCGGGTGTCACGAACCATGAACATATAAGATGGTAAAACTTAATTGATAAGTATTGTGTGTGTTCTCTCTGCTCCACTGACCAGCCGTTCCCCTGCCTCCCTCCCTCTCCCTTGGGCCTCCCTATTCCCTGAGATGCAACACTATTGAAATTAGGCCAGTTAATAACCCCACAATGGCCTCTAAGTGTTCAAGTAAGAGGAAGGGTTGCACACCCTTCACTTTAAAATTAAAAGCTAGAAATGATTAAACATAGTGAAGAAGGCATGTTGAAAGCTGAGACAGGCTGAACACTAGGCCGCTTGTGCCAAACAGCCAAGCTGTGAATGCAAAGGAAACGTTCTTGATGGAAATTAAAAGCGCTACAGCAGTGAACACATGAATGATAAGAAAGTGATACAGCCTAATTGCTGATATGGAGAAAGTTTTAGTGGCCTGGATAGAAGATCAAACCAATCACAACATTCCTTTAAGCTAAAGATTAATCCAGAGCAAGGCCCTAACTCTCACTACTTCTGTGAAGGCTGAGAGAGGTGAGGAGGCTGCAGAAGACAAGTTTGAAGCTAGGAGAGGCTGGTTCATGAGGTTTAAGGAAAGAAGCCGTCTCCGTAACATAAAAGTGCACAGTGAAGCAGCAAGTGCTGATGCAGAAGCTGCAGCAAGTTGTCCAGGAGATCTAGCTAAGAACATTAATGAAGGTGACTGCACTAAACAACAGATTTTCAATGTAGATGATACCATCTAGGCCTGTCATAGCTAGAGAGGAGAAGTCAACACCTGGCTTCAAAACATCAAAGGACAGGCTGACTCTCTTGTTAGGGGTTAGTGCAGCTGCTGGCTTGAAGTTGAAAGCAATGCTCATTTACCATCTGAAAATCCTAGGGCCCTTAAGATTTATGCCAAATCTACTCTACCTGTGATGAATAAATGGAAAAACAAAGCCTGGATGACAGCACATCTATTACAACATAGTGTACTGAATATTGTAAATCCACTGTTGAGACTTACTGCTTAGAAAAAAAAATTTCTTTCAAAATGGTACCACTCATTGACAACGCACGTGGTCACCCAAGAGCTCCAATGGAGATGTACGAGGTTAATGTTTTTTCATTCCTGCTAACACAGTGTCCACTCTGCAGCCCATGTCAAGGAGTCATTTTGACTTTTAAGTCTTATTATTTAAGAAATATATTTCATAAGGCTATAGCTGCCATAAATAGTGATTCCCCTGATCGATCGAGGCAAGGTAAATTGATAACCTTCTGAAAAAGCATTCTAGATACCAGTAAGAACATTAGTGATTCATGGGAAGAAGTCAAAATATCAACATTAGCAGACACCTTAAGGCAGTGGTTCTCAACCTTCCTGATGTCAAGACCCCTTAATACAGTTCCTCATGTTGTGGTAACCCCCAACCATAAAATTATTTTNATGTGGCTCTGAGATAAATTGAAAACGAAAATAAAACTATCATAGTTTCATTTATAAAATGTTTAAAGGATATTATTCACATAATGGTGATTTCATTTGCTTTATGGCTCTCGAACAATGTTTACATTGTTGAGAGGGACAGGATTGGCTCTTCTGTCTCGAAAGTTTGCGAAACCCTGTTCTAGAGCTATTCCACAGAAAGGGAAAAGTCAGCAATTCCAAATACTGAAGAGAAGGAGAGCTGGGACTCAAACCCACTTCTGTCCAACAAAGCTCTCCATGCTCCTTTGAAAAACACACTACCCTTCACTATATGTATACAAAAAATATCCAGTAGCTTTGAACCTGGCTCTCAGGAGTGAAAGATAGTTGGCTAACATTTCCAATCTTTCTAGGCAGTCTCTGAAATGTCACGCTACCTTTTAACAGCCTGTTAATACTCATTTCCTTCTTAAGTGAATGCTGAGGACAAAATCGGAAGCCAAAAAAACAAAGTCTTTTCATATGAATGAAATAATTTGAAAACTATATTTTCACCTTTTCGCACAAACCTGTCTATGTTTAAGTGAACTAGTAGGACACTTGTTAAGAAGGAAGTTTTGTGAGAGGAAGAAAATACCCAGATGGCAGCCAGCAGTCCAGGCTCTGTGGAATAGCTGTAAGCCCTCAGGAGTCATTCACATCACAGGGTTTCAGTTCCTCATCAGGAATTTGAGGTTGTTGCGCCAGATTTTTAAATCCCCTGCAAATGCCAACCTTTATTTTCATAGGTGGCACTGAGATTTGTGTTCCATAAATATAGTTATAATTGCAAACAGAAGCCAAACTAGATATGTTTTCCTGATGCCTAAAAAGCTGATTGATCTGCCCAATTCTGTCTTTAAAAAAAAAAAAAGGGTTATCATTGTGTTCATACAATGACACACACAAGACAAAATGCTTGCTGGACTTTTCAACAGTTCGACTTGTGTGATTTTGACATTTGGGCATAATCTGAATGTTGAGAAGAGACACATGTGAAATTCAATTTACTCATGTTTGTAAATGGTGTATTTCTTGGGTGATACGTAAAATTTCTATTGTCCTTGATCTTTATTGAACCTACTTGTGTATCTGTGATGAAGATCATAGGTGAAATATGCCAGCTATATATTTTGGTATTAAGAATATAGCAATAATGTTCTCAAAAAAATAAAAATTANCGCTATTGCTCAGAGCTTGCACTCTTGAGCAAGCTCTTAACCAACAGAGCCACTCAGCCGGCCTATCCACTGGTTTTAAGAAGATAGGCCTTTAACATTTCAAAATGTGCCTGGTATATTGTTTTAAAGACATGATGGACTCATTCATTTCTAGTTGTTCCTAGTTTTATTCTGTATTTAAGTTTTAATTCGTATTCTAAACTATGCAGCATCTGTAGCAGATGCTGACAAAGTCCTGATCTCATCACTTAAGCATTTCAGTGGTCTCTGGTTTTCTCTCAACTGGCACTCACTATGCCTCTGTGCTTGAGTCATTTAGTTTTCCTAACTGAAACCTCAGAAGACCATTCTGCGTCTATGTATAAGAGGTCAGAGGTTGGACTAACACTATCCCACCCCCAGGAATCCCAAATGACTTTGTTGAGTATAAATATCTCAGTCCCTTTCTCCATAGATAGGAGAATTTTGAAGCATCAGTTTCATTCTGTTCCCAGTACTTCCCATGAGATTAAGCATCACTTGCTCACTGGTAGCTAGTTTAATACACACCTTTTTCCCTTCTCTGTACCACTACCCCATCCCTGCCAGGGTTTCCTGGACCTGTCAAATACTATTGCCCTTGTATCTTTGTTTCAGAGCCTGCTTCACTAATATTCTTATAGTTACAGTTCTCTCATTTATGAAGGAGTAAAGACACCTAAATTTGGGGAGAATTAAATAAATGTAGAGATCATGACTCATAGTACATACGTACTTTAGTACCATTGTATCTAGTTAAAAGGAATGTTATCTTTTACTGATAAGTATTCCCTCCCATTTATAATTTTCTTTCCTCTGTATCTCAATAGGATGAATTATTTTATATTGAGTGGATAGGGCCATGCCAGTGGTGATCAATGTGACAAAATTTGAGGGTCGCACATGAAGAGTTCACACATTTCTCTGTCATCAATGCCTGGGATTCTATCACCAGTCATACATTTTTATGCACTGAAAATAACCTTTGTTCTGCCGTCCCATTTAAATCACTACAAACACTACAGAGGGGGATTATGTTTAATTAAAGTGTGGAAGACTCTATCATTCACATTTTCCATCCACTTCTCTTCTCCAGGCTTTTCCCTACTCATCTTGTAAAATTCAATTTCCAGGTCTTCTACAAAGCTTATCTTGATCCTTCAAAGCCTTTTGGTTACCTTTATTGTGAACTGACAAAGCTCCCAATATGTATTCTTATCAGAGCATACGATCTACTGAAATGTTAACTTCCTGTTTATC
>NW_017733501.1:43375-44203 GCF_001890085.2 Hipposideros armiger | reverse complement strand
AGAATAGTGTTTATGACAACCAGACACTGAACTGTTAGATAATGATTAAATGTATGGATATTGTGGGAAATAAATAAGTTATTGCTAGATCTTAACGCGGTTTTAATTAAATCTATGTAGTTACAGAATATTTGTTACCCACTGCTTCAAATTACACAGTTGATTACCTGCCTTCTCCTTTATTATTCCTATTTTTATATAATTATGCAATTAACTGTATTTCCCTGTTTCCAATGTGTGGTCAATATTGAACTTAACAATGTGTGATCAATATTGGTGGTTAACCTGTGAATATTTTTGACTCTAGATACAAAGAAGCCTTTAGATCATCTCTTACACCATAAAACAAATAAACAAATAATAAAACCCATACTTAAAATAATAGAATATTTGAATTTTATTTAATTTCTCCTTAAGTAAAAGCAAAAAACACCAGATACCACAATGTATACTACTTCAAAGCATGTAGGACATAAAAATTACATTTAATTATTTCATCGTGTGATGTTTGTAATAATTTATCACTTAATTTATTATGTACTTATGTTCTAAATGTTGAAACATAGAGCTTATTAGTTTGATAAAGGGTTAAATAATGTTCTTTACTTGCTCATTAAATGACTATGTATTATAGCAGTGCTGCAGGAGAGAACTTAAATTACCAAATGTCACTGAATACAGGCATGTGATTGCTTTTGTTTTAAGGCAACAAATTCCACTTTTAAATGTCAGCTTACATTAAATTATTCATTTTAAATATACACATTTGTGGAGATAGTTGGGCTTTAAGAAATATTGTACCTGTCACATTGGAACTTTTTTTTTTTT
>NW_017733501.1:38293-40070 GCF_001890085.2 Hipposideros armiger | reverse complement strand
TTTTTTTAATGGATGCTAAGATGAGTACTTGAGAATCCTGTTTGCTGACATTGTAGGATTACAAAATGCAATCTTATAGTTTTTCCCCAAATGACATTAATCAACTAATGTAAACACTTGGCCTTCTATAAAACTACTTGTTAGTTAATTAAAAGAAGTCCTTTCATTACTGTTACTATTATAGCCATTGGCCTCTGTAGATAAACTTAAATATGTGACTAAAACATAAATGAGGTCAGGCTGTTACAAATGAGAAAATTAATCATTTGGGGCCAATTAAACATTTAAGAAAACATATGGGGACATAATTTATTAGCACTTTAGAAAAAATAGATAGAAATAAGAGGACTGCTCTCCAGGTGCACATATTATGCAAGTATAGGATACTGCAAACTGGTAGGGTTGCTATTTTTAGCATATTAAAAAAAAAGGATGTTCATCTCTATTGAAATTTCAGAGAAACAGCAAATATTTTTTAGTATAGAATGTCTAAAATATTTATGAAACACACATACTGAAAATATATTCATTTTTTTATTTGAAATTCAAAAGTAATTGGGCATTTTCTGTTTTATGTGGCAAACCTACATACTGGGGAAAGATGTTATATAAATGTTTAAAAAGTGATTACTCTAATAATTTAATCATTTTGTAATTAAGGAAACATAAAGGAAGAAATAGTTCTGAGATATTTTCAAGAGAAGCTTGGAATACAATCTTAGTCATTGTGTTAAGCTTAATAGGGAAAAAAATAATTTTGCTTTTGTTTTGGCTTCAGTTTTCAATTGCTATTGAACATACAATATGTATTTATTTTGAAGTAAAAAAATCACTTGGTAAATAAATGCTGCAGACATAAACCAAGGACCAATGCTTCAAAAGTATTTATTCAGTATAAAATGTCAGAGCAGCTTTTTATACTTGCAAATACATAAGATGTAAATTGGAAATTGTTTACATTTCAACACATCTATTGTATAATAAATTCAGAGAATAAGAGATTATAGTTTCTATTTGATCATCCTTTTTAAATTCCTTCAGTGTTTTCATTTTTCTATAATGTAGTTGAAAGAGGGAAAATCAGAATTGGCAATATTTTCTAATCAAACTGTTTTAATTATGTAGGTAATGTAAATGACACAGAAGTCTGCATATTAATAATGCTCTTTTCAACATTGTACAGCTTGTGATACTTAATAGCTGTGAAATCTGGAGTGATTTATGTGATCTCAGAATTTTCTATGTATCTTATGAATAGAGGATTCAGCATTATCACATCTCCATTATAATGATTATATATAGATAAAATGTTTCAAAATGTACCACACATGAGGCACTCTAAGTGCTTTGTAAACATTATCTACTTTAATATTACACTATACATGAGTGTTAAGATATTAATTATTTGAAAAACAGCATAAGTACTTTATTTTAAGAGAGTAAGTTTTGCTAGATATAGCATGTAACCCTCCTCATGGTAATGCTAGATAGAGTAAAAATCCATTGCTGAAATTGCACAAAAATAAGTAATTCATAAAGGCCAAAAAATATGAAGAAAGGTGGAGCTCTGGAAGCAAGGTTCAAAAATGGTCTTCAACTGAAGGATTTTGTGGAATGGTAAAGACTTTGCGCTTTTTAAAAACAGGGCCTTCCCAGTGGCGCGGTGGTTAAGAGCTGGCTTGGGATGCCAGAGGGCCCCGGTTCAGATCCCACACATGAGGGCAAGTGACACTGCCCTCTACAGCTAAGATGCTGAACAATAGCTCAACCTGGAGCT
>NW_017733501.1:28674-36956 GCF_001890085.2 Hipposideros armiger | reverse complement strand
AGAGGGAGAGAGAAAGAGAACGACAGAGAATAAAAAAGAGATCATAAAAGCAAACAGAAAAAAGGCAATTTACGTAAAAAAATAACAGCAGTTTGATTAATGTCTGACTTCTCAGAAACAAGAATAGAGACAAAATGCAATAGAAAGTTTTTGTTAATGTGTTTATAAAAATAAATATCAAACTAGAAATATAGATGCAATGAAAGTATCTTTCAAAAACAAGGCTGACTGGTGGCATTTTTCACGGAAAAAATAAACATTGGAGGTTTACTGCCTACAGATTCTCATTAAATAGAATTCCAAAGATGAATTTCAGGAATAATAAAAATGATAACAGAAGTAAATTCTGAAATATAATAACAAATTAGAAAAAAGATATTGAAACATGTGCCTAAATTCTAAAAAATATCATTTTCTGAGACAGTAATGATACACTCTAAATGTGGGAGTAAAACAACAGAACTAAAACACAAGGAAAAGTAGCATGTACTCAGTGTGACAGTATGATTCAAGTTGAAATATATAAAGTGTTCTGTTCAGAAGAGTAAATATACTAATTAACTAGCAAGTCATTAGAGTGCAAGTCTTTGAAAGATATTAAAGAACACTTAAATGAAAGGGAAAAAATAACATATTCTTAAATACACAATTTTAGTAACATAAATGTGAGACTACTTCCTCAACTTAAAATACCCTTTCAAAATTAAAGGAAAAAAAATCTAAAAATCTCAACAGCATTTTATGTGGAATGTGGTAGGGTGATTCTATATAAAAGAGTGAAAAACCAAAAACAGTCAGGGTACTTACTATTCAAGAAGAAAAATAAGGTGAGAAAATTTCCTTTGAATCATTGTTTTATTAAAAGCTATAATATTTAAAACAGAGTGGTGTTGATGAAGAGATAGACAAATAAACTGATGGAATAAAATAATAAGACCAGAAACTATCACATTAATGAATGCAGATTTGATTAACAGCCGAGTGGGCACTGCAGGTCAGTGGGGAGAGGAGAGCCATTCAATAAATAATATTGGGAAACTTGGTCATCTATTTGAATAATAAAATAAAATTGGATTCATATCTCACAATCTACATAAATATTACACGGATTAAAGACCTATGCATAGCTATAGGGAAATATCTTTATAACTGGTGGAAGAAAAATTTTAATCAAATCATAAAAAGTACATAGCCAAAAGGAAGAGACTGATAACTTAATGATACAAAAATTGTAAGAACTTGTGTTTATCAAAAAACACCTTACAGATAAAGAAAATACAGGTAATGAGCTGTAAAAGATATTTCTAGTATTTACAACTGGCAGGTAATTAATATTCAGAATACAAACAGTAAGAACAGATGATTTATAAAAAAAATAGGTAAAAAACATGAATAGACATTTTGCAGAGGAGGAAATATAAATGTTTCTTAAACTTGTTTTAAAACGCTTAAACTTAACAGTAATCAAGGAATTTGAGGTTAAAATCAGAACCCAATCCCAAAACATAGCCACCAGATTGCAAAAATTAAAGGTTTGTTCCGTATTAATGGGGACTGAGTGTATATGATAAATAATTTAAAAAATGCTTTATGACCAAGCAAATCTATCCCCACATATATAGAGTAACTCTTACACATTTGTCTCAAGAGTTATTTACAAGAACATATTCTAATAAAAAATTGTTTGTAACAGCAAGAATAGGAAACAACCCAAATAAACTATCAAAAGTGGCTTTCAAAAGGTACTGAGTTATACAGTGAAATGCTATAAAGCATTGAAAATAAATGTTCTATCACTATTACAGGATGAACCTTAAAAACATAATATTGAGCAAACAAAGTCGATTCATAGGAGAATGCATAGGTTATGATTCCATTCACACAAATCTCCAAAACATATGAAGCAATACATATTATCTAGACTTACATACATAGGTGGTAAAATTATAATGAAAGTCAAGTGAATGATTTACACAGTCTTCAAGAGTGTATGGAGTTGGGTAGAACAGTGCTGGCAGCTGATGATATTCACTTTTTAAGTCTAGTGGTGATTACATAGGTGCTTTTAAAAATATTGCTTTCCAAAATGCATATGTTTGATTTTAATTTCCTTTTTTTACTGATATCAATGTATGATTGATATCAGAATTAATTTTGTATGTGAAACTTAAAATGTCATGTGGGCCAGGTGATTGAGTTAGACCAGATGCTGCTGCTCCTAGTATGCTAGCACTCCATAAATTGGCTCATTAAAGAACAAATTTTAGGATGTTTTCTTCTCATCACCTGTGCTGAGTTTAATTAAAAACACACATAATAACCTGAACTGAGAGGCCGGATGCTCTCCTGTAGCAGGAGAAACTTCTCTCAATTATACAGTGACATTCAACACTGGAATTAATTCTTGAAGGAAATTATTGAATATCCTTCCAAGGATTCTTTTAAAATTTGCTTTAAAATTAGCATATTACATATAAAGTTTTGCATGCTTATTCCTAAATAAAATGCTTCATGATTATTTGGGAATAAAATGTTTTATTCCTAAATAAAATATAATATTTCATGATGTAGTGGAAAGAATACTGGGAGTGGAATCACAATTTTAGTCCACGATGCTTTTGTCTCTTATAAACATAACCTGACTGCTAGTATCATCATCTGTCTAATGGCCATACCTTATTGTGTTGTGTAAATAAATAATCATATGAAATTATGTTAATACTAATGGACTTCACATATGTAGTTATTCTTAATTTTTAACCATTCATTTTTAAGTGAGAATCTCTACATATTTTTAAGTACATTATATAGACCTTGATATCTCTTAAAGTCACCCCTTTCAAATGTGCCAACCTTGAAAAATATCCCATCAAAATATACCTTTTTCCTCTTATTGCTCAGGGTCCTGCTTTTCTGAGCTGATGAATAATGAACCTTTAGCCATGTCAGTGAGGCTATGTCTAATAATGTCATGGTAGCCTAATTAATTTTGGCTACATAGTAGCATTGTAACAAAATAATTTAGGAAAAAATCAGGCTGAATAGTTATTTCATAAATAAGGCAACACTCTTTATAACTGGAAAATTAAATACGGTGAAGATAGTAAGAACATTTATGGACATATTTTTGGTGGGCATGGTATTCTATATTTGAATTCTCCCTTCACCTGAGTCCTTCTCAAGGTGTAATGCTTGTATTTATGTTTTCATGTTGATTAATTAGAAATATTTTTGGAAAATACAGCTATAGGACTTAAGTACCTCTCCTTGATTAACCCNAGCATCACATTTTTAGGACTAGAAAGAGCTAGAAAATATGAGATGCCACTGAAATCCCCTGTATCAGTCTTCTCTCTTGATCTCTCTATTTATACCCTGGTTCGAAACCCCTAAAGCTGATCAGTTGTTCATTTGCTAACTACTTCTTTCAACACATACTTATTATATACTTATAATATTCCAGATACTTTTGGTCCACCCTGTAAGTCCCAGTGAGACAAGTTAACTGAAACTGATAACTCATGGAAGCTCACATTCTGAATGATCACAGTATGTTGAGACTAGAAGGTTCTTCCTTGAATATTAAGTATATGTAGTGAATTTATATATAAAATTTTACAAAGGTGGGGAGGGTGTGTGAGTAGGGAGCTGTGTTTGGTAAACTCTAATCTGCCCATTACTCTCACCCTAAAAAATTCTAAAGATCTAAGTGCCAATCAGGTGCCTATGAGTCATTTCAAGTGGATCTGCTAAATTCACACTTGTACAGGCAGTTCCAGATCTCAAGAGAGGGCTTCCAAGTGCAGTTGTGTGAAATCTGCAACTTAGACCAAAGACAGCAATCTGTGCAGCTCAGTCTCTGCTTGGACATGTGTGATGGCTCCCAGAGAGAGAGGTCAGGATTGCTGGAAGTCACCAGTTTATCAATCTGATTTAAGTCAAAAGACTAGGTAAGATCCCGTGGGAGAAACTGTTGAATCAAAAGAGGGTCTAAGACCTAGCCCTGAGGAACTCCAAGGTTTTGCGCTTAAATAAGGAAGGAAGGGTCGGCAATAATCTTTATATGGAGCAACCAGAGTGG
Organism: Hipposideros armiger; assembly: GCF_001890085.2. Lineage (NCBI taxonomy): Eukaryota > Metazoa > Chordata > Mammalia > Chiroptera > Hipposideridae > Hipposideros > Hipposideros armiger. The sequence continues at coordinate 32,875 of NW_017733501.1, read as the reverse complement.
ATGGAGGAATACCAGTCGTGTTCTAGCCCAGGGGTCGGCAAACTGCGGCTCGCGAGCCACATGCAGCTCTTTGGGTACATACATGTGGCTCTGAGATAAATTGAAAACGAAAATAAAACTATCATAGTTTCATTTATAAAATGTTTAAAGGATATTATTCACATAATGGTGATTTCATTTGCTTTATGGCTCTCGAACAATGTTTACATTGTTGAGAGGGACAGGATTGGCTCTTCTGTCTCGAAAGTTTGCGAAACCCTGTTCTAGAGCTATTCCACAGAAAGGGAAAAGTCAGCAATTCCAAATACTGAAGAGAAGGAGAGCTGGGACTNTTCTGGAGCCTGGGTGCTCAGATACGTATCCTGCCTTCACTCTTTATTAGCTGTATGACTTTAGGTGACTTAATAACTTCTTCTCAAAGGCTTGTTGTGAGGATTAAATAAGTTAATATATGCCAAGTGTTTAGAACAGTGCTCGGTATATTTCAAGTAGTTATTTAAGTGCACGCTCTTATAACAACTACAATTACTTTTACATAGGTGCATAAACTTTTCATCCATTTTTCATGTCACTTTTATGCTTTCCTTCTGTGTCACCTCTGGAGTTACATTATGAGCTCATCCTCCTTGGCTTGATGCTCCAGGGCCCTTGGGTGTTCGTCAGCTTTGTCCATCTTCCTTTTTAGTCCTTTTAATCAGGGTGGTGGGGTTTGTTTTTTTAATTTCAACAACTATATTTTTTGCCTTTCAAAAATCTCTAATTATTTTTGTTTGTTCTCCTTGTGGGTATGATATGTTCCTATATCTCCCTGTATATATTAATACTAATATATATTAAGTATATATTTTAAAAAATCTGTTCTGCTTGCTGTTAACTCTTGACACTTGTCGGTCTAGGGATTAGATTTTCTGTATCTGTTTTAGGGTTCTCTTTAATATTTGTTGCTTATTTGTGCCCTTTCCTTTGTACCTGAAATGTCCTGTGTGACTGTCTCCTCTTTTTATTCAGAGAGAAGCATGCAAGCTCATGTGTAGCAGTTCTCTTTTTTAGGGATGGAGAGAGCAGCACCCCTCTCAGTTGGTTTTCCAAGTGTGGGCACTCAACAAAATGTTGGAGGCCATTTAGGATACATTCATGCCTGTCTTTTCTTAAACTCTTTCGTTTGCCATTTCTACCTGGAGAACTTCCCATCCCTGTTGCCAAGGGTGACCTACCTCCCTACTCCTGCTGTGATACCACAACAGATAAGTGTGCTGGTTCCTCCTTAGCCCCTCTTGTTCACAGGCGCCAGCGTAGACCATCATGATGTCACTTCTGTCTTTTGCTGCTGTGGTTTGCTCTGTGGCCTGCTTTCTTTATGCTTTCTATTTCTCAGGGATTCTCTAGAATTTCTAGTTCATCTTGAGAGATTCCTTTGGTTTTTGAGTGGGGCTATGTATTTATTTTTATATGTAACAAAATCGTGTCTCTGAAAGTGAAGCAGAAGGAGAAGGTTGTATAATGTATTTGAGTCTGCCTTCTTCTTGAATCTGAATTCAATAGATATCATAGTGAATTAGTGTCCCTGTCTTAACCCCCAGAACCTGTGAATGTGACCTATTTTTTTTTAAAGGGTCATCATGAATGTCATTAAATTAAAGCTCTCAAGATCAGATCATCCTGGATTATCTGGATGAGTTCTAATCCAGTTAAGTGTCCTTGTAAGGGGCACACAGGGAGACAGAAGAGAAGGCCAGTAAAGATGAAGGCAAAGATTGGAATTCTGCAGTCAGGAGCCAAGGAAACCAGGAACCTCCAGGGCTGGAGGAGTCAAGGAAGGCCTCTCCCTAAGCTTTCAGAGAGAGAGCAGTCCTGCTGACACCTTGATTTGGGTCTTCTGGCTGCCAGACTGTGAGAGGGTAAATTTCTGTTGTTTAAAGGGTCCACATTTGTGGTAATTTGTTATGGAAGACCTAGGAAACTAATGCAGATATCCTCCTCCATGACTACCCACAACATCAATTTTATGAGAAAATGCCGCCTCCTACCTAACAAAGAAAATTAAGACCAGTACACAGAGCTTCTTCAATTTCCCCTTTGTCACTTACAAATGTGTTTTTAGGTACATCCATTCCTACCTCCCATGTCCCTGTTACTGTTCAATGTTAACTTTATATCAGTGACCCCATCTCACTTCTGCCTAGACTTTACTGACTAACTGATCTCACTTTATAATCTAGTAGAAATATTCTTTTAAATATGATCATGGCCAAGCCTCCTCCAAATAAAAAAAAAATACTTAGGCTTAATGCATTACCCTCCAACTTCTGCCCTATGCTCTGACTTTATTTCACAGCCAATCTGAGAGAGCAGCCTGTACTCACTATCCTTTCTGTATCATGTATCTCAGCCTAGTGCAGTCTCTCTCTGGAGCCCAACAGGCCACCGAAAGTTGGCAATGCCCATACCCTTCCCATTTCCAAAGCTTGGATACACTTTTGATTCTTACCTTAATTGACCTCACTTTGGCATTTGACTCTGATCACCACCCCCAGCATGGAGAATCAATCTACTTAGTATCTCTGTGTTTCTTCTGATTGGCTAACTGTCCCTTCTTGATTTCACACATAGGATTCTTTCCCCCTCATCCCCCTTAAATGTCAGGAGTATTATCCAAGCTTCTGCCTTTGTCCCTCTCCTCTTCCCACATTATGTGATCTCCAGGTGACCTCATCCATACCCATGATTTTTCTTAATTTCCTACCCTGGGGACTCTGGGTTATAGCCTCATAATGTGGAACTTAGTTTTGGGCTTCAGTCCTAAACATCCAACTGCCACCTACACATCTACATTAGGATGTTCCAAGGACATATCAAACTTCAATGTTTATCTTTGACATGCTCCCATCTCTACTCTAAACCTGTTACTCTGTATCACCCGTTTTAGTGGATACACTCTCCATTCAAACAATCAAACAAACAATATTTGTCACATCCAGAAGCTCTTTATGTGCCGTCCCATATCTTTGTACTCCCTGATTAAGCAACTATTCTATTCTGGTGCGTGGGATATAAAATTGGATCTAGAATAATAGATGGTTTTTATCTCACCACCATATCCTATTGATTTGTAGGGTCTGCCTAGAGGACAGGGTTGAGAAGGGTAGTGAGGTCACCTCCAGGGTCAGAAGGAAGGCTGCTGTGATTGATCATAGGTGGACACAATGACAAGAACATAAGGGAGCAGCAGTGTCTGGCCCTGAATTTATTTTCTAGGATCATACATTCAAAAAGTCACAGGACAAGTATGTATTTGCATGTTTGTGATTTGTGATGAATTATTATAGCAAATAAATGGAAGAGCACAAAAAGGATGTGTTAGGCAAATGGAACAAAATCAGAAAGGAGTGGAGTGGAACTGAGGGGATATTTAGGAGAAGCTCAAAACTTAATTTGCGTAGAGCCACAGCTTGTATTCAAATGTAGTTGATGGCAGAAATGTATGTTGAACCCTAACTGGTTAAGGCCATTCATGCCAAGTTAGAAAATTTGTGTTTAAAATAATGTGGAAAGATAGAATCCTTGCCTTGCTTCCATTGATAGAATTTATTGTTTTATTCCATTTTTTTTAAAATTCTCTTGTAGGGTAAATTGAAAGAATAAAATGATACAAGGTTAAGCAATAATAAGCTAAGAAAATAGAAACATTTTGTGAAAATACAGATTTTTTTTCCACTTTAATTAAGAAATAGGAGTAACTGGGTAATACATCTTCTGTCTGCTGTGTCCTACCATCTGTTTGTTTCATGACCCCTGGCAATAGTTGTAGGCAGAGACAGAAGCCAGCCCAGGAGTGGGTGCACCACATTAATTTTCGCTACAGCCTCAGAGTAAGTTCCCATATTGCAGTCCTTTTAGGGAAAAACTTCTGTCACTCTACTTGACAGCAGACACCTCAGCTAATAAGTGATAGCTTTATGAATTCTGTACAGCCGTGAGCACAAGTAATTGATCCAAGTATTCTACTATTGTTTATGCTTAGATTTTTTTTCTCTCACTATCAGAAGATTTGAGGTTTGCAAATAGATTCTTTTTATTTTTTTATTTTTCTTTAAAATATTTTACTGGTTACAAAAACTAATAGGGGTAATAATGATTCATGAGTAACAGCATACACTTACAAATTGCAAAAACAATGTATTTTGGTGTTATAATTTTATAT
>NW_017733501.1:19630-24139 GCF_001890085.2 Hipposideros armiger | reverse complement strand
TATTCTAGGTCATAAGACCTAGGAAGTACCTGACACATAGTAAATGCTCAAAAATATGTGTTGAATGTATGTATGAATGAATGAATTAGCTGGTACTTACTCATAATTTATTTTCAATTTCTTATTTTCTATGTCAGGATAAGAATTTATACCTTGAGTACCTCCCAGGCAAAATGAAGAAGGTTTTTTGAAAATTGATTAAAATGTATCAATTAAAATGTGATTTAATTATATAGTACTATGATACTTAATGTGGTAACTTGTTCCATAAACACAAATAAAACCGGGGCCAAAAAACTCAATATACACATAAATGGTTTAATTATTAGAGAGGTGTTCTTAATAATCTAAGTAAAAGAGATTGAAGGCAGGGTTCACCACAACAGATACCTTCTCAGAGTATGATGTTGGAGTACATTTCACAAGATAACCGTTGAGTTTTGTGGCTATCCCTTTATGTTCCTGCCACTGCTTAAAATGATCCTTTGAACTTTATTTGTAGCACATAACTCTCTGAGAGTTGTAGAAAAAAAAATGCTTTTATTTTCATCTCACTCCTCTCTTACATTTATCGGTAGAAATATATTTTTTTTCTTAGAAACAATGTATATACCTCCCACCATCAGATCAAGAAAACCAAACAAGCATTTAATTAACTCTCTCAGACAGAACATTGGAAAGGTAAACTCCAGTTCTCTTTATCTACTCTCCAGCTGTTGGTCAAATGCTGCATTTATATGGCCTTCCTGTTTTCTGACAGTGTTTGTGAAGCAGAGAAAAACAAATACAATGAAATTGATTTTCAAATGCTTGTGTAGCTTCAGGTTTAAAAAATAAAACAATCCTTTCTTGTGATTCTAAAAAATGTTTTCACTGATTAAAGGACTACTTTTCACATGTAGATAATTACAGAAAAAAAAAGTAATCAGTCTTTATAATAACGCTAAGCACTGTGTCCGCATAAGAATGCACAGCCCTACAAGTGATATTGAGGATATTTTACTAAAACCAGAGTTTAAAAGAAAAATTCAGTTTGAAAGGACATACTAAAGCAGTGACCTCATTCTACTCACTACAAACAGGCAACCTTAGACAACAGGGCTGTCAAAACGGAAACCATGCCAGCTGGAAAGAAAGGAAGACACTAAGCTTCTTTTCTTTCTTTCAAGGAATGCTTTCATAGGGGTCTCTAATGGCATCTCCTGGGCCACAGATAAAAGACAAGTGCAAATGGTTAGGTGGGAATATTGATTAAATGTTTCATTTTATTAAAATTAATTTCCAACTTAGAATTATTTAAGGTGGTCAGGTTCTAATTCAATATTAGAATTTTATCTACCTTTAGCCAATTGATAAATATTAACTGCCAGGACCTCTGAAACAATTTACTCAGTTTGATATTTTCCATTTGCAAAATATAATATGATTAGGAAATTGACAACTAAAAAAATAAATGGGGCTTAATCTGAATATTTTTATTAAATATTATTAAAATATTCATTTTAATCATGAATATTTTTTTATTCATGAAGCTCCCTTTGGAAATCTTACCTTGATACCTAGCACATGTTATAGGCTCAAATATTTAATGTTGTATTGATCTGCAGTTGCATGGTAGGTGTTTGGGGTGGTAGGTTTAAATTTTCCCAGAACTCCCATTAATTCTCATTTCTTAGGTCATCAATATTTCCAATAAATAAAACATCAAAGAAGAAACAAAATAAAATATGGGCATCTCTCTGAAACATGATAAAAATGACTTTACAATATTTGGGGCAGTTATTTTCTGTATAAATAAAGTTACATAAAATATTAATCTTTCTCAAGCCAGTCACATTCTGCACTTAATATTCCAAATAGGGATCTTCCAAATCTGTGCCTTGGTTATAAATAGCAGTCATACTAGAAGTCCATTCTTTATATGCACTCTCCCACTTTGATAGACAATTATTTCACATCATCATCTCTTTACTAAAATTTCTGACCCTCCCTCTTCCATTTTCACTCTCAGCTGATGATATTTTTCTATTTAAATTACAAAACAGACACACACAGAAGAGAAATTCTCCAAACTCTCAACACCATACAACCCACCTGCCTGCGTCTGGATTCATCTCTTTTGCCTTTATTCTAGTTCGTGTGGAAAAGGGTGTCCATCCACCCAAAGGCTTCTGTCAACTCCTCTTTCCTTCTCATCTACTTACTTACTCAAGTTCCCCTTCTAGAACTCTACTCTACCTTAAGTTTCCTCCATTCTCACTTATGACCCTTTTTCAGTCTCACTTGTGGGTTCCTTCTTATCTCCCAACCTCTAAGTGTGAGAATGTCCTGGGGCTCAAGCCATGGACTCCTCTCCTATCTTTATGTAGCTCTTTGCTGATTTCTTCTGNACTTATTTGAAAGGGAGTTTTCCTAGAATTGAGGAGTTGACTGCTTGGAGTGATTTGGCTAACTGGTTATTTTATCATTGTGCAGATCGTTATTTAAACCCTATTTTATATCCTTGTATTCTCTCCCTTTGCTTTACTGATATAGATACTTTGTTTCAACTCTTTGTCCCCTCAGACCATAAAACACCACTACTTCTTTTCAGGGATGTACTTCCCACCTGCTGGTAATTGGATCCTCTTTCTCCTCCTCTATGAACTTAGTCTATCTACTATAATTTCCCTATTTTCTATATTCTACTTCCTTTAAAGTAGCTATTTGACATTAGGCTATAGTCAGGATTCTGGTGGTTGCAAATGACAATTCAGACTAATGGAAGTAAATATGAAAATGTATTGGGTCACAAATTTGAAGACCATAGAAAGAGGTAGTCTTAGAAAAGACTGTATCCAGGGGCTCACATGAGAACATCTTTCTTCCATCTCTTCACTCTACCTCGCTCTGTGTGTTGACCAAATTGCTTTCACCAAATATCATTCCACGGGGGACCCAGTGTGGACAAAGGTAGCTTCAGACCTTTTCCCTACAAGCCAATAGCTGCAGAAAAGAGAGGACTTTGAGTTTTCCACAGCCAGTCAATGTGCCCTGGATTAGAACGTCTGCCAGAATCAAATAGAATGGTGGTGGGGAAGGAGTTGTTTCCCAATAGAAAACTGTTTCATCAGAAGTGAGGAAGGAATATGCAAAGCAATAGGAGTCCTCTACATACGTTTGTTTCTTATCCGTCCTATATTGCTCTCTCTTTAATTATTCCTGTTTCTGCCAATGACCTTCTCTCTCTCTTTGGTCATCTAAGTGCTGCTCACATTTTTCCTTGCTCTCTTGCTTCTCATCTTTCCGTGATGGACTTTTTGACTCAAACATCTACTAAAAGTTTTCCTCCTGTCTTTATTAAGGACATCATCCTTCAAAAAAATTAATGACTTTTTTTTCAATCATAGTACAGTAAAACCTTGGATTGCGAGTGGTTTGCGAGTGTTCCTCAAGACGAGCAAACATTTCTAATACATGTTAACATGGTAAATGAGCGATGTCTTGCAATACAAGTAGTTTGCTTCTGGAACGAATTATGCTCGCAAACCAAGGTATTGCTTGATTGCACTGCATTTGGCATTGTTCAGAACTGCTTCTTTCTTGATTCTGTCTCCTCCCTTAGCCTTTCTAACACATCTCTATCCTGCATGTTTCTCTAACTTGTACCTGTTTTTGAACTTCTTTCCTTTGTTCTTCTGTTATCTGTTAATTAAACAGGTGTTCCCCAGAGTACTATTATTTTATTCCAATATGCAATCTCGCTTTGTGCTTGATTTACTTTCTGTAGCTTTGATTATATCTAAATGACAATAAAAGCAAATTCTGTATCTTTGGCCCAGAATATTATCCTGAAGTAAAAACCTGCATTTCCAACTATCACCAGGCACACACAAAAACCACAATACAGACATCCTTCAAGTTACTTCACATAGCTTTATGGTGCTTCACAAATATTGTACTTTGAAACTTAAAGATTTGTGACAACCCTGCATGGAGCAAATCTACTGGTGCCATTTTTCTGACAGCATTTGCTCACTTCATGTCTCTGTGTCACATTTTGGTGTCTCTCGCAATATTTCTAACTTTTTTCATTATATTTGTCATGGTGGTCTGTAATCAGTGATCTTTGATGTTGCTATTGAAATTGTTTTCGGGTGTCACGAACCATGAACATATAAGATGGTAAAACTTAATCGATAAGTATTGTGTGTGTTCTCTCTGCTCCACTGACCAGCCGTTCCCCTGCCTCCCTCCCTCTCCCTTGGGCCTCCCTATTCCCTGAGATGCAACACTATTGAAATTAGGCCAGTTAATAACCCCACAATGGCCTCTAAGTGTTCAAGTAAGAGGAAGGGTTGCACACCCTTCACTTTAAAATTAAAAGCTAGAAATGATTAAACATAGTGAAGAAGGCATGTTGAAAGCTGAGACAGGCTGAACACTAGGCCGCTTGTGCCAAACAGCCAAGCTGTGAATGCAAAGGAAACGTTCTTGATGGAAATTAAAAGCGCTACAGCAGTGAACACA
>NW_017733501.1:13996-15570 GCF_001890085.2 Hipposideros armiger | reverse complement strand
CTATATTGCATCTCTCTTAAAGTGGAAGTCAAAGCTAACAAGAGTTTGTTCCCTCCTAATACTTTATTCTAATACATTGCTCTCTAGGCATACCAGTCTACTAGCCACCCCACCCTCAGGTCTCTTGCACTTGTAGTTCTCTCTGCCTGGAATGTTCTTGTCCCAATATCTACACAGTTAATCACCCTGTTTATTTCAGATCTTTAATCCAATTCTGTCTTTGCAATAAGACCTTCCCTGACTGCATCTTAAATTTGCAACCTATCCCATTGTTATTTCACATCTCTTATTTTCTACTTTATTACTTTTTACAATTTTTATCATTTGTTATGCTGTGTATTTTACTAATTTAGTTTTTGTCTTCCCCCTGCAAGAAAGTAAGCTCTGTTAGGATAGAGATGATTGTTTATTCCTATTACTAATGTATCCCCAGCATCTAGAAAGTTCATCTGCACTTACTAGACATTCTAAATGTGACCTATTAGCTTTGCATAAATTACCCAGTATACAGGTATATAGGTAAAAGGTTTACATAAAAGACTTTTTGGATATGCACACATCTACTGTATATAGGTTGAATGTGTTATATTGATCTAGAATGCAAATTCCTAGAAGTTCTGTTGTGCTTTTATGGGGGAGATTCACTAAAACATAAACCCTAACAATTTCAAATTTATAAGAAATTATATATTTATTTTTGAGACTACAGTAAACTTGAAAATTATTTATATTAAAGATATATTTTAAAAGGTATTTTATACATGTTTCAGTAGGGACAATTTAAATATATTGTTACAATCAAAATAAAATAATAAAGATTTAATCCAGTAATTACAACTGAGTTCAAGGCTCTTTGAAAAACACATTTGATTGTAATCACAACACCTCTTAAACTGGACATTTGACCATATTTAAATTAATTTTGACCATATTTAAATTAATTTTGAAATTGACTGCTATTAAAATATTTGGAGAACTTATCATTTTTAAACTTCATTCTCTATTTGTACTTAATATAGGTCTAGGGGTGTTGCAACACCCCTCAGAGTTTTTTTATCATCAATATGTTGAACAATGTAGATAGCATTCTCTAAAGCACAAGAAAAGTGGTTATAAGTTGTTTTTTCATTTTTCCTGTTAAATATATGTCTGTGTTTTAATGTATATATTTGTTTATTTGGGGCTGTGTATATATTTTAGATTTGCTTGCATAGGTACATAGAAATGTACACTCAAATAATTTAAAATAGTTTTGGTTGGTCATCAAAATTAACTTTTTTTAGTTTAGTACTAGTGTATGTGTAGGTGTGTGTATTAAGCTTATCAGTCAATATCTGATGCTAAGATCCACATTAAAAATATGTAAAGAAAAATTTTTTCAAGATGCTTGCATTTTAGTATCTGTGATATAATTCTAATCTTTGTTCAACTATTAGTATCATGTAGTAAACTTCATAAATATCATGACTACCTGCATCTTTCATTTTATGATTGATATTGAGAATTTAGCACCATAATTGTGTTCTGTGGAGCTACTTATATATCCTGATACTAATGGATTTATATTATAGGAT
>NW_017733501.1:5623-6916 GCF_001890085.2 Hipposideros armiger | reverse complement strand
CATGTATTTTAATTTCTTTTGAGTAAATACTTAGGAATGGGATTGGTATGTCATAGGGTAAATATATGTTTAAGTTCACAAAAACCGGCAGAACTGTTTCCAAAGTAGTTGTTTCATTTTACATTCCTACCAGCTATGTGTGAGAATTGCCAGTACTAGAACAGGTAAAACTAATCAATAGTAAAAAACAACCAAACAATCAAACAAACAACAAACCAACCAACAAAGAAAAAAAAAAAGCAAAACCAAATAAATGGTTTGTTTCAGAATGGATAGTTCCAAAGCAACTACTTAAGAAAATGATGGCTTTGACCTGAGTACCCTTATGGCCCATTTTCACAGAAAACAAACGTATACCTTGATAAGAGTAGTGGTCAGATGTCTCCAATTTCATAATAAACATTCAGCCCTTATTTCCACCTCTCCCTTTTCCAAAGCTTATGTTCTACCAATTATAGACTGTGAACATTGTACATTCTTTTCCCAGATCTTAGGAGTTAACTGTCTGCTTTCCAATTTTTATCATCCGCTTAACTGAGAGAGTTGATATATGTGGAAGATGGTCTATTTTACCAACTATTTATGCATTACTCTAGGAATTCTGTTATGCTCTATTATCAGGTTAGATGATGAAAATGCCAGTCACCTGGAACATGCTATTTTGCCACTCAGGGAATTCATTTAGTTTTTCATTTGAATTTAAAATAAAGACCTCAGTTTTTTTTCATGTTGTTGTTTCAAAGTTGAAATTTTGTTGATTTTTCCCCAACTTTATTGAGATATAATTGACATATAACATTGTGTAAGTTTAAGGTATACAATGTGATGATTTGATGCACATATATATTGTGAACTATTGACCACAATAAGGTCTGTTAACATTCTCCACCTCACGTAATTCCCATTTAGTTGTTGTTATGGTGAGAACATTCAACCTCTACTCAACAGCAATTTTCAAGTATACAATACAGTATTATCTTATAATACTATAGTCACCATGTTGTACATTAGAGCCCCAGAACTTATTCACCTTATAACTGCAAGTTCGTACCTTCGATCAACATCCCCCCATTTCCCCCACCCCTCCACCCCCAACAACCACCAGTCTACTCTGCTTTTCTACGACTTCAATGTTTTGAGATTCCACATGTCAGAATCATAGAGTATTTGTCTTTATCTGACTTATTTCACTTAGCATAATGCACTCAAGCTCCATCCATGTTGTCACAAATAGGAAGATTTCTCTCTTCTTTTTATGGCCGAATAATATTCCATTGTGTATGTATGCCACGT
>NW_017733501.1:1636-4583 GCF_001890085.2 Hipposideros armiger | reverse complement strand
CAGTACCACACTGTTTTGATTAGTGTAGTTTTGCAATATAGTTCAAAATCAGGATACTTCCAACTTTGTTCTTCTCAATATTGTTTTGGTATTTGGGGTATTTTGTTTCATATAAATTTTAAGATTGTATTTCTGTGAAATTTGGCACTAGAATTTTGGTAAGGATAGCATTAAATCTATCCTTGATTACTTTTGGTTAATATGGAGTATTCTGAATCTGATTATCTAATGCCTCTACCAGTGATTTGTTTGTTTTCATATATCTTCATGTTATTAATTATCATGCTTTCATTTTAGCTTGAGGAACTCTCTTTAGCATTTTTTGTAAGGTAGTTCCAGTAGTGATAAATTCCTTCAGTTTTTATTTGGGAAAGTCTTTTTTTTTTTTTGCCTTAGTATTTGAAGGACATCTTTGCTGGATAAAGTATTCTTGGTTGGCAGTTTCCTTATTCAGCACTTTGAATTGAATATATTATTCCATTCTCTCCTGGCTTGCAAGGTCTCTGCTAAGAAATCTGCTGATGGACTTATGGAGTTTCCCTTGTATGAGAGAATTTTTTTTTTCTCTTGCTGGTCTTTTTCTCTGTCTTTGATTTTAGGCAATTTATTATAATGTACCTTTGAAGAAAATTTTGGATTGAAATTTTGGGGTGACATATTTCTTCATGAACTTGGATGTTCAAATCCCAGGTTTGTGAAGTTCTCAGCCATAATTTTTTTAAAGAATCTTTCTATCCCTATCTCTCTCTTGTCTCCTTGTAAGATTCCACTGATGCATACATTTTCTCTTAATGGTGTTTCATAAGACTGACAGGCTTTATTTCTTTTCATTCTTTTATTCTTTTTGTTTCTCTGACTGAAAAATGTCAAAAGATCTGTCTGTGAGCTCATTGATTCTTTCTCCTGCTTGTTCAAGTCTGCTATTGGAGCTCCCTTTTGAATTCCTTCATTTAGTCACTGTATTTTTTAGTGCTAACATTTCTGTTTGATTCTTTGTATGCTTTCTACCTCTTCGTTGAACTTCTCATTTTCTTCTTGTATTGTTTTCCTGATATCACTAAAGTGTTCATCTGTGTTCTTTTGTAGCTCTCTGAGCATCTTTAGAAAAATTATGTTGAATTATTTGTCAGGAAATTGCTGTATCTTCATTTCTTTGAGAACAGTTACTAGAGGTTTACTGTATTCCTTTGGTGGAGTCATATTTCCCTGATTCTTTTCATCTCACTAGCCTTGTGAAGGTGTCTGCACATTTGAAGAAACAGTCACCTCTACCAGACTTTATGAACCGACTTTGGTAAGGGAAGAATTTCATTGGAAGGTGGGGACATGGAAGAGCATGCTGTGATGCTGGGTCTACTGGTGCAGGTGACCAAGTGTGGGGGCATATGGTGGTCACAAGTTCAGGGTGGGGACAGGTATTGTGGCTCATCAGCTGATATCACTGCGGTCCACAGCATCAACAACTGTGTGATCCTTGGTGAGCACTGCAAGGGGCACACAGAGGCTGCACGAACTGTTTGGGTCCTCAGCAGTGCCTCCAGGTCCAATGGCTAGCTAGGTACATTGCAAGCAGCAAGAGTGGCCAGAGCTAGTGTGTACATTCTTGGATTTGAGGGCCAGCTGGAGATGTTTGTATAATGACTGTGACCATTGTAAACACACAAGAAGTGATATGGGGTCAGGGCATGCAGCAAGGGCCAAGGCCCACTGCAGGCATCCTGGAAGCTGTGGGAGCCCTGGCTGTCCCCTGCACTACAATGTCTAGAATCTGGCCACTGGCACATGGCAGTAGAGGCTGGTGACGGATACCAGGTTGCAGGCATGCAGGTACACAGCTGTAGGGGCTAACTTCATGTGAGCACAGTGGTGCAAGTCAGTGACAAAAGACAGGTGGATCCTGGCACACAGAAGTTCTGGGGACTCTGGCTGCTTGCATGCTGTACTATTGCTGCACGGTGTCTCCATCCCTGGCACAGAGACAGCAATAAAGGCCAGTGATGGAAGTCAAGCTGGCAGCATGCACGTATACAGCAGGAATGGCTAGCCTCAACTGTGTGCATGGCAGTGGGGTTATTCACAGGGCTCTAGGCTGGCATCTTGTACTTGTATAGCTGCAGAGATCTGGGCTAACTGCAAGTGTGATTCCTGGGCTCCTCTGGGGGTGGACAGAGGGAGAAGAGAAGGGAATCAGTGGCTGGTGTCAGTGAAGGCAGACTCCTGTGGGGCGAAAGCTGTTGAAGTCTGTAAAGTGTCTGTGGTGGCTGTGTTGTCCATTGGTTTCTTCAGTGGGGAAAGCTGCTGGGTTTGTCTGCAGAGCAGATCGCTGGGAGCCATGATCATTCCTGATCTGTGGCTGCTATTGGTAAGCCCTGGTTTTCTTCCTTGTCCCTAACTGTCTCTGTTTTTGCTGGTCTGGGAGGTGAAATTGAAGAGAGATCTTCATGCTATGCTAGTGAGGCTGGTAACTCACCCCACTTTCCCTTGTTTATAGAGAAGGAAACTCTTTCCAGCATTCTCTCTTGACACTGAGCAGTGCCAGCTTGGAGAGTGGATGATACACTGGCAAAATAAAGCTTGTGTTCCTTCCTTTTTGTGTAGTTATTCTCAAGTTTTTGTTCTGCTGTGTTGCTGAAGTTTCTTAAGTGGACTCCAGAGCTCTCCCAGAGATGTTTTTGTTTGTGGATAGCTGTCTAATTGTTGATCTTTGTAGTGGGGAGAGAGTGTGGAGCCTCCTATGTCTCCATCCTGGTGACATCACTCCTGAAATCTATATTGATTTTTATAATGAGAGTACTTCTACCTTTCTAGATTTTGTTTCTGATTCCGCTGTAAATTTTATGTATGTGTGACAACTCAAAGTTTTTGGGAGAAGTGAGATACCATGTTTTTAAACCTTCAAAACCAAACGTAAAAAATTCCAAAATAACAATAACAACAAAACTCAGCC
>NW_017733501.1:0-916 GCF_001890085.2 Hipposideros armiger | reverse complement strand
TAAAACATTAAATTATCTTCCTTCTCATATACCACTGTTTAGTTTAATATAAAGCCTAACCTCCTTATGTTTGCTTAAAAAGCCCTATAGATTCCAGTTTACTTCTCCTATCTCATCTTTTGCCTTCCCTTCTTATAGGTTCCCTTTCGCCTTATAGATTCCCTTCTTTTGTGTATAAATGTGTACATGCTCTTTCCTTGAGGTGGAACACTCTACAATAGCTTTTAACCTTTACTATTTAATGAATATTTTTTCTCTGTAATGTACTCCAGCGACTAGGGGAATGGGGTAGAAGCTATTTTTAATTAGTGGTTAGGTAAGCATCTCTGACAGCATGATCCTTGAGTCTCAAGAGGAGACTACATCAACAATCTGAAGAGAAATGAAGATGGCCCAGCAAGGGCACGGTTCCTGACTTGGGGAAAATTACAGAATATTTAATAGAAAAGAAATCTGCATAGCTGAAGAGCAATAGAATGGTGGGAGGGACCAGGGTAGAAAGAATGATAGAAGATAGAGCTGAAGAGGTACTGTGTCTAAATCATGTACACTATCACAGACCATTCTGATGATTTTAAATTTTCATCTCAGATCACTTATAAACCATAAGTTTTAATCAAGTGAGAGGCTTAATCTGAATGATGTTTTGAACTGATTGCTTTGTTTTCTTTGTGAACAGTAGATATAAATGAGAGAGGGTGAAATTGGCAGGTGGGAGACCAGTTAGAAATGTTACTATTGTATCCAGAAAGGATATGATGATGGTTAGGGTGGAAGCTATTAATACAGGCAATCATTTAGAGAAAGAGTCAAATAGGACTTGTTTATGGATAGGGAATTGAGAAAAATGTCTTGCATTTAGGCAGATAATTTCAGAGACTGGTATTTTTCTACAATTTCTTTTTTTTTTTTCTGT
>NW_017733500.1:39789-40741 GCF_001890085.2 Hipposideros armiger | reverse complement strand
ACAACTTGCTGTCGTTTTTTGTTCTTCAGACTAGTTGTGGAGGACGTTGCTTTACTGGCCCAAGTTGGCACCATCATTGTTCTCTTCCCGGGTTAGGCAGATCAGTCGCCGGCTTCTGGACGCCTGCTCACTGCAGCTGCTGGCTGCTCACTCTGGCTGCTCGCTACACACGGTAGCCTATGGCAACCCACTGCAGCAGGGGCTGCAGCCTACGCTGTGGCCAGTGACTCATGGCAGCCCAGCTACACGTTGAACTGTTGTTCAGCATCTTAGCAGTGGAGGACAGTGTCACTGGCCCTCACATGTGGGATCCGAACCGGGGCCCTCTGGCGTCCCAAGCCAGTTCTCAACAATCGCGCCACTCGGCTGGCCCTATTTTCCCATTTTTTAAATTAAAATTTATTAGGGTGACAGGGGCAACAAAACTACATAGGTTTCAAGTGTACAATTAGTTTTTTTAAAAAAACAATTAGATCTTCACTGGAATGAATCCAGTGTAAATAGTAACATAAGTAATTATTATTTTAGTTCTATCTACTTTTCTACACTTCTAAAATTTCCTATGATGATTCTGCTTTCTTTAACTCAGCAAACATTTATTGTGTACACTATTGGTCAGGTTTTGCATTTAGTGAGAGGTTTTTGACTGTGAAACATTACAATTTTTCTGCCTCCCATAAAAATTACAGCCCAGAAAAGTCAAGATGCAAAAAATGTTATCATCAGAGAGATACAGGGTGATAGAAAGGGCATCAAATTCAAGTTTGGCTAATGAGGGATATTTTCCCCAAAGGAATTGTATATAAAACAGTATCTACAATAGCCAAAGAAGGTATGAGTGCCAGGAACATAGCATGAAAATATTGATGCATTTGGACATTACCTTGAAAATAATTATCAGGTTTTCACTAAGGAAAACTCTTGTTAGTGGGAAGAATTGCTATAAAAGAAC
>NW_017733500.1:29018-33675 GCF_001890085.2 Hipposideros armiger | reverse complement strand
ATTATTCTACGTAGTACCAAACCTAAGGTAATCTTATTCTTTCTACAATACATCAGGGGTTGGCAATCTTTTGAGATGGAAGAGCCAATCGTATCCCTCGCAATGATTTAAAAAGTTTACTAGACCCATAAAACAAATGAAATCACCATTATGTGAACAATATCCTTTAAAAATTTTATAAATGAAACTAGGATAGTTTTAGTTTCATTTTCAATTTTACTTCAGAGCTACATGTACGCACCCAAAGAGCCACATGTGGCTCACGAGCCGCAGTTTGCCGACCACTGTTGTAGATGAAGAAACCATGGCACAGAGAGTTAGGGACCTTATGAAAGGTATCACAGTAACTTATAGAATCAGGAAGCAAACCAGGGGTAGAGTGCTGCTAGGGCCTATGCTCTCAAACACTCTACCATTTCTCCATGCAACCCAGTTTTCTCCCTGATCTCATTGCCAGCTTTGTACTGGGAAGTGTGGCCCCGCAGAGACTTCGCCCTGAAGGAAGAGACAGAACGACAGACACACAGACGGATGAACACAATGGACATGGATGGACACACACACACATACGAGAACATTCTGTTTTCCTGGAAACTAAACTTCCTTGGCCAGCCCTGTGCAATGAAGTGTAACCCAAACACAACAGTCAGGAGTTTGGAAAGCATGAAACTCATGAAAAACTTGTAGCCAAATAATGCCAGCAAACAGGACTCAAATGAGACAATAATGCAGTAAGTCAAGGGCCAGTGGAAGAGCCGAGAATTCTGTCTGCAACAGCCAAACTGAGATTGTTTCCTATCCTAGAAAAGTGCAAGAATTGACTTTCAAATGTGCTAAGTTGAATCCGCACACTCTTTGCGGAGAACTGCACTGGAGTTATAAAGGTACAGAGGGGCAGCAGTAACCTCTCTCCTCTAGAAGCTCTGACTTGTTCTTGACCATCTGAAATTATGGAGACCCTTTAAGATGTTTATCCAAGACTCATGGCACCATATTTATGTGCCTCAGTTCCCACCAGAGTCAGTTAAAAAGCAGCTGCTTGGTGACTACTATGTTGGTCCCCATATTGGAATAATTTGGTCTCCCTTTCTGGAGATGTGTTATCCTTTCTCATCACTTGAATATAATTATTATGATGCTGACTCCCAAAGAGGAACCAGGCCTCTGATAAGGTGACATCTAATAAAATTATTTATTTTATTATAAATTTTATAATTTAAGGATTTTTATTATTTTGAGTTGTGGTTCTGTTACTATGTCAACATGATATTTTTACTTCATTTACNCCATTGAAAAGGCGGGTGGTACCTGGAGAGTCAGTAAATAAAGTATGTCTACTCTGTCTATGGCTCCACGTGTCTTCTTTGGACTCCCAGAGTTGCGGGCATCTTACTCGTGACCCTTACACTTGCCGACACCTGGTGCAGCGAGCAGGTCCTGGTCAGGTAAGGGAGCCGTCCGCCCCTGGGCAGGAGGACATGTGGCCACTACAGTGTGTGGTACCCGGGGGCTGCTGTTCTCAGGAGCTCGGGGCCCCCACGGAGGGGCGGGAAGACGTGGATGATTGTCCGGCTAGCACAGAGAAAGCCTTGCAGGCTTTAAGTAACAGCTGCCAGAGGAAGAGAACGCTTGTGCCCGCCGTGTGGGCCGGGCGTTTCTCACCAGCCCTGCCCCGCCCGAGAGAGAAGGCGCTGCTGAAGTGGTGCAAGTGTGGGACTTGGAGTCCCAGAAGGAAGCGCTAGAAGCTCAAGTCCGCGCACTACAGGAGGTCTGTGGAGTGGGGTTTGAGGCACAGTCCCCTCTGGAGTCCGGGACAGAAGATGCAGGTGAGGTCCAAGTCATGTCTCGCCCCCAGAAGTCCGGGAAGGCGAGACCCATGACCCTCTTAGAATGCATGCGACCACTCTAGGACTGCTCCTTCTAGTTTCACTAGGGGAGCCTCCAAAATACCTGGTGAGAGGGGAAGAGTGGGAATTGGAGGCCCCACGTGGAACTGTCCATAGGGTGGTCCCCGTGTTAACTATGAGTTTTTGCTGCCTCACATGAGAGACTACATTGGGGTGGTGATTAGCTGAGGGTTAAGAAAATCCTTGGTTTGGGGTTCAGAAAACTTTTACTTGTTTCATTCTTAACAGGGGAGATATAAGATGATGGTGTTTTCTGTCTGTGTTGCCTGCAGCAACAGATAAAGTAAAAAAAATAGACATGTTGCCAAGCTTTGGAAGGCCTTAAGTTGAAGGCCCAATGCAAAAACAACAGATGTTGTTTGTCTGGATTGAACTGGTCCTGGTTGACACCGGTGCTGACTGCAGCCTTGCTTATGGGAACCCAGAGCAGTACCCTAGACCAGTAATCTACATTGATGGTTACGGGGAAATTACTGTGAAAGTAAAAACTGTCTCCTTACTGCTGGGCATAGGTAGACTTCCCCCTCCGCCACCCTGTACTTACATGGTGGATGTGTCCCCTATACCTGAGTATATTCTAGGGGTGGACATATTACATGGCCTCAGCTTACAGACCTCAGTTGGAGAGTTCAGCCTCTGGGTCCTCGTGGTGAAAGAGATGATACACAGACATACTCATCACACCCCTCAAGTGTTGCCCCAGCCCTGGCACATGGGTACCATGTGACAGTACTGCCTGCCGGGGGGACATGAAAAGATTGTCCCAACACACAGCCTGGTCTGGCCAGTATAAAAGCAAGATGGGACCTGACAAATGACTGTAGACTATAAAACATTGAGCAAGGTGATGCCACCTCTACAAGCTACAGTGCCTTTGATCCATGATGTGATGGACCGCTGGACTGTGCGCCTGGGAGCGTACCACTATGCAGAGGATCTGGCGAATGCCTTCTTTATTGACATTGCGCCTGAGAGCCAGGAGCCATGCACCATTTGCCATGGGCTCCCAGAAGTTGACACGATGGGACCGTCCATCTCTGTAGCCCTGTTTCACAGAAAGAGGAGTTCCATAATAGCTGGCGGTAGACATTAGTGAGAACTCTCTTTTCTCAACTCAGTGGGGCGAGGGCTGCTAGAGAACCAGTCTCCCTCCTGTGGAGCTGGCACACGGATTCACTCCATGGTGAGCACTCACCCGGTCCATGGTGGATGGAGTAGCTGTGTGAGTGGGGGCTTAGGAGCCTGCGGGGAAGGACTGAACTGAGTGCCTTTGGCATGGGGGCTGAAGTTTTAGGGCCATTGTTCTGCTGGTGTGGAACTTGCACACAAGTAGTGTACAGCAGGGCGCCATTTTTTCAGGGTTGGGCCCTCCCACAGAGGGTCAGGCCCAGGACCGCATTGGTCTGGTGGAATTGGCACAGGCGTGAGTGTGTGCACACACATGCTGCCTTGGGTCCCTGCTCTCTGCACTGCTTGTGCTGTGGAGCTAGTGTAGTGCCTGGCAGGAGCGCTGTGGCTCCAACAGGCTGCTCATTGAGATGCAGTTGTGTGTGAGGGGCTTTGGGTCCCCCTTCTCCGTACTGCAAGTGCAGAGTTGCCAGGGTGGCACCTGGCTGTCCGGCTGCCTTGCCTGATCTGCAGGCTGCTGATTGGGACAGGCTGAGACTGGGAGTTTTCACTGAGAGTTTTCCTGGGAGTGTTGGGTCTGGAGCTGTGCGCCTGCATGACCTTGCTGGGGCATTCTTGGCATGTTTGTGCAGTCTGGTTACCAGCGCAGGAGCCAACGCTGCTCTGACTTGGTCGGGGCCACTGACCACAACCCGTTGTCACTTGGGGGCC
This sequence comes from Hipposideros armiger, assembly GCF_001890085.2. Taxonomy (NCBI): domain Eukaryota; kingdom Metazoa; phylum Chordata; class Mammalia; order Chiroptera; family Hipposideridae; genus Hipposideros; species Hipposideros armiger. Next base: position 29,929 of record NW_017733500.1, on the reverse strand, counting down.
TGCCCCGCCCACCTAGAGCTGCATTGCCAGGGGCACCCTGAGCCCCTGGTGCCTGGTGCCCACCTCCACAGGCCAGAGAGGGTTTTTGAACCAGCGGACAGCCCATAGCCACCTGTGAGGATTCCCATGGCAGCTAATTGTGGGAAGCTCACTGCAAGCCTGAGAGGGAGGCTGGTATACGATGCATTGGGCCCTTCCCCGCAACACAGCAGTGCTGAGTCACCCAGAGACTCTATTGCTGAGCAAGTGGTCTGCAGATTAAAGCGGTTAGAGAGCCTCTTTGTTTTCCCTCTCTTTTTTGTGTTTTCCTTCCCATTCCCTCTTTCTTCTTTTTATTATTATTATTGTTTTCTTTTCTTTCTCTTTTATTTTTTTATTCCTGTTTCTTCTTTTCTTTCATCAGTTTTCTTTTTGTCGTTGCTTCTCAGTCTTGTTTATCTGGTTATTCCTTTGGTCACTGTTTTTCTGTCTTGTTCCCCTATTCTTGTGTTTTGTTTTTTTTTGTCTCATATATTTTTGTTTCTCCTGTCTGATAATTGATTATTGTGTTTTTTGTGGGGGTGTGTTTGTTTTTTGTTTTTGTTGGGTTGCCCTGCATTGTTTTTGTTTTATAAAATGGGCAAGGGCCTAGCACTGGTCCAGGAGCTGAGACTACACTGAATTTTTAGAAACTACTTACCACAGCCTTTACGCACCTGTAACACCACTTTGATAAGGGGTTACTATCCAAAATTTATAAAACATTCATTCAATTCAACACCCAAAAACCAAAAAAAAACATTTAAAAAATGGGCAGAGAGTATGAAGAGACATTTCTCTAAAGAGGACATGCAAATGGTCTATAGGCATATGAAAAAATGCTCAACCTCACTAATCATGAGAGAAATGCAAATAAAAACCACAATGCGATA